>NC_041224.1:54420135-54469561 GCF_002837175.3 Physeter macrocephalus
TTAAATCTATCTGGTCTATTGTGTCATTTAAAGCTTGTGTTTCCTTATTTATTTTCTGTTTGGATGATCTGTCCATTGGTGTAAGTGGGGTTAAAGTGTAAGTGTTAAAGTCCCCTCCTATTATTGTGTTGCTGTCGATTTCTCCTTTCATGGTTGTTAGCATTTGCCTTATGTATTGAGGTGCTCCTATGTTGGGTTCATAAACATTTACAATTGTTATATCTTCTTCTTGGATTGATCCTTTGATCATTATGTAGTGTCCCTCTTTATCTCTTGTAACAGTCGTTATTTTAAAGTCTATTTTATCTGATATGAGTATTGCTACTCCAGCTTTCTTTTGATTTCCATTTGCATGGAGTATCTTTTTCCATCCCCTCACTTTCAGTCTGTATGTGTCCCTAGGTCTAACGTGGGTCTCTTGTAGACAGCATATATATGGGTCTTGTTTTTGTATCCATTCAGCCAGTCTGTGTCTTTTGGTCAGGGCATTTAATCCATTTACATTCAAGGTTATTATCAATATGTGTTCCTATTACCATTTTCTTAATTGTTTTGGGTTTGTTTTTGTGGGTCTTTTTCTTCTGTTGTGTTTCCCACCTAGAGAAATTTCTTTACCATTTGTTGTGAAGCTGGTTTGGTGGTGCTGAATTCTCTTGGCTTTTACTTGTCTGAAAAGCTTTTGATTTCTCCATCAAATGTGAACGAGAGCCTTGCTGGGTAGAGTATTCTTCGTTGTAAATTTTTCTCTTTCATCACTTTAAGTATATCCTGCCACTTCCTTCTGGCCTGCATTTTTCTTTGAATTTAATTTTTGTTAGTTTGATTAGTATGTGTTTTGGTGTGTTTTTCCTAGGGTTTATCCTGTATGGAACTTTCTGTGCTTCCTGGACTTGGGTGACTATTTCCTTTCCCACGTTAGGGAAGTTTTCAACTATAATCTCTTCAAACATTTTCTCAGACCCTTTCTTTTTCTCTTCTTCTTCTGGGACCCCTATAATTAGAATGTTGGTGCGTTTAGTGTTGTTCCAGAGGTCTGTGAGATTGTCTTCAATTCTTTTCATTCTTTTTTCTTTATTCTGCTCCTCATCAGTTACATCCACCATTTTGTCTTCCAGCTCACTTATTCGTTCTTCTGCCTCCATTATTCTGCTATTGATTCATTCTAGTGTATTTTTCATTTCAGTTATTGTGTTGTTCCTCTCTGTTTGTTTGTTCTTCATTTCTCTAAGATCTTTGTTAAACATTTCTTGTATTTCCTCAATACGTGCCTCCATTCTATTTCTGAGATTCTGGATCATCTTTACTGTCATTACTATGAATTCTTTTTCAGGTAGATTGCCTCTTTCCTCCTCATTTATTTGTTCTTGTAGGTTTTTACCTTGCTTCTTCATCTGTGACATAGTTTTTTACCGTCTCTCTTTTTTTTTTAAGAGTGGGATTGTGTTCCTGTCTTACTGGTTGTTTGGCCTGAGGCTTCCAACACTGGAGTTTGTAGGCTGTTGGGTAGAGCTGGGTCTTGGTGCTGAAATGAAGACCTCTGTGAGACCTCACTCCAATGACTATTCCCTGTGGTCTGAGGTTCTCTGTTAGTCCGGGGGCTCGGACTCTGAGCTCTCACTGCAGGAACTTTGGCTCGACCCCTGGCTCGTGAACCAAGGTCCCACAAGCCATGTGTGGTGGAAAAAAAAAAAAAAAGAGAGAGAGAGACAACAATAACAAAGTAAAAAATAAGATTAGACCAGGAAACTAACAGATATGTTAGAAAGAATATAAAAATTAAAATATAGATGAATCAACAACCGGAAGGTACAACAGCACCAAATAGTAAAAACGAGGAGGAGGGAAAAGAAAAAAAAGAAGAAGAAAAAAAAAAAGAAAAAAATAAGAGGAAAAGGCCTTGGCTGTGGAGGGTGGGGCCTAAGCAAGGGTGAGGTTTGGATGGTGGGTGGGGCCTATGCTTAGGACCTACAGGACTGGAAAAGGCCCTGGGGGCTGTGGGGGGTGGGGCTTAGGCTCAACTGAACAGCCCCCCACTCCTGGTCTCAGAGGGCAGGGAACCTCACCGGGGAGTCCAGCAGGCTTCCTGGGCTCGAGTGGGCGAGGTAAACGCCCTCTGCTCCTCTCCTGCTCCTCTGGTCCAGAGGGCTCCTCCCACCTGCCTCTCCTGTTCTCCCCTCGGCCTCCTTCCTGTGCCCCCAGGACCAATGTGGCCAGGGGAGGGAGGGCCCTGGAGGGCAGGGCATTGGTCTGGGAGCTCAGCAGGCTCCCCATGCCTGAGTGGGCCGTGCGATCGCCCTCTGCTCCTCTCTCGCTCCTCCTGGAAGGCCCCTCCCGCCTGCCTCTCCTGATCTCCCTGGCCTCAGGGGTGCCAATCCTGTCTAGCCTCCACTTCTCCTCCCCCCTCAGTACCCCAACATCCTACCGGTTCACTTGGGGGTTCCTCCCGTCTCCTTGGGTGTCAGGGTCCCCAACAGAGGCCAGCAGGCACCCTAATTGTGGGGAGACACTAACGTGGTGTCTTCCCACACTGCCATCTCGACTCTGTTATCCATTCCTCCACTTTAGCATGTTTGCTTTGCTTTTACTTGAACTTACTTGCTTTGTTACTGATGCTCTGTAGCTAAACTAACAAGCAAAGCAATAGCTTGTATTCTGGCTCAGGCTCCAACAGCTACTAGTTTAGGATATTCAGTGGGTTACCTAATGTTTCTGGGTTTCACCTCCCCACATTTAAAAGGGGCTAATGCTATCTTTCTCACCTAGGGTAGTGAATGAAAAAGAATTTTTGTTTTTTTGTGGACTCATTGCTAGGACAAAAGTATAGCAATTATGTGACAAGCTATTCATACGGTAATAATTATAGCATAGCATAGTATGGGATAGAATAGACTAACATAGTACAGTATTAAATACTAGTATATAGTATAAAGAACAGCAAGGTGGGACTTCCCTGGTGGCGCTGTGGTTAAGAATCCACCTGCCAATGCAAGGGACATGGGTTTGTTCCCTGGTCTGGGACGATCCCACATGCCGTGGACCAACTGAGCCCACGAGCCACAACTACCGAGCCCACAAGCCACAACTACTGAAGTCCATGCACCTAGAGCCCATGATCTACAATAAGAGAAGCCACCACAATGAGAGGCATGTGCACTGCAACAAAAGGTGGCCCCCGCTTACCGCAACTAGAGAAAGCCTGTGTGCAGCAATGAAGATGCAATGCAGACAAAAATAAATAAATAAAATTAATAAATTTATATTATAAAAAAGAACAGCAAGGTAACTTCTGTGCAGTGTTCTTTGCTTGCTAACATTACATTGCGGGGGAGTAAATTATTTTTAAATGCACATTTTAAAAGCAGAGAGCACATTCATATATCACATAACAATAACTTGCGTTCACTACGTTCTACAAGAATTTATTGGGTACTAAATATGTATCAGACCCTATAGTAAAAACAGGGTCAGAAGGTGAGAAGAAGAGAGATGTGAGAAAGTCATTTCTCTGGAAACTAATTTTAAAGACCTCCTGGCCTTTGGTAACTGTGTCCACAGGATGCTATCTCAACATACTGAGTGCCAGCTATTGCCCCAGCTACACAGGCCTAGAAGTTCAAACTTCAGAACCCCCAACTAGTGCTGGGAAGCAAACTGGGTATATTGTGTAGTGATGCAACTCCATGAAGGCTGGGATGCTGTCTTATTCAACTCTGTATCCTTGGTACCTAGCACAGTATGTGGGGGGCAAAGTAGGCGCTCAATAAATATTTGCTAAATGAATACATAACAATAAAATGCTCTCCATCTATCAAAACAGGTTAAGAAATGCATTTATTGACATGAGGAGAAATTTGCTATTATTGTTAATTGAAAAATGATTAAGAAGTAGGTATAATACCTTCTTTTTGTAAGAGAAATATATTTAAATACAGAGAAACACATATACACACATACATCCATAGAAAAATACCTAGGAAGATCGACAAAATATTGACAGTACTTATCTCTGGGTGATGAGATATTAGATGCCCTTAAATTTGATTTCATTATCCTTATCTTTTTAATTAGATAATAACCATGCATGGTTTCTATGTAAGTGTTTCCACTACTGGAAGAAAATACTAGGAAGACATTTCACTTATCAATGCCACACATTTCAACAGCCCCACATACCTGGAAATGGGGGCGTCTACATCTTTCTAGACTGGAGAAGCATTGTTGCTGATATCCTGGAAACTCGGTATTGAGGGGAAAGAGGGAGCCTCTGTTCAGTAATGAGCAAACAGTACTCAAGCTGTAAGTTTGCTGGGTGAATTTTCACATCTGTATGAAAGAGAGTGCTGAGTATTCATAGTTTTAGGTTCTTGCTCAGGGTAGTTTTGAGACTCAGATTAGTTTGGCACTCCAGTTAGCACTGGCTTCATGACAGAAGCCAGGTAGCAGACTGGTGGAGCACAGGCATAGATTAGGTTGAAGGTTAACTGGTTATGTGGGCTTGGGCATGCTTTTCACATCTCTGAGCCTGTTTCTTCACTGGAATAATAAGGAGACTGAAGCATGTGATTGCTAAGTTTTTCCTTGGAATAATAAATGTGGTGGGATTCTCTTTCCACTGTGATGTCCACTTGGGGTCTGACCTCTCAAAACAAAAAAAACAGAACGGATTGGTTTTGAAGACCTGTGACTGTTTTCACCCAAAGTCATTGCCTCTCTACAATCTGAAAGGCACCCCTGCCTTGGGGACAAGGCGTCCTGTACTTCCACCCTGAGCTCAGCCGGAGGTCTAGAGTTCTCACAGAAACATTCTTGACATGAAAAGATGCTCAATGTAAATTGTTATGAGGGGGAAAAAATACAAAGCAAATGTTAACAGAGATTCACTTTGGGGGGCGGGATGATAGAGGTATCCAAGCAAGGGGTTGTTGAAAGTTGATTTCCTGGAATCAAAAGACCTCTGCTCTATCCACAGTAGGTGTGCATGGTCAGCTTGGGTAGACCTCAGGGATGGTGGGGTAAAATGGGTATTGCACAACTTCCCAGAAGACTTTTTTTGTGAGCACCAAATAAGCTAACATGCATAAAGCAGTTAGCATGGGGGTTGATAACCACAGGGTACTATGGTGGTCATGGCCATTGTAACTTTTAAATGTGATCTACAGCTCTTCCTTTTTCCCTCTTACCACACTGACCATTTCATTCCTGCCTCCTGGGCTGCTGCTCAGATTTGCAACCTTCCCCTATCATTTTCCTATATCTAATACCTTCCTTCTCTGTATGCAGAGACAGCATGACAGAGGGAGGCCAGTGGGACCCACATGGTTAACCCAGAGCAGGAAGTATACAGTGTCAATATTTAGAGTGGCACTATTTGACCGACAGTGGTTTTTTCCTCCACAGAGTAATTACTCTGTGTTTGGATTCTCGGTTTTCATAAAAGAAACGTGGCTTGCTAGCGATTCCATATACCAAATGAACCTAAGCTTGAGTAAATGTTGAATAATGAATTGAAATTGCTTCTTGCGATGGGTCTTCCATGACTTCGTGTGGTTTCTGGAGGCAACAGGCCCTATGTCAGCCTCCGTGAATATCAGAGTTGTCACATGGCAACACCTTGTCAGTGCTCCATTTGGCTGAAAGATGGAGACAGTTCTAGAGATAAGCAGGGGCTCCTCCTTTATTCCCCTGCCTACACATACAAGCTGTCCAGATCTTGGTACTTAGGTACCAGAAACTCTCATGAGGACAGGGTCTTCGGAGTTGCTATCAGATCCATGACACACAGCTGCTGAACGTTGACATCACAGACTGGAAATGGTTATGTCTCTCAGGACACACTCAAGGGTTTTTAATATTTAGCTTTCAAACATGCATGTGGAATGGGATTGGTAAAAGCCACTTTATCCAAAATCCTTCAAAAGGTATTTCAAGTCCCCATATCCTTAAATTTGGTTTGATTCTATAAGATTCAGACAATCTCCACTGCCGATCAGTAAAGAGGCAAAAAGTAAGGGTCACATAATATCGACCAAAGTAAATGTGATTTTAGTCCACAGGCAAGCAGAGAGGGAGGTAGAGATGATGAGCAAAGGGGCCCTTAGAAGAAATGTTGAGTGCAGAGGTGGGGACAATTTATTCTGGGCATGGTAGAGCATATACCTAGTCTAGTTGGAATTAAGAGAGTTTGGTTCTAATATGTTGACAGATAATCCTTGATTGGATTAATCAAGACATATATATATATATTTTTTTAAATTTAATTATTTAATTTATTTATTTTGGGCTGTGTTAGGCCTTCTTTGCTGCACTCAGGCTTTCTCTAGTTGCGGAGAGCGAGGGCTACTCTTCTTTGCAGTGTGTGGGCTTCTCATTGCGGTGGCTTGTCTTGTTGCAGAGCACAGGCTCTAGGCGTGCAGGCTTCAGTAGTTGTGACACATGGGCTCAGTAGTTGTGGCTCACGGGCTTGGTTGCTCTGCGGTATGTGGGATCTTCCCGGACCAGGGCTCGAACCTGTGTCCCCTGCACTGGCAGGCTGATTCGTAACCACTGTGCCACTAGGGAATCCCCAAGACATATATATTTTAGAACAAAGATACTTGCTGAAAGGAGGATTATTGTGTTTCTCTTAGACCCCAGCCCTGTCTCTGATCCCAAAGCTTCAGGGCCCTCCAACCTCTGCCCAAGCCATTTTCTGCCATCAACTGAAATTATTTAATTTATTTATTTTGGGCTGTGTTAGGCCTTCTTTGCTGCACGCAGGCTTTCTCTAGTTGCGGAGAGCGAGGGCTACTCTTCTTTGCAGTGTGTGGGCTTCTCATTGCGGTGGCTTGTCTTGTTGCAGAGCACAGGCTCTAGGCGTGCAGGCTTCAGTAGTTGTGACACATGGGCTCAGTAGTTGTGGCTCACGGGCTTGGTTGCTCTGCGGTATGTGGGATCTTCCCGGACCAGGGCTCGAACCTGTGTCCCCTGCACTGGCAGGCTGATTCGTAACCACTGTGCCACTAGGGAATCCCCAAGACATATATATTTTAGAACAAAGATACTTGCTGAAAGGAGGATTATTGTGTTTCTCTTAGACCCCAGCCCTGTCTCTGATCCCAAAGCTTCAGGGCCCTCCAACCTCTGCCCAAGCCATTTTCTGCCATCAGCTGAGTCGGAAGCTGAGTTCATTCAGCTCACTTCAGTTTGGAAAGTATTTATTGGGCATCTTTCACTCTGCTAGGAACTGGGGAGACACAGCTGAAGATGTTGTCCTTACTCTCAAGGAGCTCACAGGGAGACAGATGCCCAGTGGACAATGAGCTCATCTTGTGCACTAAGTGAAAAATCAGAAGTGCCCCCAAGTTACCATGTTGGCGTGGACAAAAGACTGTGCCTGCTCTGGGGTGTCTGTTTAAGACTCTAAGGAGCAGCAACGTGATTGCAGGCGCTGGGAGTAGCTGGGAGCAGCAGGAGGCAGATAGGGTTGCTAGATTCAGCAAATAAAAATAAAGAACACCAAGGTATATGTGAATTTCAGATAAACAACAAATACTTTTTTTTTTAACATCTTTATTGGAGTGTAATTGCTTTACAATGGTGTGTTAGTTTCTGCTTTATAACCAAGTGAATCAGCTCTACATATACATATGTTCCCATATCTCTTTTTTTGTGTGTGTGTGGCACGCAGGCCTCTCACTGCTGTGGCCTCTCCCGTTGTGGAGCACAGGCTCCGGACGCGCAGGCTCAGCGGCCATGGCTCACGGGCCCAGCCGCTCCGCGGCATGTGGGATCCTCCCAGACCGGGGCACGAACCCATGTCCCCTGCATCGGCAGGCGGACTCTCAACCACTGCGCCACCAGGGAAGACCCTCCCATATCTCTTAACAAATACTTTTTTAGCATAAGTATGTCCCATGCAATATACTAAATTTGGGGGATTATTTATCTGAAATTCAAATTTAACTGAGAGCCTTGGATTTTAGCTGGCAATCATAGTGGTACAGGACTTGTCTTGAAGCTTTAATTGCTTAGCATTTCACCATGACTGAGACAATGTCAAGGCAGAAAGGCTTCCTCAAGGGAGGTCTTTCCCAAGGGCAGGGTTTTGAAGACTGAAAATTAGTCTTACGTCCTAGTTACTCAAAGTGTGGTCTGTAGACCAGCAACATGGCATTACCTGGGAACTGTTGGAAATGCAGAATCCCAGGCACTGCCCCAGACCTAGGGAATCAGAATCTGCATTTTAACTAGATTCCTGGTAACGCATTAACATCTGAGAAGCTCTGGTCTAGGTGGGAAAGGGTAGGGGCTAAATTAAAGAAATGGCATGTGCAAATGCACAGACACCCAAAATAGTGTGGTGGTCTCCGCATGGAAAATCAGTCACTTGTCTGATCCTCTGCTACACACAGCCTTAATGCTATCTTGCACTTTATTTTTTTGCAGAGATATTTTTTTCCCCTCTCAAATATAGGAAGCATGAGGGCCCATATTATTTAGCAGGTGATGAATAATGAAAAATTTATAGACATAAAACTTAGTTACAACATACTAAATTATTTTCACTCATGTTCAAAAAGTACATGAAAAGTTAGTATGTAGTGTGCAGTGTGTTACACCCTCTGTAGAGTGTAAAATTACACCACCCGTTAGGTGGTATTTCTACATTTTACAAATGAGGAAACTAATATCTTAGGAGGTTGAGTGCTTGTTAAGTTTCAAAGGCAGAATTCTATCCCAGGAACATCTGACCCCCACAAACGTATGCTTTATGCCCACTGCCTTCAGCTAAGCGGTGATTGTAAGCCAAGTGAATTTTTTTTTTAATTTTTGGAAACATGGAAAATTCAGGTTAAGCACACTTAGCTTTGGATATCTAGATATTTCAGGTGGCAGATTTTTTTGTTTGTTTTGGTTTGGTATTTTGGGAGAGGGCAGCATTAAGTTGTTCGTTGCAATTATATATCCTTGTGTGTATATATATTGATGGGCCTCATTACTGACCTAACCTTTTCCCTTCTTTTCATTTATCTTAAATTTCACCCCTTCTTCAAGGCCCACCTAAGACCCTTTCTCCTTGTTCTCCCTCTAAAGGCTTTCCTACACAACCAGAGCTCGCAGGAACCCCCAGCTCCATCCCTTCCTCCCAGTTCTTTGTTCTTATTGATTCTGCCTGTGAATCTCAACATTTCCCCCAGCAGTGGAATCTTTTAAAAAATATAATAAACATTATACATGAGCCCAATTTGAAAAAAGAAGTGGAGTTCTGAGATGTCCGAGCCCCTCCACACTCAGCTCCTCGCCCATCTCCCAGAGAACCCTTAGGACACATGGGGAACATATTTTTGGAGGAAACAGATCTGTGCTACTTGCACTGTTGTCTCAATTTATTTTCCTTCCCACGCTTGTCTATCTTCCAATGTAAATAAAAGCCCCTTGAAGATGGAGGATAGTGATTATTATGGGTACCACCTAATTCAAACCCCAAAATGGGGCTCATGTACTCCTGGGCAAAAGAGGGCAGGATATTTGAAGTCCAACCATGAAAAACCTAAATTATGATCATTTTAGACTTTTGTGTATCTTTCCATGATTCATAGCATAGTCCCTTCCAAGTAAAATATGTTTAATCAATTCCATACATGCTGATTAATTGACTGTTCTATGGAGTTAAGTGGATCATTTTAATCTTGTTGGCTGAAATATATTTATTTAAATTGTATAAATTGACTGTAGTCTTTATAATAGCATGTTGTCAGTGAAAAATGTTTTTAAAACTTAGAAATAGCAGGAATAAAAACAACCTACATGCAGACAGCAAAAGAGCTGCCATCCAATTTACAGGTCGTGGTGCTTCTATAGAAATAAATATGTAGCTAGACATAATGAATTATACACATTCAAATTCTGAGAGGGCCTTTTCATTAGAATATTCTCCTTCTTTAAGCATTTTAAGAAAAATTTCTTCCTATACCTTAATGATACATAATGAAATCCAATAAGATAGGTAATCACTGTAATGAAAACATTGCTGAAAATTCTGACGGACATATGAATTGGCGTCTTAGTTTTAAATGGAAGGCTCTGTCACACGGAAAATTGCAGCTTCTCCAAAGTTAGATGGGACAACTAGAACACTCATGCAGCCATTCATCTATTTATTTACTCACCGAACATTTTTTGATCAACTTATGAATGCCAGGCACCTTGCTAAGCACAGGTGGCTATGCTGTAACACAATATACATATTCCTAAAAAACCTCCTATTCTGTAAAAAAAAAAAAAAAAATAGCAGGACTTGGAGGTAAAATAAGGTTAGAATAGACCACTCAAAACCTAGGCAATTTTGGAACCAGAGCACTGATTAACACAAGTAACAACAAATAGGTGTTCTAAGAAGATATAGCATAGTTAAAAAGGACATGTTAAATTTCTAAAAGACAAAAACAAGAGTTAAATATTTATTAAACAATAGTTTTCAAAAGGTGATGTTACTTGGTAGAAGTGGGTGTGAGGTGTAAGGGAGTTGGAAGCTGCTGAGTTACGGAGGCAGGGCCAGGGCCAAGGGCAAGGCTATGGAGGGCCCTGCTACAGGCACTCGCAGTACCACAGGAAGATGCAGTCAAGAGGAAGAGCGAGGTGGATTAGTGTAGCTTTCCCCCCAAATGGACCTCGAGATCAGTATTTTGGTGCAGGGAGTTTACTGGGAGGTGATCTCAGGAAGCACAATGAGGGAGTAGAGTAGTGAAACAGGGAAGGGAGAAAAATCTCTTCCCTTTATTAAGTGCCATTAATGAGGAGCTACCACTGCAGGTAACTGGGACTCAACCCCAAGTGGGACCCTGGCGGGTTGCAGATCACTCCTGGGGCACTAATTCCTTGGCACTTCTTGCCTTATACACAAGCCAAGTGCTCCCTCCCGGAGGGCAGAGAATACCCTCAGTGAGGGAGAGCCAGAGAGTGACTGACGGGTCCTGAAATCTGCAAGTGACTCTGGTAGAAGCAGGTAGGCTGGAAGGATCCAGGCAGGAAACCTACAGCATCTCTGAGGGGACAAATGTGGATTGTACACACTGAGGTGAATGGGCTTTGGGTTCAGGACCGTGTCCTTTCGTGGCTTGCTAGAGTCAGTATGTTAGCTTGCATTGGCTGCTGTTTGGTGGAACAAGAGTAAAGTGTTAGAACGAATTGCCTACAAACCAATGAGACTTCCACGTTACGCAGACACCATACCCCTCTTTGCAACTTGTGTATGAGCTCGTTTGCATCACAGGGACCACAAGAACAGATGGTACTGGGTTACCGCCTTTGAATAAAATACTGAACAGTCCCTGACGGCAAGAAACTTACAGTCTAGTGAGAGAAACAGGAGTTCACAGTTCAGTGAGGTGCGCACTATGGCAGAAGATGTTACAACGCGCTATGTGTCCCTCAAGGGAGTCCCCTGTCCACTCTTGGGGGACCAAAGAAGAGACATTTAAGCTAAGTCCTGATGGATGAGCAACAGGGAGATGGAGAGGACAGAGGAAGAGAAGCCAAGGTGAATTCATGAGTGAGGAGACAGGGTGAACTTCCAATATCTGTGAAGCCTTGCCCCCGACTCCCATGCAGGTCACTAGAGACCCCTGGACATCAGGGGTCAGCTTAAGGAAATGGGGAACACTAAACTCAAGATATTTAGGTCCCCAGAGAAAAATTTTAAGCCCTAAAATAGGTGCTGAGACCAATCCCTGCATCGTGCAGAACCTGCCTGCTGCCTAGTGTTGGATAAATAATAAATACCGGTCCCTTCTGTCCCTGGGATCAGTGTCCTGCCTTGACCTTGCTTATCAGATCAGGTAGGAAAGCGAGGTCCTCCTTACCACATGTGGTCATTACATTTCCCATGGCATTTTCACAAGAGGCCGGGCTGCTCCCCTGGCTGTTGTCCAGGTAGGTAATTATCTTGCCTCCTGTTCTAACTCCCTTGTGGTTTCAGTTGTAGGAGAGAGCCTCCTTCACTCCCACGTGATTGGCTGCCGGTGCTGAAAGGTTTCATTCTGGAAATCTGTTACCTTCTGCCCTGGAGCTTGGCTGGCATTCAGGTGTGGGAGAGGATGTTTGAGGACAACTTGGCCAGGCTATACTTACTAAGAGAAGTGGAGAATTGGGACTAATTTCCTGATAAAATGAGCACCAAATGTAATGTTTCACCATATGACTTCATTGTTTAAAAATATGAAAACCTGGATTGTGCCAGGAAAAGAACAAGTTCCCTATCCAAAATTGCTGACATAAAATCTGTATCATGTAGCCTTACCACAAGAGTGTGCTATTATGGCAAACTGACTAATGATTATGATGGTCAACTGTTTTGAAGATGACACAACTGAGGAGTGGGTATCTGAGTCAAGATGTACTGGAAAATCTATCTATCAATCTCTCTCTCTCTCATTATCTATACCTACTGTCTACCTCTATCTATCTATCTATCTATCTGTTACCTATCTATCTATCTCTATCACTATCTCTCTATATCTACCATCTACCTATATCTATATATCTATCAATCATCTATCAATCTATCAATCAATCTATCTATCTATCTACCTATCTTTCTATCCATCCATCCATCATCTGTCATCTGCCATCATTGCATACATAGCCTTTTACCTCCTTCTATATGGATCCCTAGTAGATAGCCATCAACACGCAACCCACGATTGATAATGTTCCCGGCAGTTCAATGAATAGTTTCTGAGTACCCACAGTTGCACGGCCATATGACTCAGGAGATACGAAGATCTATAATGATAATACCTTTCCTCTGCCCTCTGTACACTTCCTAGCAGTAATGCAACATAGTAAGACCAGCTCCAAAAACAGTTAGACCAGGGTTTAAATTCTGGCACCATTACCTCCAAGACTCTGAGTAAGTTACATAATCTTTCTAATCCACAATTTCTTCACCTATAAAATAGGGATAATACTATCAGGACCTAGCTTACAGGGTAATACTAAATTATAACGACATATCGATATTAAAGTGCTCAGCACAGTGTCTGGTGCATAATAGGCTCAATAAATGTTTGTAATCATTACTATAATAAAAACCACCAGACATATATACAAAAGCAAGACTGAACTGCCTGGTCCTGCCCTTCTGTCTTCCCCTCGCAGTTCTGAGAAGAGCTGATTATCTGTAGCTATGAGATGGCTTTGTGGTCAGAGGAGCCTGGGTTGGAATTCCAGCTTTGTTACTTATTAGCTCTACGACCCTGGACATGTTAAATAACCTCTTTGAGCCTTGGTTTCCTCATGGTAAAATAGGATAGTTATAGGATAAAATGAAGTAACTACTTATAGTCACTATTTATAGGTTCTGTACCTGCCACATAGAAAGCATCAAATAAATGACAGTCCTTAGTGTATCAGAGATAATACAAAGCATTTGATGATTTGACCATAGGAGTCACTCAAGATGCAGATGCTTTCATTATCTTTATCAACCAAAAAATATGTTATTCAGTATTTACCAAAAGCCCAGTTGAAAGAAATACTGTCCCTAGAGGTCTCATGAAGGGTGACAGTCCCTCCACATCAGCAGACCAGGCTGGGCCACCCTACTGTTTTTGTAGGCTCTTACTGACTATATCTTTGGCATTATGCTACTTACTTGCATTGGGGAACAAGGCAGTTATCATTTGCATAAAACTCACAATTGGGTTTAAGCAACAACATTGTTGAAATCAAGGTCACTCCTTCAAACAGTATTCCTATTTGATGACTCACAGGAGGAAAATCCCTTATGTTTCAGTTACTTGAAAAGTTGGAAATTTTTTCATTACCTTTAGTGACTTTATTGAAATGTAGAGTATGCCTAACTGATGTTAACCTTGACTTTCTTACTAGAGTCTCTATTTTCTCTTTATTTTGCTTTCCTCTTCAGTTTATTTTATCATGTTTTTGCATTACACATATGCAAGCTGCCTCAAATGCTTTTGGGAACAAGGTTGGGAATAAATAAATAAATGAATGAAATGAAATATTCCTGTAACGCTAACATTATGCTCTGTGGTGTTTGGATTATTGTCCGAATGGAGTCAATCTATGACCATAAGAAAGCCTAAATTTGTAATGTTTCTTCTCTGTACTGTAGGCTCTTACCAGAGCATTTTAACCTAAAGAATCTTCCATTACCTAAGGACAGTTACTTAATTGACTAAGACTCAGTATTTTAAAATTATAAAATGAGAACAGTGGTATAAGTCTAATAATGATAGTAAAAGTTACCAACTTCTGAACACCTATGATGTGTCAGACACTACGCAGAAAACTTCACAAACGTCCTATGGTTAAATACTTTCCAGACATATTTGATCTCATAATAACTGTATGATACAGCCACTGACCCATTTTGCACATGAGGACACTGAGGCTCAGAGAAGTTATCTGCCCAAGGTGACACAGCTAAGAAGTGGCAGATTATTGATTGAACCCGAAGAACTTGTACTGTGGCACTCAGAACCAGATTTTTGTTGCTGGTTTAGTTTCAGCAAAATGACATCCTCTGTCATAATTAATTCAGCAAAAGAACACTGTCTGTGACATGCTGTGAACTTGTTTTTGGTTGTGAAGTCTTGTTTTACTTAATTTATAACTTTTCATATAAAATTATAAAGGATTTGTACCTCATTTTATGGTTGTATATTTTACATATCATCATAAAACTAATTTAAGTTAACAGTAAGGATATGAGAGACTTTTTCCCCCCACTGGAAGGGTTGATATATTTTTCAGGTTTGGGAAATACCGATTCCCAATATGGAAGTTTTAATTTTTTATCTGTTTTATCTTAAATCTCTAAGATTTAAAATCAGTGAGAGGAAAAAGAGAATGCATTGAGATGGCTGAGAAAGGTGGGATTTGGATTAGTTTTGAAAGAGATGCAGAAGGCAGAAAGTGAGGGACAGCTGACAGCAAGACCCCCCGTGCAGGTGATTCTACTAGATCGGTTTGGCTCACCTGCATGGCTAAAGGATGTCCTTCTTCCCACACTGTTCCAAGTGGAGCCCTTCAAAAGCTGAGGGCTTTTGCTAGAGGAGCTCCAGGAACACGAGAGGGAATGAATAGAACACACAGAAGCCCGACATAGAGTGGGCCATCAGAGCAAGGGTCTGCAGTGGCAGTAAATGCAGGAGAGAGGAACCAGAATCAGAACCAAGCCAGAAAACATAGTGGATGGCTCTGAATGCAGAATGAGCTTAGAGAGTAACCAATGGGGAGGCATTGCTTACCCCTGAGTAGGAGATTGGTATGAAATTGATGGTGTTTTAATACCAAGGCAGAGGATGACTCTAGAAGAAGGGAAAGCTTGCTGGATTGAAAAGAGCATTGGTTGGGTTCACCAGGGTGGAGCTTAAACAAGTGGATTTAAGGTAGGAGGTGATAACCCTCCTTCATTCCACAGGTAATGAGGATTCTGACATTCCCATCAAGAAGTAACTCACGGGCACTGGTGAACACAGACTAATTATGGCTAGAGTCTCAGCTTCCCTGATGGTTTCCCACATTTTGGTCAGATCTATAAATATAAAGGAGAGATCTTAAGATTGTCCCCTTGTCCTGCTGGCAAAGCTTGTGCCTACAATATCCCTCTGGGACCAAAAACCACATTGAGATTCCACAAGTACATTTTTAACAATGCTGGGCAATAGCTCTTTCAGAAAGACTGCCCAGGGTAGCTACTGCAATCAACTTTCTCGCTTTGGGTTTCTATCGTAAAGAACCTGTCTGAAGGTCTCATGCAGAGAATTCAACTTATATCATCCAAATAGGGGAAACGTGAAGTGTACCTCACTAACCCCTGGGGTTGGCAGCAGTCACCATGTTTACTTTCACTTTTTTCTGGTTTCTGAGGGCAAATGAATTAAAATTCATATGTTACAATTAAAAACCATTAATAGCAAATATCAGAGAAAACAAGCAATTAGTTAATGTATTTTTTAAAGCCTTACTACACTTCAGCTATCAAGGACAATCATTCTGAGAAAGATTTTTTTTTACCCATTATTAAAAGCCTACGTGTCTAACAATAACTGAAAGCATGTTTGGATTTGCTTGAATTCTACTCTAGAGAGCAATACCCTGACAATATTTCCTGACCTAATACCTCGAATGTATTAACTTTCAAACACAAATAAAAAAACTAGTCTATAAGTTTTGCTATGGATTCTTTGCTGTACATTGATCCATCCATAATTTCTTTTTTTTTTTAAGATTTAATTTTATTTATTTTTGGCTGCGTTGGGTCTTCATTGCTGCGCGCAGGCTTTCTCTAGTTGCGGCGAGTGAGGTCTACTCCTTATTGCGGTGCACAGGCTTTCTCATTGCGGTGGCTTCTCTTGTTGCAGAGCACAGGCTCTAGACACATGGGCTTCAGTAGTTGTGGCACGCAGGCTCAGTATTTGTGGCTCTCACAGACTCCAGAGCGCGGGCTCAGTAGCTGGGCGCACAGGCTTAGCTGCTCTGCGGCATGTGGGATCTTCCTGGCCCGGGGCTTGGACCTGTGTCCCCTGCATTGGCAGGTGGATTCTTATCCACTGCACCACCAGGGAAGTCCCCCATCCATAATTTCTAAGCATCTGTTCTGTTCAGGGCATTATGCTTGAAGCTGTAGGTTAGTTGAAATGTACTTATTATCCTCCAGGAGTTTCAACTCTTCTCCTCTATGGTATATAAGTAGCCATTGATAATGACAACAATCGTAGTAATTACCTGTTAATAGATACTTCTAAAAAATTTAAGAACTTTCACTTACACAATTTAATCTTTTAATCTTCCATTTAATATTCAAGGGGATTCTTTGAAATAGGAGGTAGGTGGAAGCATCACTAACCGCATTATATGAGGGCAAAAGTTTATCTCAGAGAGAGACTCAGTAACTTACTCAGTCACAAAGTTAACGATGGAACCAGAACTGACATGAATTTCCTGACACAGAATGAAGTCCTCTGTCTACCTACTAACTGAATTTTTTGATATATTATACTACCAATCCCTTATACTGTAGTAGAAGCACTCGTTAATGGTGAGGGGATTTAGATATAAGGATCTTCCAAACTAGAAGAGATAATTTGCTAAATTTTGCAAGTTTTCTGGCTTTATAGAGTGAATTTAGATGGGTGTTTTGAGCTAACTGTGGATGCCGCTGTCTCTCTCCAAACATGAGAAATTATGGATAGAATTTGAAAAAACTTAGAAATGTAACTAAGTATGAAAGCAAGACATGAAAATATCAAGATACCAAAAATGAGGAGGACACCCAAAACAAAAGCAACAAGAAGTTGACAATAGGGAGGCCACGGGGCTGCCAGGAACTGCTAGATGTCACAGGGTAGGGAAGGCCTGACTAGGAAGGAGTCTGGACCGTAGGCAGCTAGTACTGGACAACTGGCTACTGTGCTGAACAACTCAGATACGTAGCCCAAGAAGTGGCCGGTGGCACACAACTCATCCTGGGCCGTGAATGGTAAAACATTTGCCTAAGAAAGGAACGGGAAACCCATGCTAGGTGCTATGTGCCTTATGTTCATGTGGGCCAAATTCCTATTACCTGGGAAGCACAGGGGCTTAGGCTTAAAGTTGTTTGTGGATGTCTCTTCTCAGAAACCATACTGAAAATGTTACATTGCTAAAATTTTAAGGGAATCACTAGAAGAATAAAGAACATATAATTTCGCAACCAGCAGAGGTGAAAAATGGGGGAGAAAAATCCCCTCCAAAACCGTGACAAATTAAAAAAGAAAAACCAGGGAAGAGACAAAAAGATAGGAAAATTTAAAAAGAAACATATAATAATACGGTATAAATATATCCAAATGTATGAGTTATAACTATAAATGATCTAAACTCAGTGGTTAAACATATTGCAGGTTAGTTTAAAAAATAAGAATTGAGTACTTACATCTGAACCAAAAGCTTGAAAATAAAAGAATAAATAAATGTAAACACAACTACATTATCTATCTATCTATTGAAAATACTATCCAAATAAAAGCTAGATACCTTTATAAAAATAGAAGAGATTTTCAGACCGAAAGCACTATTAGAGATGAAGGCATTGTCTACATAATGATAAAAATGTAATTCACCAGAAAGCTATAACAATTCTAACTTGGAATATCAAAAATACAGAGAAGCAAAAATTGACATAATTACATGGAAAAATAGAATTATCCACAATCTCAGTAGGAAGTTTTAATATATAACTCACTATAATAATGACAACTCTAGAAATTAGTAAGAATATAGAATATTTGAACAACACAATCATCATGCTCGACAGAATGGATAGAAATAGAACCTTCTACCCAACAATTTTTGAGAATACACATTCTTTTCAAACATTTGTAGATTTTCTGTGAAAACTGATCAAGAATCATGTCTCACAAAGCAAGGCCACAAAGCAAGTCCCAATAAATACCAAAGAAATGATATCGTACAGATCACAATTCTGAACAAAGTGCAAATAACTTAGAAATCAGTAAGAAAAAGAAAACTAAACAATCCCAAATATTTGGGAAATTAAAACTCCACTTCTAAATAACTCATCGGTCAAGGAATAAATCGAAGTAGACAATTAAAAATATTTAGAACCAAATACTAATGGCTATATATAAACTTGTGGGGTATAGTTACAATGGTATATATACAAGAACATCACACCTCACATTCTCCTATTAGAAAAAAAGAAAAAGAATTGAAAACCAATGAGTCAGGAAAAGAATTGAAAACCAATTGAAAACCACTTATTCAAAAAAATTAGAAAATAGATTGAAATAAAATTATGTATAAAGTGACTTCTATTTTTTTGTGATGGTACCATGCATAAGAGTCAAAACCTTGTGATGTTTTGTATGGTTGTAGACTTTGGCAACATGTAAATAATGTGTAAAGCAAGTTTTTATGATTAAGAAGTCAAATTTATTGAATTTTACTATTGAAAGTTGAAACAACATGTATGAAGAAAAACAATAAAAGAATATACTCTTTTCATGGAAAAAAAAAGTGACTCCTATTTTTGTCTATGATGGAAAAATTGTATAACACTAACCCTACTACCAACAATAACTATTCAAGAGTAATTATACTGGGTAAAAACTGTTTTACCCAGTATAAGAAGAACTGTTTGGGGCTTCCCTGGTGGCGCAGTGGTTGAGAGTCTGCCTGCCGATGCAGGGGACGCGGGTTCGTGCCCCGGTCTGGGAAGATCCCACATGCCGCAGAGCGGCTGGCCCGTGAGCCATGGCCGCTGGGCCTGCGCGTCCGGGGCCTGTGCCCCGCAACAGGAGAGGCCACAACAGTGAGAGGCCCGCGTACCGAAAAAAAAACAAAAAAGAAGAACTGTTCGAAGTCATCAGAGATCAACCAAGGTAGATAAAATGTGAGAATTCAAGGTCTTAAAGAGAAGATAAGCCCACTGAGGGCAACATCACATTAGCCATTTGTTCCCCTAAGGGGATTTGCTGATTTGTGGAACAAGGAAAAGAAGTAGAAAGAAGCAGCTTGAGGTTTGTGATGGTCTCATTGAGCTGGAGAGTTTGGATGACCCAGGTGGCCAGGACTTGAGAAGTCCAGATCTCAAAGAAGTGGGAACTGCAAAGAAGTCAGCTTAAAAATTCTACAGATACTCTTCTTTAGAGCTGTTTTTCAACTCCTAAGCTGCATGTGCACTGGACAAGGTGCCAAGAATCCAAGTGGAAAGCAGCTTCTGTGAGGCTGAAGAGCTTGAGTAGAGGCTTTGGTTGGAGAGAAAGAGATTGGAGCTGGGACCTACAGAAGTGGAGAGGCCCTGGTCAACACGCCCGGCTTTCCGTTGAGACACCTGAAGGGTACGCTCTAGGACTGACAGCTGGGCCCTAGGAGCAAAAGCAAATTGAAAATAGAGTCCCTTGTCTCCAGCAAAGCCTGAAGCCCAGTCTCAACTCATCAAAGTAATCTGCCTGTACTCTGTGCACCTGCCAGAAAAAAATTAAATCCTCTATATACAAAGATAACATTATCCAGAGCCTTTACATTTTTTACTGTTATGGACAATGTCCAGCATTCAATGGAAATTACCGCAGAAAGCTAGAAAGGGGATCAAATGACCAAAGAAAAAGTTAAAAATATAACAATAGAAATAGTCCCGCAAGTGATCACAGTATGATTGTATGATCAAGAAAATCGAGGGAAAAATAGAGCATTTCATTAGAGAATGCATCGCAGAATCTGTAAAACAGGAATTAAACCAAAAGTTTAGACATAAAAGGATAATAACTAATAAAAAGAATTTAATAGATTGGTTTAGTAGTGGATAAGAAATAGTAGAAGAAAGGATTAATGAATTTTAAGATAAGTCAGTAAAACAAAACTTGAGATTCTGCATTTCTAACAAGTTCCTAGGTGATGCCCATGCTGCTGGTCTACAAACCACACTTGAGTATCAAGAATTTATAAGACTCAATATCATAATTTACACTAATGTACATAATTAAATAGTAGGATTAGTGTAAAATGCACAATTTACACTAATATTTCAATGTGATTCCAATAAAAATGGACAGTTATTTGACAGAATTTGGTAAGCTGGCCCTAAAATTTATATGGAAAAGCAATGTGCCACAAATAGCTAAGGCAACTTTAAAGAAGAAGGTTAAATGGGGCTTACTCTATAAAATATCAAATGTTTTTATAAAGCTATAATAAATAAAATGGTGTGGAATTGGCAGAGAGAAGACAGATAAATCAATGGAAGAGAATAAAAGGCAAGAAGCCAACTTGTAAATGAATGCAAAGTTGATCTATGATAGTGGTAGAACTGTAGAGTGGTTAGAAAAAAGAAAATTTAATCAAAGTTACTGGCACAATTAATTACTCATATACAAAAATAAAAGCAAATCTTATCTTACACCATACTTAAAATAAATTCCAGGTGGGTTTAAATGCTAAATTTAGATAGCAAAACTTTAAAATTAAACAAAAAGTAGGAAAATATTTTTATGACTCAAAGTGTGGAAAGATTTTTTAACCAGGCAAATAAGCACAAATGTTAAACTGATAGATTGAGAGCTTTGACTATATTAAGATGAAAGCTTCTATAAAGTAAAAGTCACCATTAAAAAAGTGAAAGATAAGTGAGACTGGGAGGAGACATTTTCAATGATTACCACTGGGAATTTGCATCCTGCTAATTTTAAAGCATCCCAAAATCAAGAAGAAAAAGAATTTGAAAGAACTGGAATAAGAGGGAGACACTCAAATGGCAAATGACAAGTGTAAAAGTCTCCTCTTACTGGGGACTAGAGATATAAAACACAAGTGAAAATCACAAAGGGATATAATTTTAAACCCACAAGAGTGGGAAATATTAACAGGCTGATAATTCTAGGAATCGGTGAAGATGAAGAGCCAGATGAAGTGATATTTATAAGTGGTGGAAGGATAAATTATGTGTAGCATTGGGGAGCAGGTGGACAAAATCTATTAAGTGGACAATACAGATTCCCTATTATCCAACAATTATTTTCCTAGGGATTTTCTCTGGAAAAATTCTTGCATGTGTGTACAAGTTGGCACGTACAGGAAAGTTGACAGCAGCATTTTTGGTAACTGCAAAATTGAGGAAAAAGCTAAGTATGTATAAACAGTAGAATGAATAATTAAATTATAGTACATCCATGCCATGGAATATAATATAGAACTGTAACTAAATAAACTAGAGATTTATGTATTGTTAAAATGATGAAATAAAAATTTTAGTTGAAAATGAAAGCAAAATGACACTGTGTGATACCATTTTGTAAAGCTAAAAAATAGATAAAGCAATCATACATATTATTTGGAGGAATATATGGATGTGTAAGGGACCAAAACCCACCAAATTCAGCATAGTGTTTATCTCTGGAGGTAGGAGGGGAAGAAATTGCAAGTGAAAGGTGATATATGGAGGCCTCAAAAGTATTTGTAAAATTTTATTTCTTAAGCTGAAAAAGGTTATACAGGTACCCATTATACTATTCTTTATATGTTTTTGTATGCCTGAAATATTTTATTATAAAACAATTTTTAAGTGTTCCATACTTGATAAATCTGGAGGGCACTGTTAGAAGCAAATGCTTAACTGTTGGATGAGATCACCTCCACAATCTAGGGCACTACTGAGAAACTACTGTGGAAGACAACTGTTGAGAAGAATCTAACAGTAAAAAATATGAAGCACATCAGGAAACCCACTCTCATAAGAGAGACGCAACAGACACAACAAATGAGAGAATTTTCAGTTGAGATACTAAAGAAAATAGAGCAGTTTCCAAAGGACTTCAAAATAATTATGTTAAAAAATGATCACAGGGAGATCAGCTCGATGCTTTGTGATGACCTAGAGAGGTGGGATAGGGAGGGTGGGAGGGAGACACAAGAGGGAGGGGATATGGGGATATATGTATGCATATGGCTGATTCACTCTGTTATACAGCAGAAACTAACACGGCATTGTAAAGCAATTATACACCAATAAAGAGATATATATAAAAAAAATAAAAAATAAAAAAATAAAAGAATGATCAAAGATATAAATCAGTCAACTGAACTCATCATTTAGAAGAACTTATTATGAAAACAGAGTAAGCAGACTTGAAAATAAGCATATATTCTAGAAATGAAAAATATTGCTGTCATTGTTGTAAAATTCAACAGAACATGTCAAAGTAGACCAAAGCAAAAATTAATAAATTGGAAGATGAATTTAAGAATCCAACTTAGAGACTTCAAAGATGTATGATAAGAAAGAGGCAATGAGAGGGACTTCCCTGGTGGCGCAGTGGTTAAGACTCTGTGCTCCCAAGGCAGGGGGCCCGGGTTCGATCCCTGGCCGGGGAACTAGATCCTGCATGCATGCTGCAGCTAAGAGTTCACATGCCACAACCAAGGAGGCTGCGAGCCGCAACTAAGGAGCCCGCCTGCTGCAATTAAGACCTGGCGCAACCAAATAAATAAACATTAAAATAATAATAATAAAAGAAAGAGGCAATGAAAGAGATGAAGAACAGAAGAAACTCCACTATGTGTCTAAAAGAGTCCCAGAAAGGGAGAAGGAAAGGGGTAGTAACATGCAAATATGTTGGTGAATTTTGTAGTAAGACATGAGTTTTCAGATTGAAAAGTCACACACAAACTCCCAAATGGAAGAAAAGTGAGGTGGGGTGCAGGAGAAACAGAAAGAAAGAGAGACAGACACACAGACAGACAGAGAAACTGTAGTACATCAAATATGAAGAAAACAATGTAAAAACCACAAGAAGAGATAAGACAGGAAATCTATGAGGAAAAACAATCAAATTGACGTTGGACTTCTCCTCAGTCAGAAGGTAATCTGGAAGAAAAAAGAATAATGCCTTCAAAGTATCAAGGGAAAAATATAACAGCCAATTCAGAATCTTACACTTAACTAAATTATAACTCAAGAATGAGGATGAAATAAAGGTATTTTAAGAAATACAAAGAGCTTATCACTTATTGAAAGAACTTTCTGATGAGGGAAATAGAATCTAGAAGGGAGAAACAGAACCTAAGTGGTGATGATGAGAAAAATATTAGTAAGCATGTTCATAAATAAAAATGACACTGGGCAGCGAAAAAAAATAACAATTAATATGATCTTAAAAATAAGGCCTTATAAAACATGAATTATCTTCTTAAGTGTGGAGTAGTTCAGAAATAATTAGAATACTCTATTTTCCTCATTGTTGTTTGGGTGAATAAAGATGATTACTTTTAGACGTGGTTAGAAAAACACAGTCAGATATGGATCTTAAAATATTTAAAGGCAATCACATAAAGAATAAAAATTATAACTTGCAAACTAGAAAACAGCTAAAAGGTAATTGAGAAACTCACAGTTCAACAAAAGGCAGGGAATTAAGAAAGAAGGAGGGGGAGGAGGGAGAGGAGAGGGGGTTAGGAGGAAGAGGAGAAACGGCAGCAACAACTAAGAAACCTAGTAAAAGAGAAAATCCAGATAAGACAGTAGGAATTAATCCAAATATGTTAATGATAACAATATACTATTTGTGAGGGTCTCTTTTATTTATCAACTGGACTAGGCTACAGTCCCCAGTTACTCAAACACTAATCTAGAGGATGATGTGAAGGTACTTTGTAGATGTGACTGAAGTCCATAATCAGTTGACTTTAAGTAAAGGAGATTATCCTAGACAATCTGTGAAGGTCTGATTTAATCAGTTGAAACGTCTTAAAAGCAGAGCTAAGGCTTCCCTGAAGAAGAGGAAATTCAGTCTGTGGATAGCAGCTTCAGTGCACGCCTGAAAGTTCCAGCCTGCCCTTTCTGACAGCCTGCTCTACAATTTCAGACTTGCCAAACCAGCCCCAATAATCGTTTGACCTAATTCCTTGCAATAAATTTCCCAATACACATCTCCTACTTGTTCTGTTTCTCCACTTAAATGCTGACTGATACATTATGCAGATGAATGAAACACATCTTCGCATGCACAGAGTCTCAAACTGCATTGAGAACAAATAAAAATGCTCTTTATGAGAAACATACCTAAAACATAATGAAGGTTGAAAGTGAAGGGATCAAAAGAATGCATACAGCAGGCAGATGTGCACCAAAAGAAAGTAGTGACAGGTATAAAGAGGAGTATTGTGGTGACAAGAGTAACTCTGATGAGCAGTGACATCAGGACCAACAGAAGAGTCTCCCATGAAGTTGCTTACGCTTCCAGTGAGGTCCCAGCCCCATGGGTCCCTAGTAAACTTGGTGATTCCTTTTAATTTCTCAGAAGAGCCCAGACAACTTCCTTATTTAAACCTGGACAGTTTTTTAACTTTCAATTTTGAAATAATTACAGATTCACAGCAAGTTGCAAAGACTGTATAGAGAGGTACAGTGTACCCATCACCCAGTTTCCCCCAATGGTCACACTTTATGTAACTAGAGCACAATACTGAAACCAGGAAGTTGATATTGCTGCAATGTCTGTGTATAGCTCTGTCATTTTATCACATGTATAGATTCTTGTACTCATCACCCCAATCAAGATACAGAGCATCACCACAAATATCCCCCTTGTGCTACCTTTTCAAGTCACACCCACTCCCTTTCCCTCACCATTTCAACCCCTGACAATCACTAATATGTTCTCCATCTCAATAATTTTGGCATTTTGGCATTTTTCCAAAGAAGATATACAAATGGCCAACAGGCACATGAAAAGATGCTCAACATCACTAATCATCAGAGAAATGCAAATCAAAACCACAATGAGATAGCACCTCACACCTGTCAGAAATGGCTAATGTCAAAAAGTCTACAAGTAACAAATGTTGGCAAGAAATGCTCTTTATGAGAAACATACCTAAAACATAATGAAGGTTGAAAGTGAAGGGATCAAAAGAATGCATACAGCAGGCAGATGTGCACCAAAAGAAAGTAGTGACAGGTATAAAGAGGAGTATTGTGGTGACAAGAGTAACTCTGATGAGCAGTGACATCAGGACCAACAGAAGAGTCTCCCATGAAGTTGCTTACGCTTCCAGTGAGGTCCCAGCCCCATGGGTCCCTAGTAAACTTGGTGATTCCTTTTAATTTCTCAGAAGAGCCCAGACAACTTCCTTATTTAAACCTGGACAGTTTTTTAACTTTCAATTTTGAAATAATTACAGATTCACAGCAAGTTGCAAAGACTGTATAGAGAGGTACAGTGTACCCATCACCCAGTTTCCCCCAATGGTCACACTTTATGTAACTAGAGCACAATACTGAAACCAGGAAGTTGATATTGCTGCAATGTCTGTGTATAGCTCTGTCATTTTATCACATGTATAGATTCTTGTACTCATCACCCCAATCAAGATACAGAGCATCACCACAAATATCCCCCTTGTGCTACCTTTTCAAGTCACACCCACTCCCTTTCCCTCACCATTTCAACCCCTGACAATCACTAATATGTTCTCCATCTCAATAATTTTGGCATTTTGGCATTTTTCCAAAGAAGATATACAAATGGCCAACAGGCACATGAAAAGATGCTCAACATCACTAATCATCAGAGAAATGCAAATCAAAACCACAATGAGATAGCACCTCACACCTGTCAGAAATGGCTAATGTCAAAAAGTCTACAAGTAACAAATGTTGGCAAGCATGTGGAGAAAAGGGAACCCTTGTACACTGTTGGTGGGAATGTAAAATCAGTGCAGCCACTACGGAAAACAGTATGGAGGTTCCTCAAAAAACTAAAAATAGAGCTACCATATAATCCAGCAATTCCACTCCTGGGTATGTATCCAAAGAAAATGAAAACACTAATTTGAAAAGATACATGCACCCCAATGTTCATAGCAGCATCATTCACAATAGTCAAGATATGGAAGCAACCTAAGTGTCCATCAATAGATGAATGGATAAAGAAGATGTTGTGTATATGTGTGTGTAAATATATACACACAATGGAATATAAGCCATAAAAAAGAATGAAATTCTGCCATTTGCAACAACATAGATGGACCTAGAGGGTATTAACGCTTAGCGAAATAAGTCAGAGAAAGACAAATACTGTATGCTATCACTTATATATGGAATCTAAAAAATAAAACAAATAAATGAATATAACAAAAAAGAAACAACTCACAGATATAGAGAACAAACTAGTTGTTACCAATGGGAAGAGGGAAAGGGGGAGGGGCAAGATGGGGTAGAGGATTAAGAGATACAAACTGCTATGTATAAAATAAATAAGCTACAAGGATACATTGTACGGCACTGGGAATATAGCCAATATTTTAAAATAACTTTAAAGGAAGTATAATCTATACAAATATTAAATCTTTAAGAAAATAATAATTTCATCATTTTTGAGAATGTTATATAACTGGAATCATATACAATGTTACCTTTTGAGATTTGGCTTTTTCACTTAGCATAACGCCCTCAAGATCCATCCAACTTGTTGCATGTATTATTAGTTAATTCCTTTTTATTGCTCAGTAATATTCCATAAACCTGTGCATGTTTTTAAGTTCTAAAAAAAAGTAGGAATTTTGTTAAATAAAATGATTAATTTTTTAAATATTAAAAAAGGTAGCATCTCTTAAGATTACAGGATTTTAAAGTTTTGTCTTAAAATAAGTCACTAATTTCACTGTATTGGGGCTTACACACTCTCGCAATTTGGGGGAAAAGAGATCATTTATGTTCTTACCAAATCATTAATTGAATGGGCATAATCATCCATTTATGACAGAAATATTTATTAAGCGCCAGCTATGTCTTACGGAGCTAGATGCTGGCAAACACAGAAAGAGGAATGAGATATTGATCTTGGGCTTAACACAGAGCCCAGCTCATAGCAGGCCCTCAAGTGCTGTTAACTGAATGAATAAATCCTGCTTCTAAAAGGAATTTACAGTGGGCTTCCCTGGTGGCACAGTGGTTGAGAGTCCGCCTGCCGATGCAGGGGACGTGGGTTCATGCCCCGGTCCGGGAAGATCCCACGTGCCGCGGAGCAGCTGGGCCCGTGAGCCATGGCCGCTGGGCCTGCGCGTCCGGAGCCTGTGCTCCGCAACAGGAGAGGCCACAGCAGTGAGGCCCGCGTACCGCAAAAAAAACAAAACAAAACAGAATAACAGTGAATATTGGCAAGGACCGCAAAAAAAAAAAAAAAAAAAAAAGGAATTTACAATTTGGTGGCAGAGATAATGTGTGGATACAAATAAATGTGAGTTAGAAAATGGCGTGGGACAGTTCATAGGAGAAAGATTATCCTTTGAGGATGAAAGAAGACTTCAAGAGATTGATGCCGTGTGTCGGGGGGAAATAATAACAGTAGTTGACAATTATTTCTATCTTCCTGTGTGGGGGGCACTCTGCTAAGGGTTTTACATACTTAATTCAAGTCATCCTCATAGCATCTGTGTTATTATCCCCCTGTTACAAACAAGATGCAGAGAGAGGTTGTGTGCCTTGCCCAGCGTAACAGCTTGTAATGGGCTGAACTTGAAAAACTTAGCAGTGAAGCTCCCACACTCTTCCTCGAATGGAGTAAAGAGTGGAGCAGAAAGAAGCTTGGGAGTAGAAAACAGGGAAATATGACTGGAGTCTAGAGTGTGTAACTGGGAAAAGGAAGAAAAACCTAGAAATACAGGTGGGAACCAGGCCCTGGAGAGCTTTGAATGCCATGCTTAATAATTTGGATATATCTTAGAATGCTTTTGAAGGTTTTCAGCACAGGAATGACTTGATTAGAGCTGTTCTGTTTGTTTGTTTAGTTTTGGGCTTTGTTCAAAAACATAGCATTAAGAAAGAGTACATCGATATTAGATGTGGGAAAATCAGTAACATCAGTCCAGGTAGCAGCTTAGAGAGCACCTGTGAGAATGAAGGTGATGGGCAGTTGAGAGATGCTGTGAAGATGGACAACTTAGGACCTGGCAACTGGCTGGAATGAACAGGGATGGGTGGGGTACAGGGATGGGAGCATCCAAGGTATCTTAGGGGCTTATCACCCGCATACCTGGGCAAATATGGTGACTTCAGTAGGAATTGGAAGTTGAGGAATAAGTTTCAAGGGGAAAAGAGATGTTAGCTTCAGATATTTTAAGTGAAGGATTCCAGGGACACCTCCAGTATTCAGGTAAAGGACTGAAACCCTGGAAAGAGTCTGGAGGGGCTTCACATTAGCCATGAAAGGGGATGACCTAACTTTGAGCAACATTTTTTAAATACCCAGGTTTAAAAGAATTTCTACTCAGGAAACAGATCTCACGTTAAATGAACCAAACACATCTTGGATTATGAAGCTCAGACACCACTGAACCAAGAGTTTCCTCAGTGCTTTTTTTTTTCTTTTTTTGTGGTAAGCGGGCCTCTCACTGTTGTGGCTTCTCCTGTTGCGGAGCACAGGCTCCGGACGCGCAGGCTCAGCGGCCACGGCTCACGGGCCCAGTCGCTCCACGGCATGTGGGATCTTCCGGGACCAGGGCACGAACCCGTGTCCCCTGCATCGGCAGGTGGACTCTCAACCACTGCGCCACCAGGGAAGCCCTTTTTTTTTTTTTTAAATAAATTTACATTTAGATTGTACATAAAAAATGGTATAGAAATATTTGGACTCAAGGCTTAAAGGAATGGCTATGAGAATTTACACTGGGTTGTAGGAAAAAAAACATAACCAAAATTCATTCTAAACTTGTCATGATTTCAATTTACAAGCAGGAGACAACTATTCTTATTAGTAGCTGTTGACCTTTTAAACCACCAGCTGATGCCTTCTTGAGCAAAGAGTTTTGAAAATTCAGTATTTTACATTTAACTTCCCTATCTAGCATTACTTAGCTAAAATTTTAGGTTTAAAAGAGAAAGAGTGACTAAAGTTGCAGGAAAAAGTCATAATTTCAAAAAGCAATAATCTTAATAACAGTGGCAATTTCTAAAATTAACAAACTTTTGGGTCTACTTTGAAGTCTTTTAAAAATTGGATGTGTAACTCACGTTTTGGCAGTTCTTGGGACAGGCTGCTTGGATCAGTCTATTTTTTATTTTCCTGTTTTCAAAATCAGTTCCTTTTTGAAATGTATATGTTAGTTGAGGTATTATAAGTAGAAAAAACCAAAATAACTCCCTTACCTGTCAGTTATCCCCTAAGCAGTCAGTAATGTTTCACCTCTTTGCTTAGAACATGTCTCTAAGTACACACTAGAAGAGGGACTCAACTCCAGATCTGTAAATTGGCTTCAAGCAAGCCCTTGAACTTGTATGTTAAAATTGGAGTGAGATGCATGCATTTTCCTGGAAGCCGGGTTTTACAGAGCTTCATCACGATCTCAAAGTGGTTTATTAAGATTCCAGAAGCTAAGACTGTCTCCCAGGATCCTTCTCAGTTCAGGGACCGTAGGACCAAGGCACACTCTCTCTTGCCTGATACTGCAGCATGGTGGGCTGTATTGGAAAAAGCTCCAGGCTGGGATTTAGGAGATTTTTCTTGTAGTTCCCGCTCCACTCTGAACTTCCATGAACTTCACACAAGGCACTTATCCTCTTTAGGCCTCAGTTTGTCACTCAAATGGAACAGAATATCTATCTGACCTAGATAGACTCAACCAGCTCTTGTGAGGAAAAAAAAAAACAGTGTGGGGAATGTGCTTTGAATGAGGCAAAACACTGTAACAAGGTCAGGTATTCCTCGGTGTCCTTGTGCTGAACTACTGGTTCCTTCATTTTCTAGCTTCTCTGCTCCTTTCCTTTCGTAGAGGCCATCGGTTCCCTCGTCTGCATTCTCTGCTCTTTTCTCCCTGTCTTTCGGGTGCTGCTTCCTGCAGCAGAGACAGAGAAGGGAAAAGGATGCCGAGTAGGCAAGGGGTCACTTTAAGAACTTGCTTCTAAGAGGGAAATATTAATTCTTTGCTTTCGTAGAGTGCTTTACAGTTTTTCAAAGCCTTTCTAGTTAACTGCCATACTTCTTCATGACCACACACCCAGGGGGAAGTTTTCACCATGTCCATTTTATTTGATCTGGAAACTGAGGCACAGAGAGGTCAGGAGTCCGAGGTCATCTGAGTTGTCTAGAGTGGTGGTAGGGCTGGAACTGGGTCTTCCAACACTGGGTTCCAGGATGTTGCCAGAATTCTCCTGGGATCTCATCTCAGGTGGGAGATGGAATCAATCATGAGAGTATTATTTAGTCATATAGTGAGAAGGTATTCACCAGCAAAGGAAGGAAATATCCCTTTTCCTTGTACAATGATATGAGAAAAACCGCCGGTCTTCCATTGTGCCTGTTTTCAGATGAGGTTTGACCTTGCAGCTAAGACTTTCTCTCGCTGCTGACTCTGCTCACCCTCCTTCAACTTGATTCATTTGGGCCCCAGTGGGTCCTGTTTGGGGAAAGGCCCATCTGGGAGCGCTCAATACATTGCCCTGTCAAGCAAAGGAAAAGAGCTGCACTTGCAGAATAAGGAAACTTCCAAGAGGGCTCTGGCCAGAAGTCAACTCGCAGTTTTTGAGAGCAGCACTTGATCCAGACACTGGCATACATGCCTGTTGCTTATTATTTCACAAATGCTGCTGTACATCTTTTTACCCTTGCCCATTGCCATGAATCCTCTAAACCAGCACGCTGATCAAATTTTCAACCAATCATTCAACATGCAGGCACCTTACATACAATTATTGAGCACCTACCCTGTGCCAAGTGCTCTGGGGAATAAGAAAATGAAAGTTGACAGGCCTGCTCCAAAGTCTGCCAGCCTGCAGGAGAAAACACTGATAAAGGGATACATGGAGCTTCTGGAGAACTCTGTGCTCTGTAGAGGAGAGACTGAATTGCCAGCCCTAAAATATTAGCTGCCGTGAAAAGATGATAGATCATTAGAGAAATGCCAATTAAAACAATAATGAAATACCACAACCTGCCTATTAGAATGGCCAAAATCCAGGGCACTGACAACACCAAATGCTGACAAGGATGTGGAACAACAGGAACTCTCACTCACTGATGGTGCACCATGCAGAATGGTACAGCCACTTTGGAGGACAGTTTGGCCATTTTTTACAAAACCAAAAATACTCTAACCATACATTCTAGCAATTGTGGTCTTTGGTATTTACCCAAAGGAGTTGAAAACTTATGTCCACACAAAAACCTGCACACAGATGGATGTTTATAGCAGCTTTATTCATAATCATCAAAACCTGGAAGCAACCAAGATGTCATTCAGCTGGTGAATGGATAAATAAACTGCGGTATATATAGACAATGGAGAATATCTATCTGACCTAGATAGACTCAACCAGCTCTTGTGAGGAAAAAAAAAAACAGTGTGGGGAATGTGCTTTGAATGAGGCAAAACACTGTAACAAGGTCAGGTATTCCTCGGTGTCCTTGTGCTGAACTACTGGTTCCTTCATTTTCTAGCTTCTCTGCTCCTTTCCTTTCGTAGAGGCCATCGGTTCCCTCGTCTGCATTCTCTGCTCTTTTCTCCCTGTCTTTCGGGTGCTGCTTCCTGCAGCAGAGACAGAGAAGGGAAAAGGATGCCGAGTAGGCAAGGGGTCACTTTAAGAACTTGCTTCTAAGAGGGAAATATTAATTCTTTGCTTTCGTAGAGTGCTTTACAGTTTTTCAAAGCCTTTCTAGTTAACTGCCATACTTCTTCATGACCACACACCCAGGGGGAAGTTTTCACCATGTCCATTTTATTTGATCTGGAAACTGAGGCACAGAGAGGTCAGGAGTCCGAGGTCATCTGAGTTGTCTAGAGTGGTGGTAGGGCTGGAACTGGGTCTTCCAACACTGGGTTCCAGGATGTTGCCAGAATTCTCCTGGGATCTCATCTCAGGTGGGAGATGGAATCAATCATGAGAGTATTATTTAGTCATATAGTGAGAAGGTATTCACCAGCAAAGGAAGGAAATATCCCTTTTCCTTGTACAATGATATGAGAAAAACCGCCGGTCTTCCATTGTGCCTGTTTTCAGATGAGGTTTGACCTTGCAGCTAAGACTTTCTCTCGCTGCTGACTCTGCTCACCCTCCTTCAACTTGATTCATTTGGGCCCCAGTGGGTCCTGTTTGGGGAAAGGCCCATCTGGGAGCGCTCAATACATTGCCCTGTCAAGCAAAGGAAAAGAGCTGCACTTGCAGAATAAGGAAACTTCCAAGAGGGCTCTGGCCAGTCTGCTCACCTTCAACTTGATTCATTCATTTGGGCCCCAGTGGGTCCTGTTTGGGGAAAGGCCCATCTGGGAGCGCTCAATACATTGCCCTGTCAAGCAAAGGAAAAGAGCTGCACTTGCAGAATAAGGAAACTTCCAAGAGGGCTCTGGCCAGAAGTCAACTCGCAGTTTTTGAGAGCAGCACTTGATCCAGACACTGGCATACATGCCTGTTGCTTATTATTTCACAAATGCTGCTGTACATCTTTTTACCCTTGCCCATTGCCATGAATCCTCTAAACCAGCACGCTGATCAAATTTTCAACCAATCATTCAACATGCAGGCACCTTACATACAATTATTGAGCACCTACCCTGTGCCAAGTGCTCTGGGGAATAAGAAAATGAAAGTTGACAGGCCTGCTCCAAAGTCTGCCAGCCTGCAGGAGAAAACACTGATAAAGGGATACATGGAGCTTCTGGAGAACTCTGTGCTCTGTAGAGGAGAGACTGAATTGCCAGCCCTAAAATATTAGCTGCCGTGAAAAGATGATAGATCATTAGAGAAATGCCAATTAAAACAATAATGAAATACCACAACCTGCCTATTAGAATGGCCAAAATCCAGGGCACTGACAACACCAAATGCTGACAAGGATGTGGAACAACAGGAACTCTCACTCACTGATGGTGTACCATGCAGAATGGTACAGCCACTTTGGAGGACAGTTTGGCCATTTTTTACAAAACCAAAAATACTCTAACCATACATTCTAGCAATTGTGGTCTTTGGTATTTACCCAAAGGAGTTGAAAACTTATGTCCACACAAAAACCTGCACACAGATGGATGTTTATAGCAGCTTTATTCATAATCATCAAAACCTGGAAGCAACCAAGATGTCATTCAGCTGGTGAATGGATAAATAAACTGCGGTATATATAGACAATGGAATATTATTCCAAGGTAAAAAGAAATGAGCTATCAAGTAACAAAAAGACATGGAGGAAACTTAAATGCATATTACTAAGTGAAAGAAGCCTATCTGAAAAGGCTACATACTGTATGATTTCAGCCAAATGACATTCTGGAAAAGGCAAAACTATGGAGATGTTAAAAAGATCCGTGGTGGCCAAGGGTTAGTGGGAAGAAGGGATGAACAGGTGGACCACAGAGGATTTTTAGGGCAGTGAAACTACCCTATATGATGCCATAATAGATACATGTCATTATACATTTGTCAAAACCTGTAGAATGTACAACACCAAGAGTGAACCCTAATGTAAACTATGGACTTTGGGTGATAATGAGGTGTTAATACAGGTTCATCAATTGGAGCAAACGTACTGCTCTGGCGGGGGATATTGAAAATGGAAGAGGCTACGTATGTGTAGGGGCAGGGGGTATATGGGAAATCTCTGTACCTTCCTCTCAATTTTGCTGTAAACCTAAAACTGCTCTAAAAAATAAAGCCTATTTTAAAAAATATATCTCTATGAGACCTAGGGTCTTGTCTACTCTGTTCAAGGCTGAATTCTCAGCTCCTAGCCTCGTGTGATGCTCAGTGACTAATTCTTGATGAGTGACTGAAGGAAGGAGAAGGTTTACCAGAGAACGTGAGATTTGAGTAACCTCGGCAATGAGTAGTGTTCCCCTAGGCAGGAAAGTACAGGCACAGTGTGAATATCAGAGGCAAAAAGGGTAATTCGGTAGCTGGAAACAATGAACTGTGTGAGGAACATCAAATGGGTCCCTGTGGCTGGAGTGCAGGTTTTTCAGGAGAAAAGTAGAAAGATCACAACATTGACTGGTGTCAGATACAAAGTCATTATTATGGCCCCATTTTACAGACGAGGAACCTGAGGCTCAGAGAAGTCAGGTGATTCATCAAAGGTTATGCATTTGTAATATCTATGCCGCTTCTGTGTGTGGCCATTGTACTATGCATTTTCATTCATTATCTCATTGAATCCGTATTTATGAGATAGCTACTCATAGATATTTATGAGATAGCTATTTTATAGATTAAAATAACAAAGCTTAGAGAAGTTAAATAATTTGCCTGGGGCTTCCTGATCATGTGGTAGATTGAGCACACACGATGGCCTTCCCTTCCTGCTTTAGAGCCCTAGAAATGAAAGAAAACCATCCCCACTCCCCACCCCCACCCCCCCCAAAATCGCAGCAACACTGGAGACTAACAACGGCCTAGAAGAAAAGATGAGAACTATCTCAAAGGAAGCAGGAGGATTTAGACGGAAGACTCTTTTGTGGAGTTCTCTGATGAAAGTTGGGACTGATGCTAAGGGTGCGCCACCCCTGGGAGTGGTGGGTGCCCTGAGCAGGGGCCCAGGGGCATGACAGGCTGCTTAGAGGGAGCAGGCAGGCTGCTGACGTCCTGCCCACCCTGTCCTCTCTCTTGGCAACAGCAGCTGATGGTGGGGAGCAGGGTCTGACTCTCGGCTACAGCAGGGCCCGTGAGGAACTGGATCTGAGACGCAAGGGACAGGGCACCCCATGGCGGGCAGAGAACACCTCTCCTGATTAGCTTCATGGGTTCCGTGCCCAGTGGTGTGTTCCCCTCTGCTATGCTCCCACGGAAAATTCCCGAATTTGAGCCTCAGCAGTGCACCTAACCCTCTCCTTGCCCACAAAGACAGTGCACTTGGATGGAACCAACAGTCTAACAGGGGACATAAGCTCAAAGATGGGCCCCAAATTAAGAAGTGCCAATGGGGGAGGAAGTCATTTGCCTTCTGGCACCTCTAATTTGTTTACAATACTTAATAAGTAGCAAAGGCTTTGGATCTCCACCTTGGGTCTCCAAGGTGACGTCTCTTTCCCACAATGCCAAACCACCTTCTAAACCCACTTTAGGTGTACAGCATGTTTGGATCTGCATTCCAGCACTGCAGCAAGCCCCAGAGGGCTATATGAAATGCTGTAAAGATTTCTGTTGGGCCGTTGACCCATTAGACATGTGACACAAATTCAGGACAGAGTGTCTCTTGTGAGTGCAGAGCCTTCCCAAGGCTGGGGGAGCAGGGGTTGTCTGGAGGAATGGCAGGAGGCTGGAATTGGAGAGGGGTCAAAATTGACAGCAGTGGGCCCAAATCATTGCTCTAAACAATTAATAGAGAAGCAGGAGGGCACCCTAAAATAGTGAGTTTGAGCCTGATGAGGGCTGAGGCCTTGAGCGAGGTCTTGAAAGAACTAGACTTGGTGGGTAAGGAGACAGGGCAATGCCAGAGTGTGAGCCGGAGCCTGGGGGTGGGAATGAGCAAGGCAGACAGGTGAACAGAGAGGGCACTTGCGTGATTTGGGGCAGCATGTTCATGGGGGGCAGTAGCAAGAGAGCTTATTCTTAGCTAGTTGTGAAAATGGGTTGGGTGGTAGATTAGTTTCCCAGGGTTGCAGTAACAAACGGCCACAAATTGATGGTTTAAAACAGGAGAATCCTTTCTTGCCGCTTCCTAGTTTCTGGTGGCTCCCAGCAATCCTTGGAGTTCCTTAGTTTGCAGCTGCATCACTCCAATCTCTGTCATCTCCTGGTCTTCCCTGTGTGTCTTCATATGGCCTTCTTCTTATAAAGACACCAGCCACTGATTGGATTTAGGACCTACTCCAATCCAGTATGACCTCATCTTAACTAATTACATCTGCAAAGACCCTGTTTCCAAATAAGATCACATTCTGAGGTTCCAGGTGGACATGAATTTTTAGGAGACACTATTCCACCCTGTACATCCTTTCTATAGACGGTACAATTTACACAGTGGCTTCTGGACACAGGGACAGATTCTCCTGACTCAAGGAGAGCTGACCCCTCAAGGTGATGGAAACTCTTCCTTTGACCACTGAAACTCTCCTAAATGATGTCTAACCAGCATCCTGTCTCTGATATCACTCCGAGATGCCCAATAGGGATCTTTTTCATCCCCTGCTTATTTGTTACTTTCATATTGTGGGCAGTGGCAATGTTGCTAACTTCCCTCAAATAGTTTGCTTCTGCAGACAATGCACCACTTTCCCGTTTCTATTTTAAAGCTGCGCATGCATCTGTAAGAAGACGGGAGTGTTATGTAATACCTACCATTTTTGTCAGAACCTCATCTCACCCCATTGCCTGATACAGGAAGAAGTTTCTGGTGTGAAACTTGCTGGGGTTTTTTTTGTTTTTTTTTTAGGTGAAGAGTACATTCAGATGTATTTCATACCTCACATTCATAAGCAGTTCCGTTTTTAAAAGACTATAGGTACTGTGCTAATGAAAGATGAAATCCACATCTGTCTCCAGTATAACGCCAGCAACGATTGTACAAATATAGCTGAATCCTCTACCTTTGCCTCTATAAGTATTTTAAAGAGGGGGCCCTAGAGGGAAGCATGCAGATTGACCAAAAGAAAACATCTTAAAAGAGAGGAAGACGACCAAGAATCTTTTCCCTTCTAACAGGTTATGATGCTAAAGTGTTAGTACATTTGGAACTTGTTATCTGGACTATTTCAGTTTATAAATGAGATCTGCAACAGTCATAGGGGATTTCAGGAAGGGAAAAATTACTTCAGGGAAAATATATTTCTTTGTTAGAATCAGGGCTTTGTGAGAGGTGAGGTAAGCCAGCCTGGAGAATGCCAGGACTGGAATCCGTCAGAGCTGCAGCCTAGGCAAGGTCAAGTGTCAGGGTGGGGAGCCAGGGCAGGGCTTGGGAGCACATCCGTGGAGATACGCCTGTGGTTGCTCTGAGTATGGGGGCCAGTCTGTGAGGGGAACAGGAGGAGGATGCAAAGTACCATGAGACAAAAGTCCTGAGTGAGGCCACTGTAGTTCAGAGCATCATCCAAACAGAAGGAAGAGACAGGAAGATGGCTGGAGTCCAGAAAAAAGAGGGGCTGATATCAAGAAAGTCTGGTAGGGACTTCCCTGGTGGTCCAGTGGTAAAGAATCTGCCTTCCCATTGGACATGGGTTCTATTCCTGGTCGGGGAGCTGGGATCCCACATGCCGCGGGGCAGCTGGGCCTGCATGCTGCAACTGCTGAGCTCGCGCGCCTCAACTAGAGAGCCTGCATGCCGCAAACTACAGAGCCCACGTGCTCTGGAACCTGCACGCCACAGCTACAGAACCCATGTGCCCTGGAGCCTGGGCGCCACAACTAGAGAAGAGAAAACTCGCAAGCCACAACTGGAGAGAGGCCCGTGTGATGCAATGAGGAGCCCGCACGCTGCAGCGAAGGATCCTGGGTGTCTCAACGATGATCCCATGTGCCACAACTAAGACCCAATGCAGCCAATAAATAAATAAATTAATTAATAGTAATAATAAAAAAGAAAGTCTGGTATGGGTTATTGGGATCCCAGTTATAGAATACTGGGGGTTCAAGGGAAAGGCATCCAGTCCAGCTAAGTTCTGCAGACATTCCAACCGGGGCTTGGGCGGGGGATAAAGAAGGGTCTTGGTAACCACTTTGTAAATGGAACCATCTGTAGAAAGAACTGAGAGACACCTTTTCTATGGGTTGAATGATGTCTCTGCAAAATTCATATCCACTGGAACCTCAGAATGTGAAATATTATGTGACCTTATTTAGATAGAAGGTTTTTGCAGATGGAAGACCATGTAATAACGGAAGCAGAGATTGGAGTGACACAGCCACGAACCAGGAAACCCCAAGGACTGCTGGGAACCACCAGAAGCTAGGAAGCGGCAAGGAAGGGTTCTTCCCTAGAGCTCCCCGAGGGTATGGTGCTACAAAGAATCCATGAGCCCTTGATGCAGCACCCCTTGCTGCCATTTCTCTCTAGTTCTGGGTCTGAATGTCCCATGCCTGTTGGGTCTGTGAGTTTCTTAAGTATGAGGCGGGGGCGTGGGTGGTAGTGCTTACCGTCTTTTGTTACTCAGAGCTTTGGCATATTGAAAAGAGAGCTAGACTTACACTGCACTTACATTTAAGAGCCCTGGCCTATGTTTCATTACTCATTAATGCATGCACTTATCCATCCAACACATATTTACTGAGCACCTAATGTGGACCAGGCCCTGAGTGAGGCTCTGGGGAGAAAAAGATGATCCCAGAGTCTCTGATGTCGAGGGACACATCCAGTCAACTACATGCCCATGGAATAATGCATCGAGGGCCATAACAGAGGATTATGTAAGCCCTGGGGAGGCTCAGCAAAGCCCACTGAGGGAGGTGGGGGGAGGGCAGAGAAGGGTCCTTGGAGGCGATACCCAGGCAAAGCAGGAGTGAGCCGGACGAAGAGGAGAGGAAGGCATTTCTGGGAGAAGAGACACAGAAGCAAGCAGTAAGGTGACATATGTAGTGTTTGCAGAGACCTACAGTCAGACTGCGTGGCTGGGAATGAAACATGCAAAGCAGGGAGGAGTGAAAATAAGGGTAGAGACATATATGGGGAACAGATGGCGGAGAGTCTGGAATTCATGTTACAGAGTTTGGACTTTATCTGTGGGTAATAAGAAGCCACTTAGGGTTTGGGGCAGAGAGTGGAAAGGTCAGAATTGTGATGTATGAACTGGAACAAAGCTGGAGGCAGAGACCGGAAGAAGAGGTGCTGTGCTACTTGGGGTGAGAGATGGTGCTGCTCTGAACCAGGCCAGTGGGAGAAGGGGCAGTGGTGTGCTTTAAGAAATAGGCAGGAAGCCAGCCCAGAATTCTGGCCTTGTGAGCTTGGATCCATGGCTTTACTTTTCTCGGCCTTAATTTCCTTGTCAGTAGAATGGGAATAATGATATTCCAGTCCATAGAGCTGCCCAAGGATTAAATTAGGTCACCAGCGTGCAAAGGCTTTGTGGCTTTTCTAATAGCCTCCAGAGTGCGGTCGTTAGTAGGTTTTCCATAGTATTTGCAGGATGACCCATCCGGTGTCTCAAAGGTGGCCAATCCAAAGAAAGAGATAAATGCTGAACAGTTTCATATACTGATTTCGAAATCTAAAATGTGATTTTTAAAATCCAGGTTTATAAGTATTTCTAGGAGCTTTCTAAAATATATAATTATGTTCTCTGCTCACATAATTTTATCCATTACAAAAACTGAACATATCACTGTCACTTTCATTGCAGGATACTGGCAGAACTTGCTCTACCTAGCAGATGTGTTCCTGAAAATTTTACTTGTAAATTGATTTTAAAACAAGTCAAATCATACTTTACTCACACTAGGGAGATGAGGCATTTCAAAGAACCCGCTGGTTGTGATCCCTTTGGTAAATTAGTAATTATTCTTAATTTTTTTTAAGGATTCAATATGAACTTCCATAAATCTAAATTGGGTGGCAGTGGTCAATCTATAAGGATATTTATGTATATAAATATATATTCTAATGTACAAAAAATTCAGAGTATTATCTGTTCAAATATGCCCGGCAATCTCTCTCTCACCCTGTTGCTGTGTGGTTGTACTTTTTAACACCCACCCATTGCATTTTAAGACATTCCCCCACCAAACATATCAAGTTAGCATCTACATTCATCTTCTCCAAGTTTGACGTACGTCTAGTCTCAAGACGTCCATGGCCGACATGAGATCAATTCACTTGCACAATGTAATCTTCGATGAGACAATAAATTGCAAACTTTCTATTTAGCATCTAGTCGGCATCTAACTGCATTTTGGTTTGTTTTTCGATGTGCGGGTGGAGTGCTGAGACTTGGACCTGGAAAGTCAGATGAGTCATATTTGCCTAATTATAAGTTGTAATTGTAAAAGATAACAGCATTAATATGAAAAGTGATGCAAAAATCAGTACCGAAAATGTTCGGAACTGAATTTGTGTGTGTGTGTGTGTGTATAAGTAATTTGTATATATATAATTTTTATTTCTCCCCTTACTCTGGCAGATTAACTTATTTTAATTTTGTGGATGACAAAATGGAGTCCCACCAATATTAAGGAACTTGCTCACTTGCTCTGAGTTACCTAGCTAGGACCCAGTAGACAGAGAGAAATGTGAACCCTGAAGGAATATTACGCCTCAGGTCCTCTCAGTTAGGAGACCTGGTTTCCAGCCCTGTGTGGGCCACTAACTCACCTTTGTACCCAGGTCCCTCATCTATCATAGAGGTGTTTGGTCTCTTTATCTCTGAGACACCTTCTGCTTCACGATATTTTTAGTGAAGTTTCAAGAAGGCCTTGGGCAACTGTTAAACAGCCTGGCATTCCCCCTCACCTCCCCTCAGTCAATGAAATCCAACTTGAAATCCAAGAATAGCTAAACCTCTACTTCAGTCCCAAGAGCCATTTCATTTAGTGAAATACTTACCACACTACCATCCAATTACTATGTAAAACACCTTGGGATACCATTAATACAAAAGGTTATATATTCTAAAACCCAAATGTCATTTTGTATTAGACATTTTCTTAAGGGCTACTTATCTCAGGATGAATTCCAAGAATGAGTGCTTAATAATTATTTTGCATTTAAACAACCTACTTATGAATTCCAGGGATACACTGTATCACAGTACAGCTTCTGCAGGATACAGCAATTATTATAAATGCTGGTGGATTAACTGCCACAGTATTGCAGACTGACAAAATGACACATCTGTATTAGATCACTGGTAGGTCATCAGGCAAAATCCTTTCTCTCTCTCTACCCCCAACACTCACCCCAGAAAAGAGGGGTGTATGTCAAGTTTCTCTATCTAGTGAGAAATACTCTAAAAACCACAAGAACCTATATATATAGAACCCCAAATATTAGGGCTGGTAACAGACATTTTATCATCTGGTGAATTGCAATGCAAACACATCCCTCTTTAAAGGTGCTGGGAAGATAATTTTTAGAAGCCAAGGTATTTTTACAAAGACTCATGAAGTTGACTTAAAAGCCACTCAGCCACAGAAATTTGGAGTTTAGATCTATTTAGCTTTATACAGTTTGTCCTTAAAAGAATGGGTCATAATTTGGGAGAAAAGAGGGTTTAGAGAAAAACATGCGGATTTGTTCCTGTGTGTGCGCGCGCGCGCGCGCGTGTGTGTGTGTGTGTGTGTGTGTGTGTGTCTGTGTGTGTATTCGGATTTGTTCCTGTGTGTGCGCGCGCGCGCGCGCGTGTGTGTGTGTGTGTGTGTGTGTGTGTGTGTGTGTGTGTAGGGCTGGAGTGGGGAGAAAAGTTCAGTTAACATCTTCTGAACTTAAATAGCCAAGCTCCATGCAGCTTTAGTAAGTAACCACTTGGTGATGAACATTTAACAGTCTCATTAAATCATAATTTAAAAGATCGCTTTTCTTGCCCCAAATAAAACTCTGTTAAATTCTAATAAGAATCTTTGAAACAGCTGTTTTGCACTACAAAATGTGTAATGACCTTATAATTGTATTAGATGTGGCATGAAAATGTTTATGTTTCTCTTCTAGTCTGAAATGTGCTAAATAACAGAAGCCAAAGAAAAAGGATTCACTATGAATTCCAAGGACTCAAGGGCCATGTTTCCGGAAGTGGGGGGTCCTTAGTCAAATTCCGACGTGGATGCTGTTATGCTGCGCTAGACCAGACTGAGACAGGCAAATTGGTTTCTACACAGTTGGAGTTCCTTCTTTGCCTTCCATGGCACCCTGCCCTTCACCTCAAACATCTCAACACCTGCCTGAACCCTTGGACCTTGGGAAAACCTTTCTTGTTATCATAGGCTCTTGGGTTGCAAGAGGCTCAAAATTCCCAGGTCCAGCCCCTATCTCCACTCTCATCACAGTGCTTGAATTTCCTCTACCAGGGGGGTTGCATGATTGCTGTTTTTGCTCCAGATCTGTTCTGCAACGCTCAACGTCCAGGCCCAGGAGACTGGCCTGTATGAATTCAAGCCACTGGCTTCCTATCCTTCTGGTTCTCATTGTGTTTGGCCAATGGGAGCCGTGCAGTAGGAGGGCATAGCTTGGTAAATATTTCCCTGGCTCCTTCCCTTGGGGGTAGCCATGGGTTATGTCTGTCTCTCTACCAAAGACCTCAGATTCTGTCCAGAGGTCTTGACTTCACAGCTCTCTGCCTGGAGGTTCTGGTATTTGCTACCTCCCCTAGTTCTTTCAAGCCTAGAAGTGGTAACACTTTCTAGCTCTTAATAGCCCTGGGATGCTTCTTACGGTGATGTACTGCTAAACCAGCTCTCCAAAAACAAAAACGAAAAACAAAAAACAAAACCCAAAAGCCTGATTTGTGGTGTTTGATGTAAATGCTCCATCATGGCAGATGTCAAACTACCAACACGAAGTTGCTCAAGGCAGGCAGAGCTGGGAAGGAGCGCGCACCATGGGCTGCCACGGGCCCCTCTGAGCTGGCTGCTGCTACCGCCTGCCCACACCTTGTAAATAGCCTCTGTGTTCAACTCTGCACTGATGACCCACTTTGACTGTGTCATCTGCTTCCTCCCAGGACTCCCACTGACACAAACTTTCTCTGACATAGTGGGCCTTCTAGTGGTGGGGAACCACCTCCACCAATGCAAAGTTTCTCTTGGGCCAACTCCAACAGTTAGAAGTTCTTCCACGAGTGACAGGACTATCCTCTCCCCTGGGTCCCCAGCTCGCACCAAGCCTGTTTCCAAATCACAGATACTGGAGCTCATCACTCTCCCATTAAGGGTCTCCTTACATGTGACCTAAGGTGTGGTAAGGAGGATTCACACTGTCATTGAACCAATGGTGGGAGACTCCCATCCCAAAATACAAGGGCAGCTGCCTGGAGAGCCCTTCCCTGCCTGGGTCTCGGATGGCTCCTCTTAGCCAGTCACTGTCCCTGGGGGCTACCTCCCAGCAGCCTTCTCCTCATCCTGTGGCCCCAGCACTTGCTGTCAGGGCTCATGTCTGAGGAGGTTTCCAACCCTAAGCTATCCTTTTCCTCCCTTCAGGATAAACTCCCTCTCTTAGTTTTTCAAGCTAATCTGCTCCCATCATTGAACCCAATGGCTCACCAGGCAGAACTTCTTGTTCTGGGATGGCTCCGACAATAGAGATAAGAAAAAACTTCTGTATTTCCCTTGGGGCTAAGGAGGGCCTGGGCTGCGACTGCCCATAATAACTGCCAACATGTATTGAGCACTTACTATCTGCCAGGCACTAAGCACGTTAACTTCCCTACAACCTTGTACCAGTCAGCGTCCCTGCTAGAAAACAGATGGCCTGAAACAAAGGGTGTAAGTGAAGAGAGTTAAGTAAAAGAGCTATTTACTCTTGTGGATGTGTCATCTGGATTAAGGGAATCATCTAAGAATGGCACAGAACCCACAGACTACAGACAATGAGAATCATTACTGCTCATCACAACAATGGAAAAGGTCAAGGAGGGTAACAGTGTATCTAGAATCTAGGGGCGAAAGCTGTGGCTGCCCCACAGGAGCTGTGGCTGTCGAGGACTGCATCCACTGCCCCAGTTAGGATCTCACTGAGTGTGGTCAGAGTGAAGGTATTGAAAGTTAATAAATACCCTGACCCTTCTCTTCTCCCTTTCTGTTGGCTGAACTCCAGTGGAATTCAGAGGGCCCTGAGCTGGGTGATAGAGTCCATAAACTTCAGCCTCTCGGGTACCGAGTACAGCAGAGAAGGATAGAAATGGATCTGAGGTGGGAGCCGAACAACCAGTTCAACCCCAAGTATTACTATTGTTCTCAGTAAACAGCAGCAGCTGGATTTGAACCCTGGGAATTTAGTGGCAGAACCCGCACCTTCAACACTGTGCTATGCTGCTTTCCAAAAGCTCACAGTAGAGGAAGAAAGGGAGGAAAATGCTTCTATTTCCTCCAAGTTAGCTTCCTTTTTCCCATCCAATCCCCCAGAGATGTCATAGCCATGAAAATCTGAATACAAGTTAACTTCTCAGAAGGAAAGTCACCCAAGAGTTGCATCTAAGGCACAATAACTGCTACCTGAGGCTGTGATAGAATCAATGGATCTCTGGGGAGTTTCCACTTGTTCATTTTACCCTGGTCTTTGCAGCTATGGAAACCAAGCCTATGCCTTCTTCCACCTGGCAGCTTCTTGGGTGCCCAGCGGAGTCACCTGCCTCCTGGTCTCATCTGCCTCACTGATCTCACTTCCCTCTGCGGCTGTTTGGGCTGCCTTCACTGGATGGACCTCTCTCCTCGGCATGTGGTCCCATATGCACCTCCTTCTTTCTTTTTTATACATTTTATGGAAGTATAGTTGAGTTACAATGTTGTGTTAATTTCTTCTGTACAGCAAAGTGACTCAGTTATACACATTTATTCTTTTTCATATTCTTTTCCATGATGGTTTATCACAGGATACTGAAAATAGTTCCCTACCATATACACCTCTCTTAAAGAAGGCTAAGAACAATCGTCTTGGAGAAGTCCTCTATTTGTATATCGGGAGGCAGAAGATGGAATAGTTTTAGAGAAATCTTGGACCCATGTCCTCAAAGGAAAAGGCTCTATATTGAAAATCCTCCTACTGTCACTGAGATCAAATTATAAACTCTTCTTCAGATAGATTCTCTTTCTCTATGAGGTGGCAGAAAACTACACATGCATTGGCTGTATCATTTTAACTTACTGGAACACCTTCCTAGAACGACAATTAAGCCCTTGGTTTACATAAGTAAGGTCACTCAAAAGAACTTTCCTGAAATTTTTGTAAAGTCATCACCACAAGCAGCCTCTACTGTGTTGTTTAATATCCTTTATAGAATAATAAGGGGATAAATTATCCTTAGAATGTAGTGCAAGAGGTTGGTCTTCCCTGACAGTATGGCATTCCTTCTTTGATAAGCTAGTGAGCACTATGAAAGGTACTGTTTCCCTTTTTTGCCTTGATTTTTGGGAAGCTCCAAGCTATTTTGTTCATGTCTCAGTTGCAGTAACTCACTTTACCCTAGGCCTTCTGGTACTACTCTTGTTCCTTTACTGCCATTTTCATTACCCTACAATAAATGTGTCCTTTATTCTTTTTGTAAGTAAGCTAGCAATAATAGTAAGTAGTTTTGTGTGTGATAAGTTAACAAAGTGATTTTTATTTTTATTTTTGATCCTCACAACAACCCTGTGATTGCGGCTGGATTACTATCATTGGAATGTTTTTAGATGACTTCAGAGAGGTGAACTAATCTGGCTCAAGTCACCAGTTTGTAAGCTGTGGCCCTTTCAGAAAGGATAGCAGCATGATTTCAAACTCTGGGTCTGACTGGTTAATAGCAAGCTCACCTGACCTCAGGCAAATCACTTACCTAAGCATGTCCTACCTAACTAAGCTTCAGTGTTCTCATCTTCAAAATGGAGATGATACTCATACCTAATCCACCGGACCCATTGAAGGATGAAATGAGATAACCCACACAAAGAACCTGGCAGCATACCTGACACTAGGTAAGAACCCAATAAATGTTAATGCGATAATGATGGTGATGAAGAATATGTAAATTGACACTGTCTTTATTTTCCCAAGGCTAGCATGCTTTCTATCGCCATGCTATCTTCCACAGATTATAAGTACCATCCTAACTGCACTGCGTTCAAAAATTTCTTTTCTTTTCCCAGCTCCCACGTTGACTTGCAGTCTAGCAGGCACTTTGGTTACATACTATAACTAGAAAAAGCTCTGGCCAGGAGTAGGTCTTTGTCACGTACAAATGCACCAGAGAAATGGCCCGTGTTGGCACCGGGGCGGAGGGTTTTGCCCCATGTCACTGCCCAGGACAGGTGCTCTCGCCTTCCAGGGGAACATCCTCTCAGAATGGAGGCTATAAAGAAACAGGCTGGGACTTCCCTGGTGGTCCAGTGGGTAAGACTCCGCGTTCCCAATGCAGGAGGCCGTGGTTTGATCCCTGGTCGGGGAATTAGATCCCATATGCATGCCGCAACTAAGAAGTCCGTATGCTGCAACTAAAAGACCCTGTGTGCTGCAACTAAGACCCAGCACAGCCAAAATATAAATAAATAAATAAATAAATAAATAAATAAATAAATAAATAAATAAATAAAAGAAACAGGCTATTTGGGCAGGTCACTCCCCTTTCTGGGCTCTGTTTCTTCATCTATAAATAAAGGGGATGGGTGATGGTAAGAATGGATTCCATGATTTCCAAGTGCCCCTGTCTGACCTAAAAACCATGGGTCCCCTCTGCAGGAAAAGTGGTTAAAAGGCTCCCAGGACTGAAACATCCCTCCACCTCTGGCCTGTCCAGCACTCCCTGGCGTGTTCTACATGGGGCATTGTGCTATCCAGTAGGGATCAGAGAATACCAGGATTCACTTATCAACCACTGACTCCAGAGAGAGGGGAAATTTGAAGGAATGAGGCACCTACCTGTGAAGTCTGAAGGTTGGGGTAGGAGAATAGATGACACTCTAACTCTCTAAACAATGACAACAACATAAAATGTTGCATTTTACAAAACGCTGCCTCATGCAGGGTCTCTCATTCTTGTGACAAACTATGAGTAGTAGATGTTATTATAATCCTTGCTTTACAAAGAGGTTATGTGAGTTGCCCCAGATCACAGAGAGAACTGTCTGCGAAGTTAAAACGTGAATTTAGAGCTCAAAAGCCAGGAGCTACTCCCATTCCACCACACTTTCTGCTTCTCTATGGCTCAGCCCAGAGCCATATGTATATATTATATATAAAAATCTGAAAGACCCACTGCCCCTATTTTCCCATTCTATAGACATGGCAAAACAAAAAGTGGACAGTCCTGCCCAAAGACAGATACTACTGAGGTGGCCTGGAGGTAGGGTGATGTTGGAGCAAGCTGATTAAGGGTCTTTCTAACATCGTCGGCTTGACTTTCAAACTATAATTACGTCTGCACACACTTACCACCCGTGGGATCCCATCAGTCCCTCTGAGATTGGGAGTTGATCTCATTTTACAGCCGAGGGACTGAAATTTTGTGCCTCTGCAGGTTTTGCTCACTCAGGCGCCTGGAGCTGTCAAGGGGCATGTCACGTCCCCGGCAGTGAGTCACAGACCCATCAGACCTGAAGTGCTGGGTGGGCTCTCTGAGAGGCACTAGGGTACAGATCAATGGTCCTCAACCTTGAGCGAGCATCAGAATCCTCTGGAAGGCCTAGTAAAGCACCGATGCTGGGCCCCACCCCCTCTGAACCCTCTGGTTCAGTAGGTCTGGTGCGAGGCCTGTGGGTTTGCATTTCTAATGAGTTCCAAGGTGAGGCTGATGCTGTTAGCGCAGGGGACCACATTTGAGAACGATTCATACGGAAGCGAAGCAAGGGAGCTTTACCATCACCAAGATCTGTGTGCAACTTTGCCTCAACATCTTGGGCAAACTTCCAGACCTCCTGGAGGTTCAGCTTCATCACTCTCACATGGTGATAATAATATCTATTCCACCAAGTTGCTGAGAATGTTAAGTGAGATGGTCCATGTAGAACCCAGAGGGCTGCTACCCTAATCATTGGCTCCTGGATCCCTGCAAAGGGCGGAACTCAGCTCATTTCCTAGACAACCTTGACCCCCAATAATAACTCATTCATGGAAAAGCAACAATAAGCATCTAGAGTCTGACAAATATTGTAGAGGACACAGAAAAGGAAGTTACATCACACCCCTCAACCCACACCTTGATCTCCCTCTTTGGACACTGCTGTTCTCCCAACACCCCTTTGGCCGCTTGGCCACGTCGTTTTATCCCTGACGCAGGAATCATGGAGCTCCCAAGTGTCACTGGATGCCTTCTCTCAATTGTTCCCAGCTTTAACTTCTCGCAAGGGTGAGGAGTAAGGCCAGTTTAACTCTCTCCTAGCCTTTCCCCTCCCATGCGGATGCCCAAACTCATCATGGCATTTGTAAACCAAGGGCTTCCAGTTCGGAGCACACTCCTTCCTGAAGGCAGGTCCTGGCCATCTTTTGTCACTTGAGCTTGCTTTTGTCCTCTTGGCCCCCATCACAAGCAGCTTATTAGAGCATCTGCCCCTCTCCCACCTCTCGTTCACTGGCTGCCTCCCAACAAAGAGAATGTCTTCCCTGTCCCTACAAGCTATTATATGACTGTTCTCTCAAGGGAGTGATGGTTTATAGAAGAGGCAAAATAAACAGACGGTACTGAGGCCTCCTCAGACTCAGGCACAGCCTCCCTCCCCTTCTCCTGAGGGGAGAAAGCACTTGCTCTGAAAGCACTTGCTTCTGAGAGCTTCAAGAATTCTCCTGGGTCTGAGAGCTCACAGGTGAGGAGTGGTCCTCACCCTCTTTGAGGACACCAGTTACGTGTCAGCTGGAGCTCTGAGAGTCAGTGCAAACAGAGAGACATTACGGGGTATCACTGGTCCCCAGGCAGGCTGAACCCACGGCCCGAGGCCTCCCCACACTTCCTCACCCACAGAGATGTGGCCCACCCTGGGCTGCTTACCCCTTAGCCAGGATGATGCCTGGCTCCTTTCTCTAGAGCTTCAGCCTCTACCAGGAACATGAGCTCTCCTGTCTGCCGAGACATTTTCTCCCCTTAGAATAGCTTGCTTTTCCATCTTCTCCCCTATTTCTGACATGAAGCCTTGGTTCCAATACACTTGATCTTATCCTCCAAGGGCTGTAATTATCACCTCCATTTTCCTCTGTAACTTAAAATAAGCTTCATTAACAACAAGACCTTGGGAATTCCCAATCTCCACCCCACTGGGGAGGTATGACTCTCTCCCATCACGGTTGTCATACATGGCTCTCCTTCTAACTTGTTCTACCAAGACTCATTTTCCAAACCACGTTTAAAATCTTCACCTCGGGCTTCCCTGGTGGCGCAGTGGTTGAGAGTCCGCCTGCCGATG
>NC_041224.1:54469743-54479937 GCF_002837175.3 Physeter macrocephalus
ACACACACACACACACACACACACACACACAAAATCTTCACCTCTCTTAGCTTGCTGCTACTATCTCTTGAATCCCAAGGTGCAGGTGGAAGTCTTTTTTCCCTCTGTGGGTCCATTAAAAGCCAAAGTCTGTACAGTCTCCACACTCTTGAGTACCCAAAGGAGCGACAGCCATAGCGACTGAGGTGGTGTTGAGTTTTGAGGCCACGATTAATGCCTAAGGTTGGATCTAATAAGCTTTTCATTAATCTCTTTTGATTGTACACCCATGCATCACTTTGCCTCCCCTGCAGCCTCAGGTAATTATCTTATTCTTCTTGTGGTTGGAGGAGCTTAGGATCTAAGTTCAGAAAACTCGTGAGCTCAAATCTGACGTCTGCTACCCGGTTTGTTTGAAAAGGCTGTTTTACCACTCTGAGCCTGTGTCCTTGTCAAAAAGGGGTAAAATAGGGCCCATGCTAACAACTACTTCATAAAGGATTGAGTGCATTAATGTATATGTGAGGTCTTTTGCAAATATTTGGTACTTCCAACACACGCTTTTTTTTAAATTTCAAGGTATATGCAGTTATTCCTTCCATCCTAGATTTCCTCTTCAGCTGATACTAACTGAGAGTCTGGGCACAACGGATAGAAGAGGACACTCTTTTATCCATTTTTACTACAAGTGACTAGGCTGTCCTTGCTTCCATGGAGGGAATCACGTCCAAGTTGTCACGTTAATCACAGACCAACCGGGAGTAGGCTATTTACACTTGTGTCACTTCCTCCAAGAGTCGATTACTGTAATTGCCTATTGACTTTGTGCTCTGCCGGCTTCCACACCAGCTCCAGCTGTCCGGGGTAGGGAGCTGTGGGCAGTGTGTGTCATGGTAAAAGGGGAAGCTTCCAACATGTACACCAACCCAGCTTCCATGCCTGTTGGCCCATCCTCCCCAAGCCTTTGTCCAGTGTGCTGATGCTCAAATCGCTCCTTTGACCTCTTTTGGGTCTGTTATAACGTGTCGCTGGCCAAGGAGATCCCTTTGGATTTTAACCATGAATTTTGTGGTCAAATCCTGCCCAATGCAATTACCCAAGGTTACACAGAGTCTTGTTTAAAGATATTTATTTTCATTTGGAATTGTCTGATGGCCTTAACTGCATTTTTTAAAATTTAAGCTTTCTGCTTATCTCATGCTGCTTCGACTGATTTTTATGAATCATTTGGCTTCTCTACTGATTTTTCCATTTTCTTTCATTAGTGTCTTGGGGGGGAGGGTGATAGTGGCGGGTGACTATTTGCTTTTTCAGTCAACCGAGTCATAGGTTACCTGACTTCACCCTCAGATGAGGGGCCAGGTGCAAACTTCCATTTTTTTCAATATAGAAATTGGTTTGAAAGAGGATCGGGGAATGCACTGAATTCCTGCTATTTCGGGTGTGAGCACACTGTTCAACATGCCTGCTGACACCTCAGCCTAAACTTTACACCGGTTGTCCCATAGCTCAGCTGTCTCCCAGAACTGAACTTAGCTTAAATCACTGCCATCTACTGTGATTGCCCCAGACAAATCTTTTCGGTCATCTAACTCAAATGAAAAGTACTTCCTCACTGCTCATTTGATGGAGGGTAATAAGGTGCTGTTTCTACAAGATTACTTACCTGATGAGACAGGACTCGATTGAAAAGACCCAGGCAGGACCCCAGAAGGCTCTAGCTGAGCACTGCTGGAGGACTGAGCTAGCATTTTTGTAGAGAAAAGTCAGTGCTTTCTTTCTCCCTTTTAGCCCCAATAAATGAATGTGGTTCTTTGTCTTCATAAAATCATCTTTCACCTTTTTCTTTCTCCCCAGGGCCTACAGTAGTGGTTCTCTAACTTTGGCATCCATCAGAATCACCTGAAGGTCTTGTTAAAACACAGATTCCTGGGTCCTACCCCCTGAATTTCTGATTCAATAGGGCTGGGCTGGGGCCTGACGATTTGCATTTCTACCAATTTCCCAGGTAATAGTGATGCTGCTGGGTGCCACACCTGGAGATACCACACCTGGAGAACCACTGGCCTGGACTATATACAGCCAGCAAAGCATTATGGCCTATAATGCCCTCGATCATTTGGCCCTTTCCTCATTCCAACCTTGCCCTCCATTGCTGCCACACATTGACATCCACTCAACCTTCCATTCAAATAGGTGCCTGATAGTTAAATCCCATATAACTCTTGAAAACAGCAAAGCACTCCCTACCTCCTTGCCTTTGCTATTGTTGTTGACTTTCCTGACTCGATGTCCTTTATCTCCTGCTTTTCCTACCTGGCTCACCTCCAACTCATCCAAGCTCTATGGAAAACACCAATTTCTCTGTAAATCAAGTCCTTCCCTAGAGGGAGCCTGCACTCCTATTTTTCCATTACTGTCCTTGGACAATTCTCCATCAGTGCACTTATTTCACCGTATTTTGATCGTTTCTTTACAAGTTTTTGCCTCTGCTAGACTGTGACCTTCTGAGGGCATGGATGGTGCTTCTCTAACTCCAGAACCTCGTACAATGCGTGGCCCATGTTTGCTGATCAGTACATGTTTGTGCTTGATTATTTCATGGCAGAGACATCCACTTGACTTAATTAACTAGGAGCTTTGGTTTAAACATGATTTCCCTTCAACAGATACAAATGATATTCATTTGGTTGCTTGGAGTCCAGTGTAAATGAAAAGGATAGAAGAGTGTTTAGTCCTGCAGAGGTCTGGTGGCTTCACTGAATTTCATGATCCTAATTGACATCTATAATCATCGCATAGGAACAGAGCCACAAAGTAGAGACATTCTGCGTTATTGTTACATTTCAATAGCATTCTTCTGCATTTTCACATCCTTCCTCATAGTAAATCCTGAACAACTGTCCTATGACAGACTAAGATGCTCCAGTTGCTATAAAATCATTTCATTTGAAACATGACTCCACGCAGAGAGCCTCCCACTCCTGACCAGGATGTGAATGGCAGGACAGGACAGGGATGGAGAACACAGGAGTGGGGTGAGGAAAGAGCCCAGCACTGGCCTTAGGAGGCATGAGCTCTCTGGTCACCATCCAGCCTGACCATGCAACTGTTTTCTGTCAGTTTCTTCATCTGCCAAATGAACTAAATGACCTCTCAGGTCTCTTCCAGCCTTGATATCCTGTGATACGATCTTTAGAATAAAATAACAGATTCATGAACAATTCCCCAATGAACTCTTTACAGACAATGTTGCCTTTTGATCAACATCCTTGGGACTGTCATGGCTTATTTTCCACTGTGCATCAGGCCCCCCAATGCTTCCCAGACACATTTCTGAGAGAAGGGGTGCAGGAGTGGAGGTCACTTGCTAGGCAGAGTTCTCACTGAGTGTTTTTGTCAACAGACATTGGTACAGAAGTCAGCTCAGATCCATCCCAGACCTTGTCATGCCCACTGCTGGGGTTGCACTTGGTTTCGCAAAGGCTAAGAGCTTTGCCATGTTTTCCTCTTTGGGGACTTCCATAGATGGACACAAAGCCCAGACTCTCTCCAGAAGCTTCTCCTAGTTCATGGCTTCAGTGACTAGCTCAGTGCTGGTGAAGGCCCAAATGGGATCTCCATCCCTGACCCCTTCTGTCAGCTGTTCAGCATTCTTACAGAATTCTTCTCCTAGTACTGTGAGGGCACCTCTCTAAACTAAACCAGTCTCCTCTCCCCAATATGCTCTTCCTTATAGGTTTCTCCAACTCTTTTAACAGAATCCTGTTATGTAGGATTGAAATTATAGGCTCTTATTTGACTTCTACTTCCCCCTACCTCCCCTATGTATCTAAGGGTCTTGTCTATTTGTTTCTGGAATATTTCTCCTCTGCCTTCCTGACCTTTATCACATGGCCATTGTCCTAGCACAGGTCTCTGCAATCTCTCGCCTAGAGTTTCGCAGGAGCTTCCTAACTGGCCTGACCTTACCACTCCTCCTATTCCAACCTGTCTGTCTGTTAGAAGCAGACCCTGAGATGAGATGAGGATTCATAAGCAAGTAATTTATCAAGAAGTGCTTCCTGGAGAAACTGCTAAGGAAGTACAGGAAGCAAGACAGGGAGGGGAAGAATCTAAGCAAAGATGAGCTTTCACACACAGTCCAGCCTTCGCCTGACCCCGCAGGGAACTCTGGAGTGTACATTGCACCTCAGTTTGTGCCAAGTGGAGGAAAGGGAGCTGGGCTTTCATATCTCTACACTGTCAATCATTGGCTAAGGGCTGCCCCAAGGGATGTCAATTCACCAGCACTTTCAGCACTCTGCTCATTTTGTCAAAGTTCCTCCTGTAGCCCAAAGACGGTCCTCTGAATAAACTCTCAGGTGTGAGTTGTTAGAAGTGAAGCATATAGAAGCTGGGAAGGGGGGCACAGAGAAACAGCAAAAGGCTTTTAAGACACCCAGGCACTTGACAGAATATTGACAGCGTCCACTACCCAAATTTTTGCAGTACTGTCAGCGAAACACTGTGATACTACTGCCCAATCGTTGCTTTGCTCTACTTAGCAATCACTAGTGATTCCCTAAATGCTCTAAGCTCTTTATATCAAAGTCCCAATAATTTAGCACCAAACACTGACCTCTGCTTGCCTGTTTTTCCTTCGTAAATCTTACATTTCTCACAGAATGATTTAGTATTTCACACACAGATCAGAGATTTCCAGCCCCTATGCCTTAGCCCACTCCTTCCCCTGTGCCTGGAATGGTTTTTAAACCACATCTGCAAATCTTACACATCCTTCAGAGACCAAGAAGACTTTTCTGACTGCCTCCCAGGAGATGGGGTCTTTCCCTCTTTGGAGCTTCCCCCGTACTTCGTCTGGCTCTCTCAGTGCATGTCCTGTGTATGGAAGCAGTTGTCTTCTCTCTCCCCTGGACAAATCAGCAACAGCATCACTTTTCTCTTTACATCCTTCCAGCACCATCCACAGGGCCCAGTGCTTGGAACATAAATGATGCTATCCATGCTTGCTGAATACATGGTTGAAACTCCTCCATGCGTCTTTGTCAATCATGAGGGTGAACTGGGAAGTGAGTCCCCTCCCCCAAGTGAGTCTTTAAAGTCCCAGTTCTTTCAAAGGGGGTTTTAGCCCTTTGGAGGCAGTGAATCTACTGTGTGCCTTTTTCATGTCCTTTCATGTCAGTCTCTGCTGTGGAGGAGAAGGTGGTAAAATGGTGAAGCTAAGGGTGAAAGGAAAAGTTCCAATTCACCATGTCCTGAAACAACCCTTTCTTTCAAGAAGTTCTAGAAATAGCTTGAGAAACCACTTAACATGTGAGCCTATCTAACCCTCAAGAGTATTTTTATGAATATAAATGTGAAGTGTTTCTCTATCAGGAATAGCACTGAAATGGCATTTAAAGACCTGGGCTCTATCTAGTACTGGCATAGTGTGAGATATTGAGGGTGTCAGTTAGTCTTTCTGGTGTTTGTTTTCCTCTTGAGTTAATGGTGTGATTGGATTAGAGCATTAATATCTCTAATATTTTATGATTTCACTCAGACCTTTCATGTGCCAGCCACTGAGCTGAGTACTGGAGGTATGAAGACAGATGTCATGGGTTCCCCTGACCACAAAATCCTTGAAAAATTGCCTATCCAGGACCCCCTTGAAATCATTAAGCTGCTCTGGAAAGAAACTTGTTCTAGTGTTGAAAGGAAGAAAATTTTGTCCTTTAGTTCTAATCGGACACTTTATTAGATCTGATGCCTCTTTCCTTTTCTAGTATGACAAGACTTTAATCATAGGAGACCCTCAGGAACATTAAACTTTCAACTTGTCCACACAATTTTTCCCATAAACACATACATAGATATGAGTAGAGAACAAATATCTGTGTCAAACGTAGATTCCAGCACTCTGCTAGGCTCACTCAGGAGCCATTTGATGGGATCACACACATTAACCCATCAGCACGTGCAATTCAAACCAGGGCCAGAGTAAAAGGAAAATTCCCCACATCATGGACCACTGAGTTTCTCCTGCAAGGATGAAACTGACCTGTTAAATCACAAATGCGCATGTCCCTATGAACTAAATGAACATAATCATAACCCCATTAACCCACTTGATTCCCCAATCTCTCACTCTTCTGACTGATTCTGTTCAGATGCTCTGAAGCCATTTGCGTACGAGCTTTGGTAATTTACCAAATACTCAAATGCGCCAGACACCGCACAAGTCCCTGCAGGTAGTAAGATACTGACAAAAGGTCTGTGGACTGGAGGAGACTCCACCTAGTACTTTTGAGGTCTTTGGACCAGTTCAGAATTACGTGCAAAGTCTGGTCACTTGACCTGCATATTTGCCTTAAGGCCATGTTTGTGGTTTGCTTCATCTTGTCTATAAAATTCTTTGGCTTATAACATAGAAAGGTGAAAGTCCCTTCCCTTTTATCGTTGCCTTGACTGTGTTTCTTCTCTGGGCCAGTTACTAGTACATCATAGGCCACCGGATTCCCAAGGAGTGAGCAAGTTATTGCCATACATTTGTGCAGAATTATTCTGTTCTGATTCCAAGGCCTCTGGCCAGATATTGACAATTCCGTGTGGAAAGGAGCACTGTTTAAAAGATTCCTTTGTCAAGGGTTAAGAAGAGCCTAGGCTTCAGATGGGAAATCTCCCCATTGAGAAAGTTTCCCCTCTCCCCAACACCTCTTCCTATAAAGCACAACCCTGGAGCTTGGAAGCTATAGACTAATCTGGAAGGAACAGGCTCCGGGATGAGCAAGTCCTTGGAATATAGTCCACCTTGCTCAGCTGGAGACCAGGTCCAATGTCCCTGTTACTTGGAGGCCTTACTATTGGTGAGGGTAACAGGGCTCAAGATTGCAATTCTACTGGAAATCACTACAAAGTGATGCGAGGAACACGGGTTTGATCTCTGGTCAGGGAAGATCCCACACGCTGCGCCACAACTACTGAGCCTGTGCTCTAGAGCCTGCAAGCCACAACTAATGGAGCCTGCGTGCCTACAGCCCGTGCTCTGCAACAAGAGAAGCCACCGCAATGAGAAGCCCATGCACCGCAATGAAGAGTAGGCCCCGCTCGCTGCAACTAGAGAAAGCCCGCGCGCATCAACGAAGACCCAGCACAGCCAAAAATAAATAAAATAAATTTATAAAAAAAAAAAAAAGTAAAAAAAAAAAAGTGTCTTCATGAAGCAGTTGACAATGAATATCAATGACTAACGTGTCTTTTTCCTGTACGTTCAACTCTGACAAGAGCACCATCCTGGGGAATGGATACCAGGGACCATGTTGAGGCGGGAGAGATTTTTACAAGAATGTCCAGAGGCTGTTCAGCTAGGGGAAGATTTCAATTGTGATCACGAGTTAGAAGCATCTGGTCTGTTGGGTAAAGGAAAGAAGATAAAGTGGGGGAAGAGATAGCATGGAAAGAAACAGGAGTATTTGGTTGGAAAAGCAATGAAGAAAATCACTGCAGGTGCACAGTTCACAACTGGTGCTGCAAAGAGTGACAGGTGCCCAAATCCCATTTTTAAGGTTGCCTCATCATCTCCTCACAGGCCAGATTTACTCCATCTGTTTCTCCTCTCACGTAGTTCTTCCTTCTAAAATGGCCTCGCCAGACCCCTCTTCTACCTGTGTGTATTTTGCTGAAACTTAAGGCCCAGGTCAAGTTCTGTCTCCTCTGTGAGTCTTGCTTTATGTTTTCATTGCTCTCAGATCTCATCGCTCTGTTAACTCTTTAAACACCACGTGATGGGAATGGCAGAGCAGATGCATAATCCTCTTTCCTAACAGCCTGCATCACTCTGCTTAGGAGTTTCCCTCAGCCTATGCTGCCGACAAAGAAAATGCTTTGTGCGCTAATTATCTCACATGGATAGTACTTGTCTCTTTCAATTAAATACCTTTGAGGGAAGAAGCAGTGCTGTATAATTTCTTTTAGCTCCAAATGTATAGCACAGCACTAGGTTCTCACAGTAGCCATGCACTTGACGCTGTTCCCAGCTCTTTGCATGTGTTAACTCATTTAATCCCCACAACGACCCTGTAAGGCAGCTATTAGGATTATTTTCATTTTACAGATGAGGAAACTGAGGCTTAGAGAAATTCAGTTAATTGCCCAAGACCACACAGCTAGGAGATAAGAGAGGCAGGGTTCAAATGTAGGCTGCCCATACCTTTGACCGCTTATTGTAGATGGCCTGTGCTAGGTAATTTATAGATGCTTAATACTTGTTAACAGATCTATTGACTTCATCTGAAAGGGAATAAAAATTAATTCTAAAATAAAGCATCCTTTGTACAAAAAAGGAGCTCATGCTTAACAGCATTACTAATTTCCTGTTACTTGGATTTGATCTGAAAATTGAACAGAAACATTTCATCCTTCTCAGGCTGCCCTTGGGCTTTTAGAAAAACTACAGGAAGCACAGAGTCTGATCAGGGCTTTCAACTGGGTTCCTCCTCATCTGAAGGTGAAGTGGAAACTGGGCAAGTGTCCAAATGCTTTACCAAACCAGCTAATGCTACTGGCAGCTCCCTAGAAACCATTTAGGGGCTCACAAAGCCCACAGCACACAGGGAAACCTGGGCTGCTCATTAAAAGAGGAAACAGGAAACAAGCATCAAAGAACAAGTGCTCTGGACGATGTGTTCATATTACATATATGAATCATCTCTGAATAGGTGGGACAAAGGCTGTTCTTTTCTTCCAGGCTTGTTATGTCCATGCTGCATCCAGAGTGGTAACGTGGTGTTTGTTAAGCCCTTTGAAAAGCTCTCCAGGTCTCCCCAGCAATGCAAGCCAGCAGCGGAGCTGATGGGGAGTATAATGAGCAATCCCTCGTGCAGCACAAGGATGATTTCCCCCTATCATCTATTTGGATGTTTATAAATGAGTAATGAAGTCAATTTGGGACAGGCAGGTTTTGTGCCACAATTTGGACAGATGTTCAGAGCTCTGGAAAGCACAGCTGCCTGGTCCAAGTGGTGCCTCTTGCCAAAAGTACTAAGTGTTCAAAGGAGAATGTGTCACCAGGGACTGTTCAGAGGAGCCCACTGATCATCAGGGAATCAGCTTATATCGATCCATTCCATCCACATTTACACCTGTAGAACCTGTGGCTCTCACTAAGAGCAAACGCGCAAAATTAAAAGACATTTTTACAATTGGCAAATAAATATTTGATCAACATAGTTGTCAGTCTTTGTTCATATCCCAAAAGATTACGTTTGTCTTCTCTTAAATTGGCAAAATTGAGCTTTGAACCTGTCACAACTGAGGTGTCTGAGCTCTGTTCTAAATGATGATATGGCTTTGTCCCTTTGATAACAGGCACCAAGCTGCAACATGGAATAGAAAGGTTTTGTTTTTAGAGTGTGTGTAGCTCACATGACATTGGGCCTGAAATGGCTGAATGTAAAACTCCTGAGCTGCTTATATGGGAGATATTTAATGCAGCCACATAAGATACATCATGGCGTTAAAGTTTCTATCCAAAGGGTAACAGCCATTGTTAGCTTAGATCATATCTCAGTTTTTGGCTATTACAAACCATGCTAGGATGTACATTTTTCTGCATGGCTCTTTGTATACATGGCTCTTGGTATACATTTCTCTAGGGTACATAGTAAAAGTGGAAAAGCTGGAATATATGTAAGGCACACACATTTTCAACTTCTCTAGATATTTTCAAATCACCCACTAAAGAGGCAGTACTGATTTGCATTATTACCAGCAGTTCTTGAGAGCCTCCATTTCCCCACATTTTGCTAACATTTAATGTCATCAGCCTTTTCAATGTTTGCCAATCTGGTTGGTATGAACTGGTCTCTGATTGTCTTGTTTTGCATTTCCTCGGATTGTTAGTAGGGATAAGTGTTGTTACGTTTGCTTATTTTTCATTTGAGGTGCCTCCTTTCTGGACTGTTATTTATTTTTTGCCCTTTCCCCATCGGTTTGCTTGTCTTTTTATTTCTAGAGTTTTTTATTCGTTTTGGATATCAATCCTTTGTAAGTTATGCGCATTGCAAATACTTTCCCCCAACCTGGGCTTTGTTTTCTTCATTTTTCTGCGTCTATTGTTGAACAGAATTTTAAAATTTTTTTTTTTTTTTTTTTTTTTTTTGCGGTACGCGGACCTCCCTCTGCTGCGGCCTCTCCCGTTGCGGAGCACAGGCTCCGGACGTGCAGGCTCAGCGG
>NC_041224.1:54480054-54576496 GCF_002837175.3 Physeter macrocephalus
GGTTCCCCTGCATCGGCAGGCGGACGCGCAACCACTGCGCCACCAGGGAAGCCCCTAAAATTTTTATATAATCACATTTTGTGTCTTGTTTATAGAATCCTTCCTTACCCCAAGTCATAATATGTTCTTCTACATTTTCATAAAGAATACTTTATGAAACTTTTTCCACACAATTCTTTAATCTGCCTATGTGTATGGTATAAGATATGGTTCCAAATTTCCAATTTTATCTTTTTTTTTTTTTTTTTTTTGCAGTACGCGGGCCTCTCACTGTTGTGGCCTCTCCTGTTGCGGAGCACAGGCTCCGGACGCGCAGGCTCAGCGGCCATGGCTCACGAGCCCAGCCGCTCCGCGGCATGTGGGATCTTCCCGTACCGGGGCACGAACCCGTGTCCCCTGCATTGGCAGGCGGATTCTCAACCACTGCACCACCAAGGAAGCCCCCAATTTTATCTTTTTCCATATAGATAGCCAATTGTCCCCACATCCTATTAGGTTTTTTTTTTCTTTTTTTTCTTTTTTCTTCTTCTTTTTTTTTTTGGCCGCGCCTCACGGCTGTGTGACCTTAGTTCCCCAACCAGGGATTGAACCTGGGCCCTTGGCAGTGAAAGACTGGAATCCTAACCACTGGACCACCAGGGAATTCCCGCTTATTGATTTAATAGTCCATTTCTGTCCCCCGATTTGCAATGCCATCTCTGTTATATATCTATTTTCACTTCTGATGGCTTTGTTTCTATTTGCTTTATTGGTCTATTTTTCTGTCTATGTCTGTAATGTACTATCTCATTTAGTATAGTGTTATAAGGCATCTTGGTATCTGATAGGGCAGGCACCACCACCAACCCCAATCTTGTTCTTTTTTCTAAAATTGTATTGGCTACTTTACACATTTTTCTTTTCCTCATGAACTTAAGGATCAACTTGCCAAGTTCTAAAAATTTCCTTGGGATTTTAACTGACATTCTTTGCATTTATAGATTAGATTGGGTGAGAGCTGACATATATGTGATATTGAGTTTCCCAGTTGATGGACATGATACAATTTCTATTACATCAGAAAATCTTTTATGTGATTCAATAAAGCTTTGAAATTTTCTCCAGAGCTATAATACGCGTATTTGGTGATTTCATACTAATTATCTCAGAGATTTGTTGCTATTGTGAATGAAAATTTTATTTCCAGTTCATTTTGAGAGTTTATTTTTGGTATATATAAAAATATTGACTTTTGAATAGTAAAATGATATCCAGATATCATGCTGAGTTTTCTTATTAATTTCTTATTAATTATGGAAGTTTTTGGTAAATTTTGGTGGACTTCCTATAAAAAAACTATAAATAAAGACATTTCTCTTTTCTAATACTTATGACTTTTTTTTTTCTTTTCTTAAAGCAATGGCTAGAATCTTAGAAGTGGTGATAGTGAGTATTCTTGTTATGTTTCTCAATTTAATGGAACTGCTTCTAAAGTTTTCATTAAATATAATGTATGATGTAGATTTTAGGTACCTATTATCATATGAAAGAAATTGTCTCTACAATTTAGTTTGCTGAGAGTCTATTTCCTGAATAAAGATTACATTTTATCAAATGATTTTCCTAAATCTATTTAAATGGTCTCATGTTTTCCCCTTTCATTTGTTAACTCAGTGTGTTATATTGATCAATTTTTAAATGCTTTTTTGCTCTTTGATTTCTGGGATTAAATATATTTGGATTTGGCATATTATTTTTTAAATGCTGCTAAATTATGTGTTAATATTTTATATGAGATATCTGTATCTATGCTTGTAACAGATTGGTCTATAAATTCATTTTCATATATACCAAGGCTATTATAACCTTATAAAATGAGTTGTAAAGCCTTCCCTCATTTTTTTTCTTACAGTTTGTTATAAATGCACACACTTTAAAGAGTAAAATGGTTTCTCTAAGGTTTGCTACCAAAAAAAAAAAGCTTCCCTCCCCCCAGCACCTCTCCCTACACCTACCATTTTTCTCTCCCCAGGGGCAAAAACTTTTAGCTGATCATTTTGACATTTACCTCAAGATTTCTGGAAAATATGCTTGCATTGCTACCTCATGATTTTTCAGTTTTAGTAAGAAGTATTTATTTCTCACTATAAGGGATGAGGATTTAGCTTTCTTTCCTTCCTCTGCTCCTACACACAATGTACTCTTCCCATCTCTCCACCTATTAATGGAGTCATATGGTAATTTTGGTTAAATATGACTACATTAGTGTTATATTATAAAGACTATGTAAGTGCTATTCAAAACTGAGACAGCTTTTCCTTTCCCACATCTTGTTGGTTTTGCTTAAATAATGATGATATTTTTACTTGTTTCTTTGCTTAGCTTCTATGTTTTAGCACTAATTCAAATCCCAAACTAAACTGCTCACCAATTGCCTAAATCTCTTTTCAGGACATTCAGATGCAGTGTTCTATCAGCTTTATCTTCTGAATAAGTCCCTATGGGAGACTTCTGACCTGCTCCAAAGTAGACTGACTGCTCTCTACACCAAGTGGACCATTGTCATCCATGGATCTTCCTTCACCAGAGGATTCTTCCCTCTTGGTGGATCTACTGTTTCCTGTATCCCATGTTTTCCATTGTCTTGGGGTGAGTAAATATTTTGATATGTTGCATCACTGAAAATGTCTATTATACTCTTCCTTGAATGATAATTTGGCTTATTATGGAATTCTAGATTGGAAACAATAGTCCTTTAGAATTTCAAAAGAAGGTATTGCTCAATTGCCTAACACTTTCCAGTGTTAATTCTGAGAACTCTTAAGTCGTTCTGATTCCTCATAGCTGTTCCTATGTGACCTGTTTTCTTCCTCCTGGAACTTTATATGTTTTTCTCTTCAAGCTGAGTGTTCTGGAATTTCAGAATGATTTTCTTTCTATGGGTCTATTGCTATCTACTTTTCTGGGCACTTAGTTTTCTTGAATGGGAAACTTGGGTTCTTTATCTCTGGGAAATTTTCTTGTATTCTATTGATTGTTTCTTTCCATGCGTTTTTACTGTTCTTCTTTTCTAGAACTTTTAGATGTTGGACTTCTTGAACTGGCTGTCTAATTTTCTTACTTTTCCTCTCCTCTTTGTTTTTCCCTAACTTTCGAGGAATTTTCCTTCACTAATCTTTGAAAACTCCTATCAATTGTTCTGTTTCTTCTAATTAATTTTAATTTCCAAGAGCTGGTGGTGGTGGTTGTTCTTTGAATGATTCTTTTTATAGTACACTGCTCTTTTTTTAAAAATTTTATTTATTTATTTTTGGGTCTTCATCACTACCCGCAGGCTTTCTCTAGTCGCAGCGAGCGGGGGCTACTCTTCGTTGTGGTGCACGGGCTTCCCATCGTGGTGGCTTCTCTTGTTATGGAGCACGGGCTCTAGGCATGCAGGCTTCCAGCGTTGCAGCACACAGGCTCAGTAGTTGTGACTCGCAGGCTCTAGAGTGCAGGCTCAGTAGTTGTGGCACACGGGCTTAGTTGCTCCGCAGCATGTGGGATCCCAGCTCCCTGCCCAGGGATCAAACCTGTGTCCGCTGCATTGGCAGGCGGATTCTTAACCACTGTGCCACCAGGGAAGTCCCGGTACACTGTTCTTATGTCATGGTTGAAGTATCTTCTAATCTGTCTCTTAGGACACTGATGATAATATTTTACAAGTGTCTTCCCATTTCATCTCTGTTTCCTTCAAGTTGCTTATTTCTGTTTATTTTGGTCTTCAATTTCCACTTTAGAGGCTTTCCCTAGATGTCTTACATCTTTGTTTCACCATGCTTTTTTGTTTCAATGTTCCTTCTTAGGCAGTTCAGATCCCCAAGAACTGACCCTTTCTGAGGTCTGTCTGGATCGTACCTGCCTGGCTTCCCTGCCATTATTTTGCCAAAAGACTGTGGCAGCAATCCCACTACTGGGCATATACGCTGAGAAAACCATAATTCAACAAGAGTCATGTACCACAATGTTCATTGCAGCTCTATTTACAATAGCCAGGAGATGGAAGCAACCTAAGTGTCCATCATCGGATGAATGGATAAAGAAGATGTGGCACATATATACAATGGGATATTACTCAGGCATAAAAAGGAACGAAACTGAGTTATTTGTAGTGAGGTGGATGGACCCAGAGTCTGTCATACAGAGTGAAGTCAGTCAGAAAGAGAAAACAAATACAGTACACTAATGCATATATATGGAATCTAGAAAAATGGTACTGATGAACCTAGTGGCAGGGCAGGAATAAAGATGCAGACGTAGAGAACAGACTTGAGGACACAGGGTGGGAAGGGGAGGCTGGGACGAAGTGAGAGAGTGGCATTGACATATATACACTACGAAATGTAAAATAGATAGCTAGTGGGAAGCTGCTGCATAGCACAGGGAGATCAGCTCGGTGCTTTGTGATCACCTAGAGGGGTGGGATAGGGAGGGTGGGAGGGAGACGCAAGAGGAAGGGGATATGGGGATATATGTATACATATAGCTAATTCACTTTGTTGTACAGCAGAAACTAACACAACATTGTAAAGCAATTATATGTCAATAAAGATGTAAAAAGAAAAAAAAGACTGGGGCAGGGGTGGGGGAACTGGCGCTCTTGCCATTTAATATGTCTATGCTTTGCTAATTGCCACAATTTCGCTCCAGTACTCCCATCCTCAACTGTGCCGACTTCCCTCAAACCAGAGACTCTGTTTTATCTTTTTTAGCCTTTTATTGGGAGTAAAAGAAGGGCATTTCCTGGGTGTTAGGAGGAGTGAAAGGGATCTGGAGATCTAAATGCTCCGTCGACTTCCAACCCAGCATCGTTAATTTTAATCTCTCCATATCCCCCACCCGCACCCCAACTCTGCGCCTCCTGAGGTAACTGATTGGATCAACTCCTGAGTCTTTTGCAGATTCTGTGAAATAAAATGGACTCTTGCCAATTTCCTCTGTGAGTTTAGAATTAGTTTTCCCAGGTCTGCTAAGTTCTTTATGCCTTGCCCAAATGTTTTCCAGCCTCCAGAATTCTATTGCTCTCTGATTATCCAATTCCAGTTACTTCTGATATCACTTCCATTTTCCTCTGACCATTATTTTCTTAGATAGCTCTATAGACTTTATTTTACTATTTTGGGGGCAGTAATAGGTTTTTTCAGAGTTATTTTCAAATTATTTTGTATGTAACACGATAGTTATTTCTTCCAACTTGATTATAAGCCTCTTAAAGTCTTCTGTTATTTTTTCTTTGATTATTTCCCCAGAGTGTCTAATACACTTCACATATCTAGGACTTGATGCCTGCAGGTAACTATTAAGTTATTTCTAAGCGACACAGTCAATGTATCATCACAAGCCATTCTCAATGTATAACACAGTATTTGTGTAGCACTGCATCAGCCTTTTTTCTGATCACTAATATAACCTTCAGACAACTGGAGGTTTATTAAATGATAACAACCATGATGATGATAGGAGAAAAGAGAAAGATAGCAATAGATAGATAGATAGACAGATAAATAGATAGATAGGGGCCATTAAAGTTGTCTCAATTTTCTAAATGGGTGTTTCCCTAAATGTCCTGCGTAGCTCCAATGCTGTGATATATACGAATAGATGTTCATGAACAAAGGATTCTTGGTCAGATTAATGTGGCAAACACTGGATTAGGCAAGTTTAAATAGGTTTCTTTTTTTTTTCTTTTTTTTTGTGGTACGCGGGCCTCTCACTGCTGTGGCCTCTCCCATTGCGGAGCACAGGCTCCGGATGCACAGGCTCAGTGGCCATGGCTCATGGGCCCAGCCGCTCCGCGGCATGTGGGATCTTCCCGGACCGGGGCGAACCCGTGTCCCCTGCATTGGCAGGCGGATTCTCAACCACTGCGCCACCAGGGAAGCCCTAAATAGGTTTCTTTAATATAGTATTTCTCAGAGCCGTTAATATGCTTTTATGCATGGTACAGGTACAGCATTTTCCAAACGAGCTGTCCCTAAAATTCTTCTTTTGTTTAAGGGATACACTTTCACGTCTCTTAGGGCTTACTTTACATGTAATGAACTTTACAACAGACTGTTTTCAGGTTCGTTCAGGATTTTTTGTTTTTAAAATATAGTCAGTCCCCAAGTCAGGACAATTATGTGAAATATTAAATAGAATATTTCTTAAACAGCAAAAGAGGAAGAAGCAAGGCCCAGCTCCTGTCTTATACCAACATGCTTTCTGATTAAGGGCAGGACTCTCAAAAAAATCACAGAGCACTAAATAATGATTATGTAGTTCTCACTGTTGGATCCAGGGTGAAATCCAGTGAAAATGGTGCCAGGGAGGGTCCAGTGAGTCAGGCTGTCATGGGGAGGGTCTCAAAGAATGCCAAGTCCCAGAAGAGAGTGTGTGGAGAAGGGGCAGACTGGGTGGGATCACAGGCTTCTTCCCCAAGAGGTTCATCTCAACATTGATGAGAAATGAGACGCGGAAGCTGAGAAGACCTGAGATGTGAGCAGCTAGGAAGCAAGGCTGGACAGGATGAAACAGTTCAGGATATGGATTGTCATTCATATAAGAAACTCTCAGGGATTCATTATGATTGGGTTCTGGCTGGGAAACCTTGGGTTGACCCGTTTGAAGGCATAGGACTGAATCCAGTAATTATTAACATAACTGAAAACACATCTGAAATAGTTCTATTTCCATAGGATAGAAGAGGAACTCAGATCCTGAAAGGCTGAATGATCTGCCAGAGGTACACAACACGTGAGTTGCAGAGCTGCTGAGAGAATACAGTTCCTGGACTCTTAGTTCAACATTCTGGCTACCCTATCAACTTACTTTTCATCCTTGCTTCTTTGGCATCTATGGGGTAATAGAACTCAGATTTACTAAGATCCTCATCCAGAGAGCCACTGTCTATCTCCTGTCAAGCTGCAAAGGGGTTACAGTCAAGGCCCAGAATCTTCTACCTGAAGTCCATACAGCCTCTAAAGTGGAAATTGAAGACCAAAATAAACAGAGATGAAATGGTTAGACACTTGTAAAATATTATGTGATACAGACACGCTCCCTGGGATTCAGATACACGACAGTCATCAATAGAAGAGCAGCTTATTTGGGAAGTCTAACGTCACTTATACACGACAGACACCAGTTTAGTATGCAGCGCACAAACAAACACATTCTCCCTGTGTTAACTGCTGCTCAGAGCAGGGCAGCCAGATCACGCAAGGCCACGGTACCCTGCTGGAAAGCTGAAGTGCAGGGAGGCTGATGTAATGAGGCCTGGGGCGACCATCCCTGGTGCTGCACATGGCTGGGCGATTCTGCTTTCATAACTCTGGTGGCTGGACAATATCAGCTCCAGAGGGCTGACCTCCCCATCCTGAGCGCCCCCTATCACTTAGTCGCCTGGGCCTCGGAATCTTGGTTAACATACAGGCCTTTGGGACATGGGTCCCTTGCACTCCCGAAGACCAACCAAGACCTGATCTTCTCTGGGTGTCTCAGTTACCTCCAAACACATCACCCTGGAAGGCCATTCTGCTTCATGCTGTTGGTGCTTCCTGCCCAGAATGCTTCTGGTCTTTCAATCTGATCCCCAGACTCTATTCCCTTCACTCCATTAGGACCCCACTCTACCTCCATACTTCTGGTCAGCATCCTCCGCCGTTTAATCGTTGCTTTGACCGAGCAGACTTGAAAGAAAGTTTACTGATCACTCTTGGCAAAAAGCACCTTGAAACACTTCTGCTGTTTTCAAGGGAGTGCGGGGGAACAGCAAGCTGACTTCGCACGTCCAACCGTGGCAGCTAATTAGAAAGAACTTCCTTCTCCCTCTGATCACTTGTTCTGTAGTTTCACACCATTCTCATCCCACCCCCACCTCCCTTTTAAACAACACGTACAAGCAGTATAGCAACCCAAACTCTGAAGAATTTTCGGAAAATGTGCAAAGTGAACACCCCTAGGTTTTCTCTTTCAAAATTTTCCGTCTCTCTTAATCCCTGTATCTCATATTTTATATAAGAATATTCATAGTGTAAGAATAGTTCCACATTCTTTTTAACATTCTAGTTTAGACTCTTTCTTCATATATGCTTTTTCTCAATGTTGATGGCTACTTGATATTCTATGAAGTGAATGGCCCAATCACATTATTTCTAGAGGAAAGAATCAATTTATTTTATGGGTGTCATTCCACTAAATATCCTTGTGCTAGGTGCCCATAACTGAGGCAGACACTCTAGTGTATTATTATCCTCAAGCTGGATTTTCAAAATGAGGATATGAAAAGGAAAACAAGTTAGATAAGAGGACAAGCATCAGAGACCAGGAATCACAGGTCAGAACCTGGGAACTAAGATTTCGGGGCTGGGTCTATGGAGTCACAGGTTAGGATTAACTAGAGGCAGGAAGTCAGCAAGACACAAGACCTGGAGGCTCTAAACAGAGGGGCCTGGAGTGCCCCAGGGATTTGGCCAGGGCAATATCCTTCCTTACAGGGTGTTTGCTGTCTGTTCTCCCACTCACCCTTCTTGCTGTGTTTGGGTGCTCCTGAGGTCACTGGGGATGGGGGAGTTTAACAGGCGCGACTTGTAGCTGACGTAACTTTGTGCATACTTGTTCTGCCCCGACTAAACCAAGGATCAGAGAACTGGAATGATAAGGATGTGCCTGGACTAACAAGTTCATGTCCTGCCCATGATGGCTCCCAGAGGACCTACCCCACTCATGGTCACTACTGAAAGAGGGAGATGAGGGAACCATGATCAGACGGGACCGGAGTAGACACTCAACTCGAAGGCAATCAATGCCTGAACAGTAAAAACAAACTGGACCAATCTGATTTCTCTTTTAGGAATTTTGCCATGTGGAGACTGAGAGGTTGTTGCCAGTTAGTAAGGCCTGAGTGTAAAAGAATATCCATGGAGTAGAGGACCTGTCAGCCATGATGTAGGATGTGGGATGAAGTTATGAGGAAATCACAACTAAACACAGCAGAAATAAAAGCAGAGCAGGAGTCCTCGGGAAAGTGTAGTTGACAGATAGGAAGAGCTGTTCCCCAAAGAAAGCCCAGTCTGTGACTTTGCTACTACCCACTTCTTCAACTTTTCCTGGGTGAGCATACACGTGTATCTTTTCATTTCATCTCTTCTTTTTCCCTCCCAGAGGCACCAAGCGAATCTGTTCCTTCCAACTAAAAGACTGCTGTATCAAAGATCCTAACGATAAAGAAGAAATTCCTCAGAGATACCCATACGAGGTTGTCTTGAAGTCACATCTCCAACGTGCAGGAAATTTGCAAGAAAAACCAGAAAAGCTTGCTGCCTACCTTTACGGGCAGACAATTAAACCAATTAAAGAGGGAGGTACAGTATGCCTTTTGCCTTCAAGGTCAGGCCTTGACTCACTAGAACCTTGGCAAAGTCGTGCAGTCTGGAGGGAGTAAGAAATCATCCCCCTTGATGACAGACTCCTGAGCAGACGGTTAGTAAATCAAGGTCCTGATGTGAAATGTTGATGCTTTTTAGCCCAGGAAGATGCAGGTGACATATTACCAAGTTAATCATGTAGAGTGGACGCCAGGAAAGCCACTGGTCACTGTCCTTAAGGAAAAGGACCATTCAATGTGAGATGAATCCTCATTGCAATAAGCAGAACCATAAAATCGATTTAGAGCCCCAAGGCCAGTGGGATAGTAGGGAGTTATAATTAAGGAGACACCATTTGTATTTACAAAAGTGTTTAAACAAGACAGTCCTTATTTTGGTGAATGGACTGTGTATCCTGGGTGTGCATTAAAGAGGAGGGCACCTTACCTTAGGATTGGTACTATTTGACTGGTATTAATTAAATCCCAATTATAATGGTGGGGTCAATGTATCCACAGTCATCATCATGTAGATAGAAAGAGCACAGGGTTGAAAAAGCTGTGTCCAAACACCAAGTCTGTGAATATCAGCTGTGAGTCAATCAATTCCCCTTTCTTCGCCTATCAAATGGGACTAATAATTCCTATTCTTTAGGGTGGCCTACTCCTTCCCAGTTGGTTTCCCCTTAGGGTAGAATCAAGCAAGAAAGTCCTGGCTAAGCTTTGCTTGGAGAGAAGCCCCAAGGGCAGACACCCACAGTCTGGAGAGCCCTATACCCTCAGAGACAGTGCCTGCAGTGACTCTGGCACTGGTCCACAGATAGCCACCTTCTAGGTCCTGTGGTCTAGAGACATCCCACAACAACCCAGTGTCCTTTAGGCAAAGACTGCAGCCAGTCGTCATAAGGCATTATTTAGCAACTGTCATACTTTTAAATGTCTTTGTGGGTCATCCTAACATATACAATTTCATTCCATACTCATAGTAACCTTCCAAGGGGCATGTGTGTGATTATTTCTATATAACAGATGAAGAAACGAGTTCTGAAAGGTGAAGCCAATTGTCTGAGGTTGCACAGCACAACAGCGGTAGAGCTAGGATCTGAACCACTCATCAGATCACAGCATGCACATGCTTCCCATAATCCCATCGAAATTCTGCCAAGTGGGCTGGCGGCATGGCACTTCTCCATCAGCTAATGCAGGGTGCCCGGAGTGCTGTCCTCACAGTTTGTCCTAGTTCAGTGCTTCTCAAACATTAAAGTGCATACAAGCCACCCGGGGTTCTTGTTAAATAGCAGACACGGATTCAGTAGGTCTGGAGGAGGCCTGACAGACAAGTGCCCAGGTGGGGCCAATGCCGCTGGCTTGCTGAGCGCACTCTGGGTGGCAAAGTCCTAGCTGACGATCAATGCTTCCAAATGATTCACGGGATCCTGAATAGGCCCTCTTTTCAAAGCTCGGTACCTTCCCTTCTCTCACGAAGTGGTTAGCGGCCAGATCTGTGAAGCAGTCTCAAGTAGTTCCTAATGAAATTAAAACCAGACTGACATCCCTAATACTCTCCAGCTGTTATCCAGTATGTGCTGTTAGGGTAACTGTGTGGGAGAAAGGAGGGTGGAAACTAATGCAATAATCTAACCAGGGTCTCTTTAAAGCTACAGGCAATGCTTGATTACTAAGGTAAGGAAATTTAAGGTGAGACCATAGAGTGTAGACAGCAATAACAGCACCAGCACCAACAATAATAGTAGCTGCAGCAGAATCATTACTTGAATACCTTTGATATTGTAAATTGTGTATGTGTTTTATGGGTAATTCTTACAGTAATTCAGCAAGACAGAGATTATTATGAATTTTCAGTTATTCCTGTTCTACTTTCATCCATAAAGTAATCTGAAGCAATGTCCGAGAATATCTAACACAGGACAACACAGCACAAGTTTAAATGTGGGGACAAGGAGAAAAATCTGGGTGCAAACAAAGTAGAGCCAGGAATGAGGCCCTCAATGAGCACATGAGGAACGCATGCCTGCTAGGGGTGAGCCATTCTTGGTTCTCAACTTTCCAGAAGCCAACAAGAAAAGGGGAATCTGATCATTGAACAGTTCACAATGATTATGTAATTTAAAAAAAATAAACAATTCTCAAAGAAAGCAAACCTTTCTTCACACCCAGATCATGTGAGGATATCTATCGTGGCCCTTCTTCCTACAGGGAATATGGTGTGCCGCAGTGAACGACTTTCTCAACAGTTACTCACAATAGACCCTAGGATGGCTTTCATGGGGTTATGTTTACAGTGATCCCCAGTGGAGGCTAATGCATCAAAACTGTTGTCAACATCAAAAATGTTGTCCTTCTGGGACAAATGGGATATGGTCTCGTACCTAGCTTTTGGCTGCTCTGGTTTAATTCAGAACTACATCTGGACAACTTGGAGAAATGGACGTACCCTTCAAGGAACCTTTCTCTCTATTGTCATCCCTCAGTGCCATTTTCCTAAGCTCAGCTTGGAAGGTGCTAAGTAGCAGTGAGTCAGAGATTATTCAGACAGCAGGGGGCTTTGGTTGAGTGGAGACCCAAATGAGTTAACTGAAAACTGGGCACAGCTGCTTAACAAGAACACAACCTGAACAAAGGCCATCTCAACCCTGCTCTGAGGTGAGTAAATTTTAGAGAAAATTCTGAGCGGGAACAGGGTTCTTCTCCAAAAGTGCTCTTCTGAATCCACATAGTTGAATGACTGTGGTCTTAAGTAATACTTCACATAACAAGGATGAAATAGTTAGCATGAAAAACTTTTGAGGCCACTGGAACTGATCTTCACTTGGCTAAAAGAAAATCTCAATAAAACATCTGTAGAATACTTATATTTGGGCAATGTTATTTCTTCTAGAAAAATTATTTCTGAAACATATTTGTCTATCCATCCATTCATTCATCCCTCACTTTATTTACTTAGCCAATGCATTTTCAGGGGCACCTGTCACGTACTAGGCATACTCTTGGGAACAAAACTCAGGATCACTCATTGCAGCATTATTTACAACTGCCAAGATGTGGAAACAACCTAAGTTGTATATACACAATGGAATACTACCTAGCTATTAAAAAAAGCAATTCTGCCATTTGCAGCAACATGGATGGACTTGGAGGGCATAATGCTAAGTGAAATACATCAGAGAAAGACAAATACAGTATGGCATCACTTATATGTGGAATCTAAAAAATACAACAACCCAGTGAATATAACAAAAAAGAAGCAGACTCACAGATATAGAGAACAAACTACTGGGTACCAGTGGTGGGGAGGGGTGACATAGGTGTGGGGGAGGAGGAGGTATAGACTATTGGGTGTCAGATAGGCTCAAGGACGTATTATTCTACAACACGAGGAATAAAGCCAATATTCTGTAATAATTGTAAATGGAAAGTAACCTTTAAAACTGTATACAATTTTTTTTAAAAATTAAGAAAAAATCAACACAGGATCACTGCCCAAATAGAGGTGGAAAACCAGTGTGGGAAACCCCACAATCACATAACCACTTAATCACACAAAAAGTCATCATACCCAAGATATTAATATTCTCCAGTTTTTCAACCTTTCAACATAAATTTAATGTCTTCCATCTGTTGGGCACTAGATAGGGGATATGATGATAAATGACACAAATAAATACATAATTATAAAAGTTGTTAGCTAAGTGCTAGGAGAAAACTAACAGACTGTGTCTGTGAGAATAAGGGTAGTGGGCTTGAGACGGTACGCAAGAAGGTGGTCAGGGAGGGTGTTTCCAAGGAGGTGGTGTTCAAATGAAACCTGCAAAATGTGAAGCTCTAAATGTGGGTGGATCTGGGGAAGGGCACCCTGGGTGCAAAACCCCTGAAGCTGAAGGAAGCATGCTAGTTAGAGGAACAGGGAAAAAGTAACTAAATGGTCACATCTTATGGGATTAGTATTTACCACGCAGTTATTACTGGCAATGTCAACCAAGATAACTGATTTCAGAGTAATTGATCCATAGCTCTTCCTCTTCAAGATAAGTATTCAGCAAGGCCAGTTGGACACTCCTCGTTTGACATAATAAAACCCTATCACTTATGTGTAAGATGATGCATGATGTTCTCTTTTCTATGGCGGGACACATACATTCTGCTCATTCAAAATCAGATCTCTAAGAAACACGTTAAAAAACAGGGATATTTCTCAAGGTCAGGCAGATTACGTGCTTCCCTGAAGGCTTACAGCCCATTAAGTGGAAGCCCCAGGATTTAAAACAGTTTTCTGATAGCCTAGGCCTTGGCTTCTACAGTACATAGGGTATTCTTGCTAGAAGAGACCTGGGAATCAACTTTAGGTCAACCCTCATTTAATAAATTCTTTCCCTTGGGACTCTGAAGAAGGATGGCAGGAACTCAGAAGTTGGCACTTTTAGCTCTGCCATGGACACCAGCCTGAAGGAAAGCCCCACAGGTTCTCTCGACAAGCATGCAACCCTATTCTTCCAATGACCATCCCAGCAAAAATGATTACATTGTGTCATGATATTCAGATGCCTACTTTCCCTCGAGACTGCAAAGCCCCCGGGGGCAAAAAGCTATCCTGCCTACTGATCCCGCATTTTTTCTTTAGCCCATTCCCTCTGTGGCCATCAGTCTAGATTCTGGCATTCCCTCACTATTACCTTTCCTTGAAAAAACCTCTGCTCTTCACTCCCTCCATCTTATTCAGCAGACAAGACGGTAGCACTGGGTAAACTCCACCTTCTCCTTCTCTGAACTTGTACCTGAACTCCTGAATGTGGATAGAAAAATGCAATGGAGCTATATGATCACTTTAAATTCACAAGCTCCAGCTTCAAATCGGCACTCAAAACTGCCCAGCAAGTCTTGTATTTTTCTCTTGTTGACTTACTTCCCTATTCCCTGAGAAGGCGACTTTTAACTTCTTTTTCTCTCCTGAAACCTCCTACATTCCTCCCTTCACTCTCAGATGATGACTTCTCATTTCATGGATAAAATTGAAAAATCATCTTTACTCCACCAAACCTGCAATCTTCACTGGGGCCCATTTTCCCCTTCTTTGCTCTGGTTAAAGTGGAAAAAGTGCCCTTCAGCCTACCAAAGTCCAATCCTTTCTATGTGCACCCTGGCTCTCATTCCCTCAAACACTGTCCTGCTTTGGTTGTTCTCTCTTTCTACATTTTCAGTCCCTCTCTCCCTTACTGGGTCAGGCCCACCAGTAAACAAACATGCTCTATTTAATCTCCTGCATCTACTGAAAACAAAACAAAAAGTCTCTGCTGACCCCACATCTCTTTCCATATACCACTATTTCTTGAGTTCACAGACCAAGACAAATAGAGTTGTCGGTACGTTGGCTTCACACTAACTTTTCCCACTTCATTCTGGCTTTTGCCCCCTTCCAACTTGCCAATGATTTCCCCGGGAAATGTGCATGCCAGAGTTTCCGGAGACCTCCAGGATGCTAAATCAAAAGGACAGCTTTCAATTCTCAGCTTGTTCAGTGTCTCAGCAGTCATCCACCCTTTCTTTACACTCTCCCTTCTGATTCCCATGACACCCACTCTTCCCTTTATCTGACCTCTGAGCCAGAATGTTCTCAGGACTCCGTCTTAGCTGCTTTTCTCTTTCCCTGAGAAAACTCATCCAGTGGCTTATGTTTTTTTTTTTCTTTTTTTTAACTGGTTTTCATTTTTATCAAAGAAGCATATGCACGGAATTAGTGGACTCCTAACAGTATTATTTGGCTTTTTATAATCTTCTCCAAAAAGCAAACACATCAGATAATCTAAGAGTTCCATTTCTTTCTCTGGAGTCTTTACTTCCATAGCCTTCTGCCCTCCTGCTTCAGTCAATCCTTGTTTTCCTGCACAGCTGACACCTCATGACTCCCCTTCATCACTTTTCTGTGTTAAGTAAAATCTTTCCTGCATCACCTTCTCTTTCTTGGTTTACTACCTCATTTTGCCGAAGGACATTCTTCAATAGCTTTCTAAGAAAGAGTACATTCACTTTAATTCCTGCAATTATTAAAATATACGTATTGTATTTTCATCCTTTTGGTTAAAAATTTAGCTAGGAATATAATTCTATGTTAAAAATCATGACCGATCAGAATTTTGAAGCAATGCTTCATTTTCTTCTAATTTTCAGTGTTGCTGTTGAAAAGTCCAATGGTATCCTAGTTCCTTTTACTTGGAATGTGCTTATTTTCTTCTTGTCTACCTCTGGGTCTTCTACCTCTGGGTTCTAAATTTCTTAATGGAAAGTTCCATGTTGTAGGTCTTTTCCCATTTATTGTGCTGGGCACTCAATGGTCCCTTTTATTTATATATTTATTTCATTTTCTAAAAAGATTTATTTATTTTTTTTGGCTGCATCAGGTCTTAGTTGCGGCAGGCAGGATCTTTGTTGAGGCATGCGGGATCCTTCACTGCGGCGCGCAGGCTTCTCTCTAGTTGTGGCGTGCGGGTTTTCTCTTCTCCAGTTGTGGTGCACAGGCTCCAGGGCGCGTGGGCTCTGCAGCTTGCAGCAAGAGATTGTAGATTGCACCAGCTGGACTGGGGTTTTTCTATTCCTGAAACTTGTCCAAAGCTTTTCCATGTCAGGTATTTGGACCTCAGGATCTATCTGGAACACACCTTTTACCACACACACACACACACACACACACACACACACACACACACACACACACACACACACACACACCATGCTCTGGCCTAAAGCCTTGTTATCCTTTAGATCTTTGCTTATACATCACTTCTTTAGAGGAGCTTTCTCTGACCATTTTATCTAAATAAAATAGCTCTCTATTATTCTCTCCATGGTTCCTTCCTCTATAACATGTACCACAATTTAATTTATGTAGTTGATTATGTATTATGTAATTGAGTGCTTCCCTGTCTTTTTCCTATTGTCTAACAACAAGCTTTATGGGGGCAAGGACCACTTCTATTTTCTGTTCAGTGCTCTAGTCTCAGGACTTAGCACTAAAATACAGCTTGTTCAATATATATTTAGTCACTTAATCAGTGAATGGATGGGTAGTTGGATGAATGAATAGAAATTCTAGGGTTTTGGTCAATCTCTGCTATAAGCAGCTCTGTAACCTTAGGCAAGTCACTTAACCTCCGAAAGCTTTGTTTTATTTAGCTTCTTAAGACTTAGAATAACAGTGTTGGCACAAATGAAATAATTGATGTCAGAGTGCTTAGTTAAAAGGTAATAATATAAATATGAGGAATTATAAAGACTGAATGTGGCTTACTCTATCTTTTCTTATTTTTTCTTTCTTTTCATATTGAAACTTCAATTTAACACTTCAAGGATCATACCTTGATAGCACCTTGTAAGTGGTGTTATTATTAAGAATTCTTTTGAGAACCAAATTAACTAAACTCTTAGATGTGATTCAAATCAGACTTGCCTTATTCAGACTCCTGAGCAAATGTCATAAGAAAATTCAAGTTTCTGGTTCTAGTTTAATGATAGGAATGGGCAATGTCAACTCATGTTCTACTTTCAAGTACAAGGAAGGAAGAGATAAAAGAATGAGAATTAAATCACCCCTCTATTTGTACTGTAATTGTCCTATAATATTTGCCCCAAACTAACCAAAATAATGAAACTCTATTCTGGTAAATGTGTGGTCAAACTAGAATGCTTATTAATTGCTGATAGAAATGCAAATTGATATAATCCTTCTAGAAAACAATTTAGAAATACATATAACATGCCTTAAGGGTGTTTATATATTTTGGTACCATAACTGTTCTTCTGAGAAATTATTCTAAGGAAAAAATACAAAACTTAGAATTTGCATTTCTAACACGTTCACAGGTTGTGCTGATGCTTCTGGTCCAGCTGACCATACTTTGAGAACCACTGTTCTAGACCTTAACCATCTAATCTTTTAGATCCTTATTGGAGTTAAGCTTCCCTAGACCTCTTATCTTTCCACTCCTGTTCACTGCTAAAGTAATCTGAGATGCTCTTCTGACTTAATAAATCATGAGATGATAATGATAAATAATAGGAGAGGACTTGCTAAATGCTAAGCATATTTGCCACACATTTATTTATTTATTTATTTATACTTATTTTTGGCTGTGTTGGGTCTTCGTTGCTGCGTGCGGGCTTTCTCTAGTTGTGGTGAGTGGGGGCTACTCTTTGTTGTGACGCACGGGCTTCTCATTGCGGTGGATTCTCTTTGTTGTGGAGCACGGGCTCTTGGCGCTTGGGCTCAGTAGTTGTGGCTCGCGGGCTCTAGAGCACAGGCTCAGTAGTTGTGGCGCACGGGCTTAGTTGCTCTGCCGCAAGTGGGATCTTCCCGGACCAGGGCTCGAACCCGTGTCCCCTGCATTGGCAGGTGGATTCTTAACCACTGCACCACCAGGGATGTCCCCTGCCACACATTTAGATACAAAAAAATGGTTCGCTTTTTCAGATGGCACAGCGTCAGGGTAGATCTTAGCCCGTTCAGGGGTGCAGTTCTTATGTCAGGTGTTCTGGTCATGTTTTTCACTTTGTGGGGGGATGGTGTCAACTTTCCCCGTATCTGGAGTCCCCTTCCAGTATTTCAGATTCTTCCTCTTCCTGCCCCAGCTCTGGAAGTCCTCAGGATAGTGTTTCAGTAAGGGGCTGAATAAAAAGAAAGCAATGCCTTCCCACATGATGATTTAAGGGTGCAAAAAGTGACCGAGAGTCCTGCTTTGTGTGAGGAGGAGTCCTTCGTTGGGGAGTGACTGAGCTCATATATCACCAGAGCAGGCACCAATCTTTCTGTTTCTCTCGCATGAGGCTTTGGGAGTAGCTCTCTGTCATATCTGTTTCTCCTAGATTCTCTCTCCCTTGGAACTCCTTCTTGGTTTCTCACAAATGGTAGTTCTTCAAGCTGGTGCCATTTTCTTGGACAGCCCTTGTCTCCCAGCACCTATAGCAACCTGATCATATCCCTGGCTCTAGTCTTGCCATTCCTTCTTGTTGTTGTTTTGATGTCCTAAGCTTTCATTCTCCTCAATTCTCATGATTTTTTCCTCCAGTTACTCTTGTTTCTCAGGTATGCTTGTACATTACACCTCCAAGCCACTCTCTGTGTCCGAGGATGGCAAAGGTTTTCAATCATTCAACACATGTGTGTTGAGTGGCTCTTATATGTCAGACACTATGTTAAGTACTGGGAAGGCAAATGCTTTTGACATGTAACTTTTCCCTAAATAACACCTTGTATTTCACTGAAATCCTGAGTATGCCAATACTGGAAACCAGACCATTGAAAACACCGGGGTTTTTTTGGTAAGTGATCAAATCAGATGCTGAATAATTACATTAATCACTGCCTGACTCAGGGTCACCCCTACCCATAAATGAAGTGGGAGTGCCTGAGGTAGCATGATTTTAGGGGTCTCCTCCCCAAAGCTGCACAGATTCTGCCATTCTTTGCCACTCTGGTTGTAGAATGAGTAATGCAGATGTGACGGCTCATGTTAATTCAGATTCTGTTTTTCATTGCAGTTATCTAAATAAATAGGATAGAGGTCAAGAGAAGGTGGAGGGTGGCATCATGAAACTTGGGTTCGTGAATCATGGCTCAAAGGCCAGGAATAAAGAGAGAGTTCTTGAAGATTCCTACCCATCCAGGAATTATCTTGGGAGTGCTGAGTGTATGGCAGGAAATGGGAATGAAGATACAAAGTAATGATACTCTAAAGTTGAACTTTACTTATGTAAATTCTGACAAGACTTTTTTCTTTAATGGTCTAAGATTAATCTTATTCACCAGGCCCAGCTGCACATATTGTTTCCCTCTTTAGCTGAGAACCTTTCACTCAGAATTTCAAAGTGAGTTTCAAGTGACCATTTCGAAATCTTAGTGTAGCTCTAGATGAGAAGCCTCCAAACCAGGAATTAAGGCTTGCCGGGAAAACCAGCATATCAGTGGAGAGGTTGGCAATTGAATTTATAATTACCAACATTCAAATATACCTTTCTAAACATAATGGCAAAAGACTCAAATCATAAAAATACTGATTGCCATATCCCACTGTATAAAACTTAATTTTTTCAGGCACTCAACATAAAGACAATTTTAAATGCAAAGAGCAAGCTGGGATTTTTTTTTGTGTGTGCAAAATTTATGACAAAAGTGAATAATACATATTTAATAATAAATGTAAGGATCTTGCAAATCAGGAAGAAACATCCAATACCCTAACATAAAAAAGGTATATTAGTTAGGGCAATGCCCACAGTTGCAACAGCAAAATCTCAGTGGCTTTTTACAATAGCAATTCTTTCTCATTCTCGTAAAGTCTTACATAAGTATGTGTTCCTTATTGGTGGGAGGCTTTTTTCCCTATAAAAATTTAGGACCCAAGCTTTTTCCACTTGTGGTGCCATCATTTTTAACATGTGGCTTCCAAGACGGTTGCATTCTACTGCACAAAGCAGTGGAAAAGGAAAAATCTAGAGGGTTCGTATATGGGATGTTTTTACAGGCCTGGCCTGGAAGAGGCACGTGTCATACTCACTCATATTCTTTTGGCTAGAACTGAGTCACACTCCCATGAGAATACATAAGTGCAAGGGGAGAGGGAAATATTGTATAGCTGTATATCTAGGAAGAAGAGGAAATGGTGGGTGAACAACTATCTCATCTCAGCCACAGCCAAATCCCATGCCTTATGGGAGCCAAAAGTTGTTTATATATATCCACTTATACATACACATATAAAACTAGGTTAGTCTCAGTTTAAGCTGTGACCCTAAGACAATAGATGTGAGAGAGCCATTGAGGATCTCCCAAGGTGTTCACAAAACAGTCTTGCTACTCAACCTCTCATCCACCTCAAGCGTGTAAACAGAATCTGAAGTTACAGATGCAAAGAGGAGTTATTTAGAGAGGAAGAGAGTTATTGGTGTTTTGTAAGGCTCATCTCTCTCTCTCCCCCTTTCTAAGCCCAGGGAAGAGATTTCAGCGAGACAACCTGGAGAATTCTGGAGTGTGTCACTCAGGCCTGAAAAGTCTGGGGAGAGAGAAGCTGGAGTCAGTAGCTGGCAGAGGTGGACTAGGGGCTGCAGTTTGGGAAGTAATTTCACTCCCGTCATGGGTAGAAGGTTTGTTTCTTGTGGGCCAGATTTGAAGGCCACATGCCAGAGAGAGTTGGTGAGAAGTTGCCCGAGATCCTGTCCAAGAGGGGCCACCTGGAGTGACACAGGAACCTCAGCAAAGCAAACTGGAGATATACTGCTAGATCTTAAAGGCTCAGCAAGGCATTTTAAATGATCAGCCAGGAGAAAGCATCCACTAGTATCCAGAGAATTATAAGTGAGAAATTCCCAGCAATAGGGTTGGGGAGGGGGTCTCCAGAAAACCCACAGAAATGCTCTGTGAGAGAAAGAAGAAGCCTAAATACTTGCCAAGACCCGAGAGTGCTGAGCAGCAGTCAAGTACGGATTCTCCTGTGTCCTTTTCTCACTCCAGCTCCATCGAATCAGAAACCAAGCGGGCAAGTCACAGGAGACGTAGAAGCGCTGGGTGAGGAAAGGAGAAGCCCCCCTTTCCCACAGCAGGCAGTGGACCTACACGGGGCAAACTGGAGGGCAGGAAAAGTGGGGGTGGGGACTTTGCCGTTACGTAAAGATGGAAGAGTTTATCTGGTTACTCTGGGCTGGACATTAATTACTGAACTAAACTGCTGTGTGACCAAAGGTGACTGGAAGACTTCTCATTGTCTGAATTGACCTGGTCTTCATCTGAGGGGAGGATGAATGAGTTTTAATGTGCAGTGTAAGACTGCATATGTGACATCACTACATTCCAACCACACATGTAAACCTTTCTGAAAAGATAAAGATAACATTCTAACAAGCAGAATCTCTGGATGGTGTGATTACGGCCAAATCAGTTTCCTTGTTATGTTTGTGTATGTGTATGTTTCTATGTTTTTCAAGGTTCCCACAGGACACACTGTACTTACCAATCAGGATGACGTACACTGTACAGTATGCAGTAAATCCTACGTAACTGTAGGATCTTTTGCTACCTTCTCTCTTGCAAGGTGACTACTTCCTGGATAGCTAACCTCAAAATCATTGAGTGTAAAAGCCATCATTATTTGATTTATGAACATTAAACTGAACATTAGCTTTGTTTCAATGGCCACATTGGTATCAGTCCATGTCTTAAAGTGTCATGTTCCGAGGAACTGAGTGATCATTTCATAGTACATCCATTTCTACCCTTTTACCCTCCAAATATCTCTCTGCTATTCCTGTATTTCCTCTTTCTCTGAGGCCTTATTAAAGTTATCCATCTTAAAAAAGGAAATATTTCGTGTCCACTTCAAGCCTACATTATTCAACAAAATTTCCCCCATATACGGACAAATCTTCCCCCTCCAGACTCCCACAGTCAGTGAATCTGGACCACATCACTGAGCAACTGACTATGCACGGTCTTGTGTAGACAGGCGGCTGACTCCTTCCTGAGTGTTAGGCTCTTTTCTTAACTAGATGGTGTATTTCTTAAAGCTAGAGAATACTCGTGGTCCTTCTCAGGTGCCTTGAGCCCTTAACAACCTATTCCTCGGCCACATCAGGTACAGAGACAAACTGTCACACTGAATGGGTTAAGTAAGGACATATGCTTCTTTCATTCCGATTTCTCCTGTGTGATAAGCTCTGAGATCCTGAGCCGCTCAGGAAGGCTTTATTAGGCACAGTTATAAGACTACTGTTGTTTTTCTGGTTTGTTCTCTCTTGCCTTCTGGTTTCTCTCCTGTCAACAACTTTATCTAGTGGCCTGCATTTGGAGAAGTTCACTGATCCATATGCCAAGTGAAGCTCAGGAAAAGAAGGAAGAATGAAAATAAATACCAGCAAACACTTCAAATAACGAACACCTGTTGTTTGATCTGGCTGAGTTTGGGGATGATCGGTGGACTATTTGCTTGTGCTAGCTCTATTCCCCAAATAACAAAGTATTTGAGGCATTAAATATTACTACTACTACTACTGTTATGATTATCCTTACTTACCTTTTTTTTTAAAATTAGCTTTTATTGAAGTACAGTTGATTTACAATGTTGTGTTAGTTTCTGCTGTACAGCAAAGTGCATCAGTTATACATATACATATATCCACTCTTTTTTAGATTCTTTTCTCATATAGGTCATTACAGAGTATTGAGTAAAGTTCCCTGTGTTATACAGTAGGTTCTTATTAGTTATCTATTTTATATACAGTAGTGTGCATATGTCCATTCCAACCTCGCAATTTGTCCCTCCCCACCCCTTTACCCCCTTGGGAACCATAAGTTTGTTTTCTACATCTGTGACTCTATTTCTGTTTTGTAAATAGGTTCGTTTCTTAGTTAACCTTTAATGAGTTCCTTATCTTTGTACTTAGGCACTTTATAAACATTATCTAAGGTATTTCTTGCAACACTGATAAAATATAGAATTATTTACGCTCATTTGCAGATGAGGAACCAGAGGGATTAAATGACTTATCCAGGGTCATTCAGCTGCTAAACAGCAGAGATGGGAAGTCAGTTCAGATCTGTTGGCTTCTAATGCCAATATTCTTTCCACTATACCATGATGCTTCTTAAAAAGCAGGTTCTTTATAAGTCTCTTAAAAAGTTTTTAAGCAGCAATTTCTCAGAAAGTTCAATGTACACTTACTATAGGACTCACCAATTTCACTTCTACCTACCTACAAGAAATGAAAGTGTATGTCCACACAGAGACTTATACATAAATGCTAACAGCAGCTTATTTGTAATAGCCAAAACCTGGAAACAATCGAAAAAAATCAACCATTAAATGCAGAGATAAACAAAATGCAGTTTGTTCAAATAATAGAATACTATTCAGCAATAAAAAGTTAGGTACTACTGATACATGCAACAACACGGATGAACTTCAAAAACATTCTGAATGAAAGAAGTCAGATACAAAAGACTATGTGTTTCATGATTTTATTTACATGAAATTTCAAGAAAAAGCAAAACTGTAGAGATAAAAACATGATCAGTGATTCTTTAGGGCTGGGAATAAGTGGGGGTGAACTACATATGGGAAGGAGAGAAACTTTTAGGGTGACGGTTGCTCAGTTGTTTAATTCACAAAAAATCATCAAACTGTAAATGTATGAAGGGAGAATGACATGCTATTTTGAATCCAATAAAGTTGATAAAAAATGAATGTACCTGGGCTTCCCTGGTGGCACAGTGGTTAAGAATCCACCTGCCAATGCAGAGGTCACGGGTTCGAGCCCTGGTCCGGGAAGATCCCACATGCCTCAGAGCAGCTAAGACCGTGTGCCACAACTACTGAGCCTGCGCTCTAGGGCCCACGAGCCACAACTACTGAGCCCACGTGCCACAACTACTGAAGCCCGCGTGCCTAGAGCCCATGCTCCACAACAAGAGAGGCCACCGCAATGAAAGGCCCGCGCACCACAACGAGGAGTAGCCCCCGCTCGCCACAACTAGAGGAAAGCCCACCTGCAGCAAGGAAGACCCAACACAGCCAAAAATAAATAAATAAATAAATAAATAAATAAATAAATAAATTTATTTTAAAAAAAGGAATGTACCCATTTTAAGTGTACAGATGAAAAATGCATCATTTCATTCGTGATACAGGCCCTTTTCATCACTCCCAAAGTTCTCTTGTACTCCTTACTAGCCAATCCCCAATCTCTTTTGATTTAGGCAAACACTAATATATTAGTTTTTCCTATTCTAAATTTCATACAAATGGGGAATCATCTAATATTTTCTCTTTTGTGTCTGCTTTTTAACACTCAATATAATGTTTTTGAGATTTATCTATCTTATTGCATGTATCAGTAGCTCATTCTGTATTTCATTGTATGAATATAACACAATTTGTTTATTCATCTGTTGATGAAAATTCATGTTGTTACCAGTTTTGGTCTACTATGAATAGAGATACTATGAACATTCATTTACAGGTCTAAAGAATATCTTTGAAGCCAGAACTTCCTTAGTATGTTGTAAAGTTATCTAAAGTCTTAGAGAGACTGGAGTGCTAGAGTGGGTTTATCAGGTAAGACCTGCTCATTCACTTCCTCATCACGTCCCCTAAGGAGTTATAAACACATTCTTTTTACCAAGGTGGTAAACAATAAATTTGCAAGGGGGGGCTCCAGCCTCCTTAAAGAGAACTGTGGTGGTTGTTCTTATAAAGGCCATTAATAACAGTGAAAACTGCAGTCATTAAACTAGGCCTAGAATGCATAATCGGAATAGAAGTACTACAAACTGGGAGAATCTCCATATTGACTCCTTTATCCAATGAATGAGAGCTACTATGGTAATAACGGCGAAGTGGAATGCACTGAAACTGACCCTATCTACCAAAATAGTAAGCCAAAACCAATACCACATTTCTGGAAGGATTATGGACATTAGTGACACCATCAAGGACTTGAAAGATGTAGGGATGGTGATTCCTACCACCTCCCCACTCAACAATGCAGAAGACACATACATCTTGAAGAATAACTGTGGATTATCATAAACTTAATCAGGTAGATCATCTAACCTGTCCTGTGAACATCACTGAGATTCTTTCCTCAGCCACCTCAATCCTTGCCCAGTGGGCTCACAAACAAAGTAGTTCTGGTGACATGGGGGGGGGTTATGCATGGGCTCAGTAACAGAGTTCCAATTATGAAGTCCAATCTGGCTTCTGCTCTTACAGAGTGCCCAATCTGTCAAGAGCCTGCTGAGCCCTTGGTATGGCATCTTTCCCCAGGGGTATCATTCAGCTATCTGGTTGTCTATATTAGAACACTTCCCCCATGGAAGGAGCAGAGCTATATTCTCACTGGAATAGACACTTATTCTGAATATAGATTTTCCTTCCCTACCTGCAACATTTCTACCAAAGCCACCATCCATTGACTTGTGGATGCCTTCTTCACCATCATAACATTCTACACAGCCTATCTTTTGATCAAGGAACTCATTCTATAGCAAATGAAATATAGGAATGGGCCCATGCTCATGGTCTTACCATGTCCCCTACTACCTCCTAAAGTGGCTGGCCTGATAGAATAGTGGAATGGCTTTTAAAACTCAGATACAGTGACAACTGGGTAGTAAAACCTTGCAGGGCTGGGATGATGTTCCACAGGAGGCAGTATGTGCTCTGACTCAGCAACCAGTATGTGGTGGTGCTTCTCCCATAGACAGGACTCATGGGACTGTGATCAGGGGTGGAAATGGCTGAGATTTCTTTCACTAGTCATCCGCTAGAAACATTTTTGCATCTTGTCCCCACAAGTGAGGGATCTGGTACAGCACATACTTTCCGAACGAGGAACGCTTCCACCATGGGACAGACCAATGGTTCTCTGAAAGTGGAAGTTGAAACTGCCACCTGGCCATTTTGGGATCCTCAAACCAGAGAATCAACAGGCAAAAAAGGGAGCTATTCTACTGACTGGGGTGATTGAGCCTGACTATAGGGGGAAAGTGGTTTGCTACTACACCATGAAGTAAAGGAGGAATATGTCTGGAATGCAAGAAATTCCCTGGAGCTCCTTAATACTCCCCTGACCTATGATTAAACTAAATAAAAAAACTACAACAACTCAATATATGCAGGACTGCTTATGTTCAAGACCCTTCAGGAACAAAGATTTGGGTTACTCCACCAGGAAAGGAACCACAACCAACCAACATGCTTGTTGAATACAATATAGAATGAGTAGTAGGAAAAAATAGTTATAAATAACACCTACAACTACCTGACAAGATGTGGACATGAGAGCCGTAGTAATTTTGAGTATTTCTTCCTTATTTTGATATAAACGACTTGTGTATATATAAAGGATAATGGAAGAGGATCTGACTATCTAGATTTTGAATCCCAACTTTTCCAATTACTAGTTCTGTGAACTGGACTAAGTTAAAAAAAAAAAAAAAGACTCTCTAGGTTTGCCTCTGCAAAATGAGAATAATTATACTACCTTCCTCAAAGGAGTTCTATGAATTTTAAATGGGTTAATACCTTTTCAGCACTCAGAATAGTGCCAGGCCCGTAGGAAGCATTCAGTGGTAGCTGTCATTACTAGGACAGGGTGTAGTACCAGAGAAAGCAGATTCCTACAGATCTGGTTGTCTCTCCTTCAGTGGAAACTTTCCCTAAGATTTCCCCCAGTCCCAAAATCTTACAAGGAAAGGGACAAATTCCCAAGCTTAAATTTCTTTCTGTTTGCTTGGCGTTTTGTGAGGGACCCTGCCCAGCAAATCCCAACAAGCCTTGCCTTCGTACTCGAGCCATCCTCTAGCACTTTTGTGAGGACACTCTGAAAATAGCTTATGCTTGAGAAAGGGACTTAGGGGAGGGTTAAAAATGCTAAAATTTGACCAAGTCTCCAAATGAAAAATACAGCTTTAGGGGAAACCAGAGATATCTTCCTCTTTTTCTTTCACTCTCAAAATGCATTATGATGAATAATGCCTCAGGGCTGGTGTATGCAAACTTCCACTGTGCTTATGGAGAAAGATTATAATTGAATTCCCTATAATGATGGGCCAAAAAAAAAAAAGAAAAGACCAAGACAGACAAGGCTCAGAGGCTGCAGATCAGCCCAGTTTGGCTTCTAGCCCACAGCACCTACAATTATTCTGCAGTGATTTTTATTTATCTATTTAGTGCTCCCACTAGGCAGGAGAGAGAGAAAGAGCAAGAGTGGGAATCTAGTCATAATTCAGCCCCCATGGTTAGGCAGCAAGCTCGAAACTGAAAAAGTTATTCAAATGGATAATGAAATGGGGCTGAGTTTCTAATGTCCTCCACCATGGGAAAATGGCGTAAATTGTGGGACTTTACAAATGGCTTACAGGTTGTTTGTGATGAGATTATTTAAGAGTCAGCTCAGTGATGCTATACCAGGGCATTATCCCAGGGTGAGTGGTGGTCCTCTGTACCTGAATCAAAAAGCAGAATGGACTCTTTGCACTTGGTCTTGAAAGGTCAATGACAGCCACCGAATGAAACGAGGGACCCCTTTGTGCTACTCATATCCTCATTGGTAAGAGTGTGGGTAAGAATTGTCCCTTAAGGCTGTGGCCCTGGATGAAATGTTGTCAAACATGGTCAAGTAAGCAGTGTGTGTTCCTGGCTGCAGCTGGGTCGAGAGGAAAGGTTGAAGATATGATGCATCTGTCAGAAACAGCATGTGACGGATCCCAGTCTCTAGTGGAGCTGTGCCCAATACTACATTTCTACCCCCACCTTTGTGAAGATCAGCCCCAAAATTGTGCCCCCATTTTAAGAGCTGGCAAAAGACACATGGTGATCACTTCTTCTAAGTACCCCCAGCCCCCGTAATCCTCCCGAAGTTCAATGTGAATTTTTTAATTACAAAGCACTTTCATATACAACAGCTCAGGGAAGTGGGCAATACATTTCACCACCATTTTGTAGATCTGGAATAACTAAAGTTCAAGGAAGTAATTTGCTGAAGGTCATACGGTTAGTGTGTGGAGCAGAGGTGTGACCCTGAAGGTCAACAAGTTATCACCATATTTAAGCTCATATCCCTTCCATAATTGGAAAATTAACACTCAGTTTTTTAAAATTTGACACTTCATGATCCAGAACAGTACTGTATAATAGAACTTTCTGTGATGATGGAAATGTTCTATAATCTGTGCTGTCCAATATGGTAGCCACTAGCTACTGGTGGCCACTGAGCACTTAAAAAGTGGTTAGTGTGATTAGAAACGGAATTTTTTATTTTATTTAATTATACTGAATTTAAATTTAAAAATCACATGGGGCTAGTAGTTATATTAGGCAAGAAAAATCTATTCATCTATTCAATAATCAAGAAACTCAGTCCTACTCTAAGCAATTACAGCGATTCAGAGCATGCACTCAGGGTCACACAGACTATTTCACACAACATCCAGCTGAATTTGGTATTGATGAGGAAAGAATGGGGAGCTTTGAAGAAGTTCAACAAAACAGCTTAGATTCTGAGAAAACTGAGGTCTTAGTATTTCGTATATATTGACATTATTGCGTTATTATATAAGTGGGAAAAAAGAATATAGGAAGAAGAAAGTGGAAAGGAAATATCATTTAATTTTTCCCTAGCAGTGTGTTCCTCATGTACAAGAACTATGGAGAAATTGGGAAGCTTGGAACATGAGGCTTAGTGCTGTTGGCAGAGAAATAAAGTATGGCTGGCAGGGGATCCTCACCAGGAAAGTCACAGCAGTGTCTGTGGAGGAAACCATAGGACAGAAATTTGAGGCCAAATGGCAGATATGAAACAAACATAGGGTAGGCACTCAGCCACAGGATTCGGACTCCAAGTAGAACAGCTGAGAGCAAAGAGTCAAGGGTTTGTCTCTTTGAAGCAATTAAATAGCATATAGGGCAAGAATTCAGGAACCGAAGTATTAGTTCCAGATGCTACCACATGTTTATTGTCAGAAGGCAGGGGAAGAAGGAAAATGACCCCCAGGATGGCCATTTCCTGGGGTGAGTCCTGAGGGGCCAGGCTATAGTTGTTTAAGCATAACCCTAGGGGCTGGAAGCAGCAAAATCAGATGTGACCCATTGGTCAGGATGCTCCTGTTTCCAAGTAGAAGAATCCCCAGATAATGTGTTTTAAACAATAAAGACATTAATTATTTTGCACGACGAGAAGTCCACAGGCGGGGTAGATTCGGGGTTGTTACTTGTATCCCATTTAATTCTCACAACAATTTCATGAAGGAAGTTCATTTTAGAACCATGAAGAAATCAAGGCTTCGGGAGATTAAATTACTTGTCCAAAGACACACAGCTGGTAAGTGGCAGAGCCAGTGTCGGACCCGTAAAGCTTTGGGTATAGAAAGAAACTAAATACTTCATTCTGGTGAGGTTTCACTGATGTAAATGATTTTTAGTGTTTTATGACAGCATTAGAACAAGGCTAGTGGATATAATTTCCAGTTTGCAAAGGTCGGAATTCACAGTGCACAGAGACCATGAAGATAGAGTCCAAATCACACAGCATGTCAAACTGGACATAAACCCTATGGCTCAAAACACAGAGCTTCTATCAGAACTACCAGGTGTCATTTCATGGTTCCTTCTCATGACAAAAGAATAATAAACAAAGTCAAACAATACACTCCACAATGTCTGCCTCGTCTCCTGGCAGCCCTGGGCCCACCCAGTGCCCAGTGGCTGTGCTCTCTGATGCCAGCCTCTTTGCTTTTCCTGCACGCTCCCAAAGGCTGTGTCTTGTGTAAATGAAGAGACACTGAGGGGCATGCCATGTTTGTCAAGCAAAGTGAGGCAGCAAACCCAGCATCTGCAGCCAAGGGGGTCAAAACCCTGGGAGAAACTGACCTCCAGTTCCTTCAAGGACAAAAGGGAGTCCTGGCCAAATCTAAGGAAGCAGAATTTCAAATGATGAGCCACTTGACCTTCCCTCTCTACTAAAGTCTCAAACTGGATCACGCATCAAAAGGTAGCCCATAAACTAGCAAAAAACAACAAACCCATAAGCCTGCATAAAAAGGACTTCAAAACAAATGCAGCCTGTATAGAACCTGGTCAAAGAGTATTATTCTCGGCTGTAGAGAACCTTCACAACTGGAAGGCCTAAAACATATTCAGTAGATAGAGCTCAGCTAAGCTTAGCCTATGTGAAGAGCTAACATTATTTTTCAGAAGATAATTATCCGTTTATTATCTTATCTGTTGCCAATGTCATGTAACACTGAGAAGTTGATCAGCATACTTCCTAAAAATGTCTAAGACTTGGGAATGGAAACAACTGCCAAATATGGATTAAATTGATAAAAATAATTCCAAACATGATTAGAGTCACTCTGTTGTATATCCTGCACAGCAGGTAGGAAATCCTTGAGAAGAATTAGGGAAAGGTTTAGGGAAAGCAGATTAATGGAGAAAAGATTAAATGTGTTTCAACAGCAGTACAAAACATATTTTAAATGACAATCCTTCCATAGGCAATGTTAAAAGGTACTTGGGCACATGCAAAATTCAAGCCCTGGGTTTAAATGCTATGCGGTAATACACGGAAATGTGTCCTGTGGCGCAAACTGTGCACGTGGAACACACTTGGATGTGACAAATATAAGGGGGTGGTGAAGTTATTTTTCTTTTTGCCTTTACATTCATTACCAAAGTGATATAGAAAAGCAATCTCATTGTAAAAGATTCAAACAGTACAGAAATATATAAAATGAAATGTAAAGACCCCCCTGGGGGCCACACCTCCTCACTGGCCTTCCCTCCCCCATACACATTTTCCCAGGTATGTTAACTAGTGCTTCTGATCCTCTTCCTATTCATCGACCTATAGTCACATGTATATTTGTGGCCTTGTTTCTTACACAAATGTAGAAAATAATGTAAATATTGTTTTGTTACTTGCTCTTTTTTTCCACATACTAATATATTTTGGAGCTATTTTCCTGTCAGTATATATATATCTACTGTATTTTTTAATGGCTAACATCGTATCTCAGAGCATGGATATTCCATAATTTATTTAGCTAGTGTCATATTCATGATATTTGTTGTGTTCACAGAGCTTTTTTTTTAATAACAGATTTTCAAATAAGGATTGTTTGCCCATTTTTCAAGGGATATGAGAAAACGCATCATTTCTCATAGACTCACATATGACTATTATAATTCTACCCCTACTGACCAAGGCCAGATAGCCACTGCCATGACCCCTCCTCTTTGCTTACTGTCACTTTAATCAGTGGGACTTAAGAAAGGTGGCCCATCAGAGCTCTACATATCACAGAATGTAAAACCAAGCTAGTTACTCAACTTCTCTAAGTGTCAGTTTTCTTTTGTGAAAGTTGAGGTTAGAGTTTGTGTGAAGATTAAATGCAGCAAAATGGTACATAATGTAAAACAGTGGTCAAGAACATGGGTTTAGTGGTCAAAGAGACCTGGCATTGAATGGCTGCTTCACCACTGACCTACAGAGGGACCTTGAGGAAGTTTTCTAACCTCTCTGAAGCTCAATTTCCTTACATGTACGTAGAATGAGGATAAAATTAATTTTATAATGTGTTTATGAGAGCAAAATAAGAAACTCTACCTTACCATTCAACCTGGCATGTGAGAAGTATCCCCAAAATCTCGTACTACCAAATGTCACTTCCCTTCCTGTTTTCTTTTCCTTCTAATTGATTGCAAAGCTTCAAGCAACGCACACACAAAGTGTGACTTGACTAAGAAAAGATGGTGGCATGGTTAATTCTTCATTTTTTGTAGTTTTGCAGTCAATTTAGCATACATTGTTATGTTTGATCCTCAATCTCCACGGTAGCCATAAAATCTGATGGTTCTTCTCCAGGGTTTAGCACCATAGGATGTCAATTCCCTCTAGGACTCTTATGTTTCTGCACATCTTGAGAGAAGAGGCACTCATGGCCTTTTTGTGGACTGTCTTATTAAGGATGTTTCTACAGGGAGTGACAACCTCTGGAACAAAGAGCAGATTTGCTTGCTGTCCAATAAAGTAAAGATTATGTCTCCTTCCAGGGCAAATGGCAGGTTTGTGTGCACTCATTATAAAGGACTTGTGTTACCTAAGCTTGGAGGTCCCCAGTTGTGAGAACCCACTGTGTGCACAGCATCCACCTGGGCCACTTCAGGCACCCCTGTGGGATGTGGGGCAAGGGAAACTGATGTAAACATTAAACCCACACTTGGCTATGACATGAGTAAGAAAGTCCTTTGTCTCTAGCCCAGGAGTCTCATGTCTTCTGCCAGCATCCATAAAACTGGAAGAGACTAACTTGTTAGCTTCTAAGTAGGGTAAAATCTTAGGCCCTTCTTAGTTTTTTGTCTGTCTGTTTGTTTGTTTTCATTTGGCTGTGCCGGCTCCTTTAGTTGCAGCATGAGGGATCTTCATTGCAGCATGTGGGATCTAGTTCCCTGACCAGGGATTGAATCCGGGCCCCCTGCACTGCGAGCATGGAGTCTTAACTCCTGGACCACCAGGGAAATCCCAACCCTTCTCAGTTTTTGACAGCCATACAGTGCTTGGAACTGCCATTCACCCACTAGAAAGGAAGAGCATTCTCAAAACTTCACCTTCTCCATCTTTTTATACAATTCAACATCAAGTCTTGTCAATATCCCATGTAATTATAGGACCTTTGAAAATGCTGTTCTATTTGCCCAGAATGCTTTTCTCCTACTTATTCTTGTCCCATTCACTCATACCAGTTCTTCAAACCCTAGTTCAAGCTTTACTTCCTCACAGCAACTCAATCTTCCCTGATTCCACTGCTCTGTAAAATCCTTCTATTATTAATATATGCTCAATTCCCCTTCTTCACAGCACCTGCCACAGTTGACTTTATTTTAAATCATATTTATTATCTTATATTTATTTACATTATTTAGTAATGTCTGAGTTGCTTTCTCCCACCCTGGACTATAAGCTCTGTGGAGAGAAGTACCATGTCTATTTTCCACTCACTATAGGATACTTATTACCTCGATCACTGTTCAATAAATATGAATTAAAGCTGAATGAATAGACAGGGTAGAAAATGTTATCTCAGGTTTATAGATGAGAAAATTGGGGCTCAGAGATGATAAGTGAGTTTCTCATGGTCACACAGCCACCAAGGGCAGCACGAGGTCTGACATTCAGTTTTTCTAAAAGTGCAAGTTTCTTTCCATTAAGGTTGTTCCTGTGAATCCAGGACAGACTAGAAAGGTCTGCATAAGGTTAACCATATATAGGAGGAGCGTCTGAAGGGTGGTTCATTCTAGGAAGGGTGTTAGGTCTGTGTAAACACTGAACAAAGGAAATGAAAGGAAAACAGGTGAGAAAGAAGGACCAGAGAATCAGATGGTATATCCAAATGGAAGGGGAGAGAAAGGGCAGCAGGCTTGGTAGCAGGAAAACTGCGTAGAATAAGAATTTAAAATGGGCTTGAATGAGGTCTAGAGATTCCAGATCTGAGCCTCAAAGACTGGTCTCTGGCCACTTGTTTCAGAATACTGGCATCTCCTTAGGGAAATAAAACTTATTTATAATAAAATTAACGATAGTTGTCATTTATTGGGTGCCTAGTGTGTGTCAAGCATTGTGCTAGAAGCTTTATGCACATTATTTTAGTTGGTCCTCCAGATGGTCCACTGAGAAAGATGTTAGCATTAGAACCCTGGCTTGTCCTTTCTCCTACTTGTTTCCAACATTCTAATTATTGAGTATGTGAAAATTTTCTCAGTTCTCTCACTTTGTCTACTCCTCTCTTTGTCTCCTGGTCCCTACCCTGCCATCGTTTTCACAGGCAGGTGCTTAGGGCCTTATGATACCCACCATGAAATTCCACCAGGTCTGCCTGCCTATCCCAACCTCATCCTATTAAGCTAATTGCCACTAAAGTTTAGATGACCTGTGGATTCTCATCTCTCCCAAGGACCACTTTATTATAATAGAGTACTCTTGGAGAAATATTTGAGGTATTCTTTTAACCCAGTAAATGAATCTCTAATGATACAATGTCAGACAGAGATGTAAGGTATTTTTGAAGGCTACAGGATTTACTAGACATTTGAAATACATCCATACCTAGATCTCTACTAATTCAACCTATTGGAAGAATGATCCCTCGTTGGTCATCTAGTTTTCTTTCTCCCCCACCACACACACTTCTGTGTTAAAATTCTATGACTACATATGGCCCCGTGGGCAGATATGAACAATTTTCTTCATATATAGACAGAAGCTCTCTTCACTGTCAATGACATCTCCCTGTACCCATGGAATCTTTGGGAACTGAGAAAGCTGAGCTGTTCCCAGGGTATGGTGAGCAAGGGCAGCTGTTCTGTTCCTCTCTTCTCCTGTGGAATGATTGGGAATAACTGGGAGAAACGTGGTTGAGTGAGATTCACTTTTTGAATGTTAAAATGTGAATGTGTATTTTGAATGTGTATTATATACAAAGCCCAAGAACCATTAGAAGTCTTCTGACAGAAATGATTAGTTGATGTATAGTTCACTGAAGGTACAGTTGGAATTGTCATGTGACATGGGGAGTTTTTTCCCTAGCCATAGCTGAGCTCTCAGGAGCTTAGGGATCTTCTCCAGGACCCATTTCCTTCTCTAGTGGAAATCTTCTCACTCTAACATGGACTGGGATTCCTAGCTATCACCTCACTCCTGGATTACACCTCTTGGCCTAAGTCCTTTGTATTGATATTTTGGTTGAACTGTCTAGTTGGCTTTTTTTTTTTTTTTTTACGGTACACGGGCCCCTCACTGTTGTGGCCTCTCCCGTTGCGGAGCACAGGCTACGGACGTGCAGGCTCAGTGGCCATGGCTCACGGGCCCAGCCGCTCCGCGGCATGTGGGATCTTCCCGGACCGGTGCACGAACCCGTGTCCCCTGCATCGGCAGGCGGACTGTCAACCACTGCGCCACCAGGGAAGCCCTCTAGTTGGCTTTTGATTTGAGTTTTGTTCATTACTGTTGTCTCTTGGACCTTCTTTATTTCTATTCTTTATAAACCTGAAGATTGGTCTCATTTTACCCTCTGCCCAGTATGGGCTTCTGGGATTCCATTGTCCTCGGCTCTCACTTGTCTGAGAGGATTTTGACAGGACTCTGTAAAATTTCTTGTTTTGCCCTCACGCTACAGTAAGAATTTTTAGCCAAGTGATTCCAACAAAAGTTACAATCAGAGTGCTACTTAAGCCATTATCATCCTGGGTAATTCTTGCTCAGTTTTTCTTCCTAGACAAAACGAAAGTCAGAAATCATGTCTCAGAGCTTGGGCTGAGCATGGGGATGTGGTGGGACAAGCCCTCTGAGCTGCTGGCATAAAGCTGAATATTATGTGAGAGTGTCCAGCCTCAATCAAAATAAAAACTCAAGCTGTTAAAAGGACCAAGATGAAAGTCAGCATAGCTGGGCCAAGAGAAAGAATCCAGGCACTAAGTAATGGAATCTGAGGATACCTTGACAGAGAAGGAGGACACTGGAGACACACTTTGAGCTTCTGGAAGGATTCTGTAGGGTGTCTGTAGCCTCAGTTATGCATGTACAGAGTTTGTTAAGGGGGCCAAATTGGTACAAGCAGGTATGTCATTGAGAGATTCATGTGTTGTGGCTTTTAAACTCTGGATTTCATTAGAAAAAGATCTTGGACTTCCCTGGTGGTCCAGCGGTTAAGAATCTGCCTGCCAATGCAGGGGACATGGGTTCGATCCCTGATCCAGGAAGATCCCACATGCCGCGGAGCAACTAAGCCCGTGAGCCACAACTACTGAGCCCACATGCCACAACTATGGAAGCCTGCACACTCTAGGGCCCACATGCTGCACTGAGCCCAAGTGCTGCAACTACTGAAGCCCGTGCGCCTAGAGCCCATGCTCCGCAATGAAGAGTAGCCCCTGCTCGCTGCAACTAGAGAAAGCCTGCACGCAGCAATGAAGACCCAACACAGCGAAAAACAAATAAATACATAAATAAATTTATAAAAAAAAGAAAAAGATCTAATTAGGTACCTATTAGGAGTATATCAATTAGCGACTGCTGTGTAACAAACCACCTCAATACTCAGTGGTTTAAAACAATTGATTTTATAAATGTACAACATTTATCACTATAGCTAATGCTTCTGAGGGTTGGCTAATGTAGGCTAGGCCTACCTAAGTGGCTCTGTTCATCCTGCTTGGAGTTACTCAATGTGTATATGGGTTGGCTGTGGCAGGGGAGTGGTGGGGCTTCTGCTCTAGGCTTGGGCAGCTTAGTTAGGGCAATTCCACTCCATATGTCTCTTATCCTCCTCTTGAAACTAGCAGATTAGTCCAGCATGCTCTCACAGTGATGGAAGAGGAGCAAGAGCAAAGCAGAAAGACACAAGGCCTCTAAGGCCCCAGCTGGGAACTGGCACATGTCACAGTCTGCCTCATTTTATTGGCCAGAGCATATTACAGGACCACACCCAAGACAAGAGGCAAGCGAGTATGCCCTGCTCACAGCAGGAGAGCACTGTAAAGATACATAGCAAGCAATGTGAATTCAGGAAAGGGTGACGAATTGGAGGCAATAACACAATCTGTACAATGTGTTAGGCACTCTTCTAAGAGCTCCAGGCTCTTAGATGCTTAATCATGGGTAGGCATTATTACCCTGATTCCATAGACAGCTCAAAATGTTTACATCTAGTCACTAAGGATAACACAACCATTAAGTGGCAAATCATGAATTTCAACCTACGTCTTTCTGGTTTCAAAGCTGAAATCTTTCCACCATGAGATCAGAAGTCACCAAACTACCTGCATTCCAGTTAATTTTTACACAGATTATATGTACAAACACATATGTTATATTTGACACTTTAACAATTCAGTAAATAAGGTTAAAATTGAAGTGAAAATTAAAACAGGCTTAATTTCATTGCATGTTCTTCCTATTTGCTAGCAATCTCCATGCATCTATTGAATATTTTCTGTAATCCATTCTTTGCCCTTAGAATATTCTAGAAAGTTAATAATGACTTTCCTGATGATAATTTTTCTTGTCATTTATACATACACATATAGAGTTGGTATTCAGTATGTTTTAACATGGAGCTCATTAGTAAGGCAATTCTTTCACTGTATGAAAAACATCCCATTACTTAAAAGAAAAATTTCCAACACCCTAGCATTAAGTACAGCAATTAGTTATCAAGATGTCCCTTTAAAACATTTTCAGAGGTTTCATTTAAAGTCCTTCTGCCATGGCCAAGCCTGTAGAATCTGTAACAACTAGAGTGGACTTAGAGAATGACGGCCTGAATCATCATGCTCAAAGGGATTATTCCTTTAGACAAATGAGCTCTCTCTACGCAAAGTCAAGCAAACATTGTAGGTTCTCGTGATTATGTCTCAATATCACAGTTGGAAAGGGGGCCTTGCTAGTTCTCAGTTACTTCACAGACATCTGAGAAGTAACTAAATGATGAATCTCAACAGCCACTATCTGACCAAGCCAAGAAACGACAAAGAATCTCTGCTGACTAAGCTCCTGGCTATCTAAGAACTCTTCCCAGGGCAGGACTCATCTCCATTCTCTCTACTAACCTTGTGTTAGAACCTGAGACCAGGACAAATCCATTCTCACTTATGAACTTGGCAAAATTATCTATACAATGACAGTCTACGGGGTGACTTGTGAAAAAGACAATATAAAGTAGAGGATGGTGAACTGAACTAAGAGTCGAGAAACCGAAGTTCTGGTTCTGATTTAACTACTAACTAGCAGGGAAACCTCAAGTGCATCACTTCCCCTTTTTAAGTCTTAGTTATCTCATGTGTCAGGTTAGAGAATATAAAGCTAACACTTTAGAACTGGACAGTCCTGGGTTCCAGTTCCACTTCGACATAAAATGCTGGGAGTTCTTGAGTAGATTACTTAATCTCCCTGAGCCTCTGTTTACTCATTCATTTAATAGAGAATAATCCCCACTTTTCCTTCCCCAGGGAGCTAAGAAGGAGAAGTAGTGTTAAATAACTGTTAGTTTGCTCCTCCACTTTGATTGTTCTATAACCGTGGTGTTCTGTAATTCTAAAAACTAGACTATTGGATGGTTTGAATAATTCTCTTAATCTATAAGACATTTCTTCCTAACAAGTTACTGGCAATAATACGTCACAATACAGCTCTTTTAAAGACTTTTTCCTATTGGACTCTACTTTATCCATTTGACAGAAGACTTATACTCTTGTTGTAGATTTTCTCATAGAAATAGTCTCAAACCAATGGGAAGATAACCTGGGAAGTTTTTTCCATCCTTTGATCCATCTACGGGTTCTTCATAAGCTTACATCTCACAAAGTTGTAGAGGATCACAGTAGGTTTCACAGTAGTGTAACTAAGAGCCACACTGACCAACAATGCTTTGGTTAGTCTCATCTACTGACATCTGAGAAATACGCAGGGAAGACCACATTTGGAAAAGAAAGCCTAACATTTATTCTTTCCTTAATTATTACATTTCTTAAAAGCTTTAGGGGAAAGGATTATTCTTTGACACCAACTTCAGTTTTGAAAAATAAAATACATTTGGGTCTAGAAGAGATTGGTTTGCACCTAACTTGTCACTTCTGCTGGTCTGGATGCCAGTGGCTTGGGGAGCTACCTCAGAAAGGCACAAAAGCAACAGAAAGTACATCTGTCTGATTGGCAGGTGCAGTAAGCAGTTACTTTAAACATTCTGCAGCTTCCTTTGGGTTAACCAATCCAAAGAAAAATATTGATCAGTGGTCTGCAATACATGGCAAACTATAGATAGGATTTACATAGAAATTTTCCATATGTTGTCTTATCTGACTCACATCTGTAGAGCAGTGATGGTGAGAGAGGAAATGAACATGTATTCGATCCTTATAACTTACTACCTGTTATGTATGTATTATTGTTGTTAATACTGCTAACAATTAATAATGATAATATTAACATTGAGACCTTTATTGCATGCCAGATACCAATGCTAAGACCTTTACTTTCATGGCCACATCTAGTCCTCCCATCATGCTATCACTCAGATTTAGAAAGGAAGACTCTCCAAGGTCACTCAGCTAATAAATTTGTAAAACCAGTGCTGTCTAACACCAAAGACAGAAGGATTTATTAAGGAAAACACTGAGGATCAGGGAATCCCTAATATTATACAGAGAGTAAATACTGAAGGTAAGAATTGCACCTTAAATGTCAATACCATTACTCATTTCAATACACCAAAGCTTGGTGTATTTACCCTGGCAAGGTACACAGAAATCCTTTTGCTGGGAAAAGGAACAATTAATGCGGGGAGTAAATATGTGGGCAGGTATCATGCAGTCAAAAATACTCAGGTTGATTTTACAAGGTGATCTCATGCTTTCACGTGAAGCACAACTTAAGAACATATATACGAGAAAACCATAATTCAAAAAGACACATGCACCCCAATGTTCACTGCAGCACTATTTACAATAGCCAAGTCATGGAAGCAACCTAAATGCCCATCGACAGACAAATGGATGAGGAAGATGTGGTACATATAAACAATGGAACATTACTCAGCCATAAAAAGGAACGAGAGTGGGTCATTTGTAGAGATGTGGATGAATCTAGAGACTGTCATACAGAGTGAAGTAAGTCAGAAAGAGAAAAACAAATATATATTAATGCATATATGTGTAACCTAGAAAAATGGTACAGATGAACTGGTTTGCAGGGCAAAAATTGAGACACAGATGTAGTGAACAAACGTATAGACACCAAGGGGGGAAAGCGGCAGGGGGTGGGGGTGGGGGTGTGATGAACTGGGAGATTGGGATTGACATGTATACACTGATGTGTATAAAATGGATGACTAATAAGAACCTGCTGTATAAAAAAATAAATAAAATTCAAAAATTCAACAACAAAAAAGTTACCAACCTTGGGAATTCCCTGGTGGTCCAGTGGTTAGGACTCAGCACTTTCACTGCCAGGGCGTGGGTTTGATCCCTGGTCAGGGAACTAAGATCCCACAAGCCTTGAGGCGTGGCCAAAAAAAATTAAAAGTTCCAAACTTAAAAAAAAAAAAAAAAAAGAACATATATACCGTAATTTCTCCCATCCTATGAAAAGAGAACTTTAAAATGATGTGGAAAAAGAGGCATACATAGGGTTGAATCATATGAAATTGCTAGTTTCAAACCATTTTTTAACCTATAAAAAATGGCAGCTTTATATGGCTCAAATCAAAAACAGCAATACCTGAACACCTATGGTAATACAGCTCACTCCTAAAATACACTAAAACAAGGCAAATAGTTGGTTTAAAAGATATAAACCTAAGAGGAAGGGAAAACAGGAGAGGCAACAACAATTCAAATGTTTGAAGGTGGAAAAGCAGGCAGATGAGTGATAATGCACCTAGCGGCTGTGATAAAACTGTAAGATGAAGTGAGGAAATCTGACAACCAACCAAAGTTGTACTGTAGAATCTTTAAAAGGCTCAGGAACTGTCAGCACCAGAAGTTCTGGAATGAGGAGAGAAGAGGTGGAAAGATCAAATCAAATGATTGTCAAAGGCACTTTTTTTGAAGGAGGTTCCCTTCTCTAATCCTCATTCCTGGGTAATTATCCGTTTTCCATTTCATGAAAAGTTTGGAGCTTTACTCTCTGGAGAAGACTTTTAAAAAGGTCTTTGGACATGGAGTAGACAGGCATAGTGGACAGCACTGAGTGGTTAATCACATACCCAATGCTGAGAACTTCCAACCCTCTTCTGTGGTTCAGCTTAGAATGCTGGCAGCCAGATTTTGCCCTCCCAGCAGGGTGCTGGAACAGTACTCCCTGGAGTATGTGACAAGACCAAGGGAAGAGACATAAAAATAATCACATGAGAGGTTCCCCTAAAGAACTCGCCCATAAAATGCTACTGCAGGTCTCAAATTTAATCAACTACCTTATTTCCTACTATCATGAAAAAATAAGAATTGCCTAACTTGTGAGTACAGCCTCTAACACAGAAGATGGAGGCCCAGAACAGAACAGAACAATGGAGGCCCAAACAGAACAATGCAAATCAGAGGTGGCAGGTTATACAAGGAGAATAGGACAACAAATATATCATCAGTCATCATTATCTTCAGAAATAAGAAAAGATAGTACATCCACAAAGCTAGAACAGAATGCTGTATAAAAGGAACAGTTAGAACAAACACCCCCCCACACACACAACGCACACTTATGAAAATCAAATACATGATAGCAGATATGAAAAAGTCTCAATGAAAGTATTTTTGAAAAGATTTTTAAAAGTTAAAGAATCAACTAACTTGTTTCAACATTCAAAAAACAGTCGTTCTAGAGAGAACAGAATAAATGTAGGAAGGGAAATAATCAATAATATGATTCAAGAATATTTCTTATAATTGAAGGACATGAATCTCCAGATTAAAAGGGTCCCTTGAGGGTACTGTGGGAGGAACTGGGCTCTCATCAATGGACACTTTTGTGACATTTCAGGGCGTTTGGCTCGAAGAAAAGTTCCTACAAGCTGACGATGAGAATGAACAGGTACATAAAAAGAAGAATCAGAATAACTTTAGATTTCTAAAGCATCATGAAAAATTCGAAGGCAGGATATCAAACTCAGGAGAAAAACCAAAGGAAATTTCTAGCATGGCACTGCTCGACTGGTCTGGACAGCACTCGGCTGAGATAGGAGGAGGATAAAGGTATTCCAGATGGATATACCCAAGAAAAAAGTGAAAATTTTAAATTTCTTGATGTGGCTGACTGTGTCGAAAATTGTACTGAAAAGTTTTGGGAAAATGTGGGGGAAATTAGCAACATATACAAAGACAACTAGTAACATGAAAATGCACACAATCACACGCACACACACACGTCAATCCACTTCAGAAAAAACAAAGGGCAAGGAAGAAAGCAAATATCGAGTAGTACTCTACAATACAAAGCTAGAAACGTGCATAAGAAATAACTGAATATTGATTTATCCAAATATAATGGGGAAGGAGAAGCAGACAAGAAGGAGCTAAATCCTCATCTATCATAATAGAAAGACAGAAAAAATACTTAAAATTCATTAATCCAAAGAGAGCAATATATGTATATTATTTAGAAATGTGTATGCTTAAATGCCAGAAGAAAAACCCCACAAACCAAAATAGTTGTCTCTACAGAGGGACATTGGAAAAAGTGTGAAGTGCTGGGGCAAGGAATTACTTAGAAATTGCTATAAGGTTTTTAGAACTATTTGACTTTTAAACTATGTGCATGTATTACTTTGATAAAAATAAATATTAATTTAAAAAAATCCAAGTTCAGTGAGCATGATGATACAACCCCTTTGAAAACATTTTTCCCTGGTTTTGACACAGGCCTTTTTATCATTACCAACACTTATAAAACGCGCAAAATTCGCAGAGCAGTGTGTTAAGTACTGTTCCTAGAGTCGCAAGAATGCATCATTTTAAATAAATTCATCTTATGAAGTTCAAAGCTTTGACCTTACAAGACTTGTTGAAAAAGAAAGGACAACACTTCATTGTGTATTAACCAGAGCAGCAAACACAAGAAGCACTTAGGCTAGAGGACATCACACATGAGACAGCAAAGTTTGGTAAAATGAATATTAATTACTAGGAAATATCTTTAAGAAAAAAAATGTTATACTCTGCTGAGTTTTAAATCTACATTACTTCCTAAAGTGATCATTGTATCTATGGAGCTTTGTTGACAAATCATTTCACATCCTGTGGGTGGGTCTTGGAACAGTTTCTTTGTGCTTACAAGGAGAACAATAATCTTGGCAAGAAGCTGTATGTGTACTAGCTTTATTTCTCTTAGCTCTGGGTGGATGTCCCTCCAAGGGCCTTTGCTCTGGGCCAAATGTGGATGGGTGAAGTGTGACATAATTCTTATTTTTTTCATATGATCACTTAGGAGAGCCTCAGTCTCAATTCTGACCGGTCACCTTCTGATGGTCTATCTTTAAGGACAGCTGTTGAGAAACACACTCTTCACATAAATACCATTCATTTTGTGTGAACTCACTCCCACCCTCCTGTTTTACATTCTTCACCACTGGCCTTGTTGGGCCTGGTTTTCTTTTGTCCATTGGCTGTAACCCCACATTCTTTTGCCCAGGTCTCTTGTTCTCTTGCATGATATCAAATGTTTGTACATTTTGTGGGATTTGGGTTGGATATGCATAGGCTTCTATAGCTAATTCTTTACCCTGATGGAAAGGTGTCCATGGATACCTTTGGTTCTGTTATCATATTTACAAGTTTAGTGCTATCTTTTGCTGTTCCTGCAAGGTCCCACTTGTAGTTATTATTTGTCCTATGATCTGTCAAATGAGCTAGTATCTGATGATTCTGCTGCCTTTAGGGCGATTCCACCATTACTGGTGTCTTCTCTGTGTTCTTGTTGGCTTTCTAGTCCTCTGGGGAGTATAATGAGTATTTTCTTGAAAGATTCCCTCTTACTTCCCTCAAATTTACACATTGGTTTTGAGGCTTACATTCTGAGTTCTAGTTGGTGCATTTCTTCATTTCCAGTGTCTTCATTTGGGTTGTTTGTGGTGGATCTACTGTCTAAGACTCTGCTCAAGTCTGGAATCAGGAGAGGAGAACTGGCAACACTGGAGCTTTAAACTCAAGAGATCCTGAGGGATGGGGGAAATACGCACAGAGCTGGGAAGCCAATGCGGACATGGGAAAACTTGGAGGGTTGAGGGAGCCTGGAAATCCCAAGGGCTTCCAACCCAGACCGAGGCTCCCAGTGGTCACAGTGAAGGGGCCCATTTCCACCCTTTCCCTAGCAAAAGTCTCCAAATCAGTCTCCTGAAGAACCTTCCCTTATTGGAAATCTTTGGTTAGAACAACTAAAATAAATGAGAAAAGAACATTTGGTTCTCAGAAGTTCTGGTTTCAACCAATATGACTAGAATACACGCATTTAATAAATTAAGGACATGTCTCTTTCGCTTAAACAGTTTATATATTCAAAAGAAGATTTACATATGTTGCTGATGACATTTATTCATGTATTCATTAAACATTTATTAAGTACTTACTAAGATCCAGGTACTATATATTGGTCTATCCTTTTTGGATTATAATTCAACAGCACATACTTAGAATCATTACTATTTTTACATATTTTGTACCAGTAATCTAAGTCTTGGGAATTTGTCCTAAGGTAATAATTCACATGAAAAAAAAAGTGATATATAAAACATATTTATAACAGCATTATTTGTAATGATTAAAACAACAAAATGCCCAATGATAGGGAATTAAGATAACTGTGGCATATTCATTTCAGGAACACTAGGTACATACTGAAAATTATAACAAAGTATAGGAAATGGAAAAGCATACATCAAATGTTAGGGACAAAACTGAGACAAAAATTGTGTAAAAGTACGATTGCAACTGTATAAACACATACACACAGGTATAAAAAGTTATAGACACCAATGAAAAATGTGAACAGTTAATGTGATTGAATGGTCATATTATATCTTTATTTTCCTCATGATATAAAGTTGTCTTAGTAGTAAGTAAAAATAATTAATGATATAGACCGAAAAATTATTTTAAAAATCTACTTTTTGCAGTGCATGGTAATGTGCACTGAAAGTGGAACTCTTAGGGTCCCTAGTTAATAGTTTGCTTCCATATAGAAACATTTTGAACTAAGATGTCAAGGGAAAAGACATTCTCAGAAGCCAGTAGTGATAACCAATATCATGCAATACTCAGGGAGTTTACCTCCGTACAATAAGCTAGTTCCTTTCCCAACCCAAAATTGTCTGGTTTCTGTAATTTTTCACTATCCCAAGGAGCTTTTCCCCACCTTTGGTTCTTTCAGAAGTTTGAACTCCTTGGAGATCACTTGGGGTAATGGAGAGTTCAGACCAAACTGAGTTAAAGTTTATTTTATGACTTGAGTTTCTGTGTGATGGTGAATGAATCATTTACCAAGTCTCAGTTTCTGCCTCTGTAGAAGGGGGATGATTATAGCCCCTCTCTCTTAGGGCTGCAATGATAAGGTATGTGAAGCTTCCAATATAATGCCTGCTCCCTCATTGGGGGACTCAATAAAAATGAATTTCCTGTCTCGAAGTTGAAAAGCAAGTAGGGTTCCATGAACCATGCATTGTGTGGGGATTGGTACAAAATTTCATAAGTAGCTGTTTCTCACTCAGCTGGCACCAAGCCCTGCCCATTACAAGGTGTGATCTCAAGCTGCAAAGTGGTAGTGCCCTGATAGCAAGTTCCCGGCAAGACCATCCTACTGCTTGTTTTGTCACTGTAAAGACAATGTGTGCGTACTAAATAAAACTTGGAAAGGAGTAAAAAATGCAGAACAATCACATAAAGTCTGCCTACGTGAAAAAGATGGCTGTCAACCTTTTGGTGTATTTCCTTCCAGGCTTTCCCTGTGCATAGATTTAGGCTGGATTTTAGTATATGTGCTGCTGAAGCGAGCACATAGGCTGGATTTTAAACACAATTGTAATCATGCTGCACATACAATTTTGCATCCTGAATTTTTCATTTCAATGTAGCAGATAAGCTGTTTTCAACCCATTTCATAGTTTTCAGGGCCATCATTTTTAATGGCTGTATAACATTCCAGTTTGGAAAACTTACAAGCAATACACCTGCTCTCCTTTGCCGTGCCAACAAGCCTCTTGTATAATCTTTTCATTTCCAGGGGGACTTCTCAGTTTCCAGGTGGCCCCAGATCACATAGCCAAAGGAACTCAGGAGCAAAAAATCTAGCTGGAAAGGGTAGAGAAAGGGGAAGTGGAAAAAGGAATAAATGGTGAGAGAGAAAGTTAGAAAGAGGAGGGAAGAGAGAGACAAAGGAAGAGAAGAAGGAAGTAAGAGGAAAAAGGAGAAAGAATATGACACAGATGGAAAACATGTAAAGGAGGAGGAAAGAGAAGAGGAAGAGAAGGAATGAAAAGGTGAAGAGGAAGAGGCAAATAACTGGTGTTTTCATATTTAATGTGGTCTGCTCTAGACTCTCACATGATAGATGCTTTCTAAGGAAGATAAAATTTTCCTTGGGTGCTCGTCCCATTGGCAGCTTCCAACATATTGCCAGCCTCTGATATTGTTGTTCTCAGTCATTCATATTATAGTTAATATTGTGGCAGTTGGAACTTTCGGTGTGCATTAATTCTTTATTCTGAGCCACAAACGCATTTACCTGACATCCTTCTTTCTAAAGACTCATCATTACTCCACTAAGCAGAAGAAAGCCTTTAGTGATTGATTCCCTGGGTTTCAAAGGGCTGAGTTCTGTATGAGACACCCCTTGAATTCTTCCTCAAGGGATTTTATTCGGCTCCTCTTTGATTACATGTCTTTGGCTGGGATCAACTTTCTCTCCCCAGTACTTTGCTCCTGTCGCCATACTTGAATTTCAAGATGTGTGGTCCATTTACCACATGCTAGCATTTTTACAGTTCCTGGAGGGACTCTGGGCACATCTCCTGTTTGGAGGAAAACATGGTATATGGAAGACTCTGAAAGCCCCTCATGCTACCAATTGATCAGTGCAGGTGAAATGAGGGACGTGAGCCTGGCTCCCCACAGCCTGTCCTGAGGACCATCTGCATATTGTGAGCCTGGGAACTGCCATCATCCACAGAAGGATTGTGAACATCAGAGGGCCTCCAGGAAAGGCTGAAGCTGGATGTGAACAGCTTGCCAGCATGCCAGCACATTCCATCATGCCAGGAAGCCAAATGCTGCCCCATGGTGCCTTGGCAGGAAGATACCCTCTCACTGAGCAGGTTTGCAAGGTCTCCTGTCATCACAGCAGCCCAGGCCCAGCAAGCAGGCAGGACCCCCTTACCTCTCACAATGGAATGGTGTGGGGACCTGGGTGTCTCTGCAAGGGAGGAGGTGTGCTCACAGAACCTGGGTTGAAACCTGACTCTTCCACTTAGGTGTTCTATGGTTTGCGCCAATGCAATGTTTTTTTGGATTCAGTGTCCGCAACTGTAAAATAGTGATTAGAATCCCTATCCTGCCTACTTCACAGAGTGGTTAGAATCATAAAGGAGATAACAGAGGTTAAAGTACCTGATAAGTAAATGTCCTTCACCGGTCAAGGGAGAGGGAGAGAGAGTGCTGTAGTGGTGGAAAGAACATCGCTTTGGAACAAGGAGCCCTGAGTTCAAACAACACCCTGCTAGTCACGTACCACTTGCCTTCATCAAGTCCCCTCATTCTGTAAAGAGGCTAACCATGCCTGCTCATCCTTCCTCACAGACTTTCCATGATGATTAGATGAGACAATGGAAGTGAAACTGGGACATGCTCTAAGACATTAATATTATTAATATCCCTGCTGTTGTTTTGGGCACTGTTGTCAAAAGTAATCCTCACCTTTGGTGTTACAGAATGATATGCTCCTCCAAAATTCATATGTTGAAGTCCTAGCCCTTAATGGGATGGTATTTGGAGATGGGGCCTTTGGAACATAATTAGGGTTAGATGAGGTCATGAGGGTAGCACCCCCCCGATGGGATTAGTATCTTAATAAGATACACCAGAGTGCTTTCTCCCTCTGTCTACACCATAAGGGACACAGGGAGAAGGTGGCTGTCTGCAAGCCAGGAAGAGGGTCCTCACCAAGAACTTGACCATGCTGGTACCTGGATCTCAGGCTTCTAGACTCAAGAATTGCAAGAAATAAATTTCTGTTGTTTAAGCCCCCCAGTTTGTGGTATTTTGTTATGGCAGCTCCAATAGACTAAGACACTTGGTGTTAGGCCAGGGAGATCCCTTCTCCTGCCCCGGAGCGTGGACTTCACATACCCCCCCACCCCCCCAACCCGCATGGCTGGCAATCACCCAGGGTTGGGACTAGGAGGAGGGGAGGCACGCTCCCTGGGGCAAAATTTAAGGTGATGGCAAAAACACCATCATCAAGATAAATATTTCCATGTATTATTTAAAAAAATTAAACTTAATGTAAAAAAAATTCCAGGATGAACAAAATACCAAATTTTTAAGTCAAGACAAGATCAGTAGCAGCACTGTACTGACCACATTGTAGCCTGAAGCAAAAAGAAAAATTAGTGATACTGAGCCTATTTTTATTGAACAATTTTGATGTTTGCTTATTGTGGATTTTTTTGCATAAATTTTGATTTTAAAAATATTGCACTGAAATATGATTTATCTTGATCACTTAGTTTTTTGAGCCCTCTGAAATTCTGTGCCCAAGGTCAGTGCCTCACTCACGTCGCCAGCCCTGGTCCTGCCTCCCTCCACGTTACATCATTTCACGGGCTGTACTGGCCCCTGACCCTGTCTCAGCTTCCTCCTTTTCTTTATTTATTTTGGCCTGCGTTGGGTCTTTGTTGCTGCGCACGGGCTTTTTCTAGTTGCGGCGAGTCGGGGCTACTCTTCATTGCAGTGCGCGGGCTTCTCATTGCCATGGCTTCCCTTGACGTGGAGCACCGGCGCTCGGCGCGCGGGCTTCAGTAGTTGTGGCACGTGGGCTCGGTAGTTGTGGCACACGAGCTTACTTGCTCTGCTGCACGTGGGAGATTCCCAGACCAGGGCTTGACCCCGTGTCCCCTGCATTGGCAGGCAGATTCTTAACCACTGCGCCACCAGGGAAGTCCCTCAGCTTCCTCCTTGACAAGCCCAATTTATGGTCTGCTGCCTTGCTTTTCTAAGCCCTGTTCGGTTAATCTGTATCGAATGTTAATTGCTGACAAAGGGTTTATTATCCTATTAGAAATTAGCAATTGAACAAAAGTATCCTAAAAATGCAATGTCTAAAGCCAAAAGGAAGAATGTCTCATGGTGGATTCTTAATCTTTTATTTAAGAAATGCTTATTCAGTGTCCAATGGCTGTGTGTCTTGGGCTGGCACTGAGAATATATAGATGAAGAGACACTGCCCCTGTTCTGCAGAGCTCACTACCTGGTGAGGAAGCCAGATAATTATTGGAGGACAGGGAAGGAGCTCTTAGGTGTTGCCTTTGGAGTCAGGAATGTCTTCACAGATGAAGAGATGCTTGAACTCTCAAAAAAATGTTAACTGTGCTATTCTGATTCTGAGTCACACATGCTCATTGCAGAAAAATTGGAAAGGAGAAAAATATTAAAAAGTTAAAATATTTGCTCTCACATCCCAGGAATGACTATTATTAACATTTAGGTTAACTTATTTCCAATTTATGTCCACATCTATAGTTATATTTATATCTGTAATGGGTCACAAATAAGATGTGTTCAAAATAAAGAACTTTTAAAACTTTCTGTAATTGTCTTCACCTTGTTCTGGAGCCCCATTCCAAGTAATGGAGTTAAAAAGAAAAAAGAAAAGAAGCATTTCCACTTAAGTGACTATGACTTAAAATAGTTTCTCTTTTGATAAATGTTCAATCAATTCAAAGTTTAAACTTCCTATCTGTACTTTTATCAACTTTCAAGCAGACTCTCCCATCTCCTCCTTCCATGGTACCAGGGCACAGGAGGCAGTGTGCCTGTCCTCTGGGTCTGCCCTGGCCTCCCATGAAAGCACACATGGACTGCTTGGTCACTGGGGATACTGCTCTGGGGTCCACTGAGTCTGTCTGATCTGGGTGTGCTGATGGTACCACTACCAGGGGTCAGGAACCTGAGATTGCTCAGGTAGCCATGTCCCCACCCCTCATCCTGACCTCAAGCCTCTTTTGGCTCACTGGTCCTGTCAGCACTGCTGTGTTCCCGGAGCTGGGTTTGAAGCAACTTCTCTGACACATCCAGTTTCATGGCAGATGAGTCTAGGGATGTAGATATGGGCCAGATCATACAGGGCCTTACATGGAAGGGAAGGAATTGGGATTTTACCCTAAATGCAATGCGAAGCCATTAGAAGGTTTAAGCAGATGATTGATGTGCTGTAGTTCTCATTACTAGCAGATGATGTTTATTGCTCTGTGCAAATGAATTGGAAGGGATGGAAGCGGAGGCAGGCTAACAGTAGTCAAGGCCGGAAATGACGGCCTAAACTTAGAGATTAGAGCTAAAGCTTGGAGTTTGAACACCAGCAAGCTAATGGGTTGGATATGGGAGGAATGAAAGTAGGTATTTAGGAGGACAAGGGGCAGGGTGGATGATTGTACTACTACTGAGATGGAGGAACCTGGGTCGGGGACATGGGATCAAGAGTTCTGTTTTGGACATAATTTCCAGATGTTCTTGAGATCTTCAAGGGGAGATGTTAAGTGGGCAGTTGGATGTATGAGTTCAGAAAAGAGGTGTTGGGTGTATTAGCAGAAAGTGGGCATTTAAACCCATGGGAATGAATTCAATCACATGGTGACAAACTTTAGGGAAAGAAGAAATTGGATTCAGTAGAAGCCCTGGGTAGGCTCAACATTTAGAGCTGCATTTGAAGAGGAAGAGATGGCAAAGGAGACTGATGAGGAAGGAGGAGTAAGCAAGGGGGAAGCAGTGTCCCCCTAAACCAAGCAGGGAGGGTCCAGGGAGGATGAAGTGGTGGACTGTGGGATGCTGCTGAGAGAGTGACGAAAGTAAGGCCCTTCTGGAAAGCACTGCCAACTTCCCCTGGCAAAGTCAGGGCTCTTCTCCTCTACACCACCCCCAACCTTGATCCTCTTTATACACTCATTACACTGAATTATAGTTTTTGTTAACATGCCTGCCACCCTCTCTAGGCTGAGAGTGATCCTAGTTCATTTCCTCCAGAGGCAGCCCAGTGTTTGGCCTTGTGTAAGTTCCCAGGAAATGTTAAGAGAATTAAAAAGACTGATCACCAGCAGGAGTCCTGAGGAGACTGTGTTTGAAGAGATACTCATGAAAATTATGATGGGACCATGACTCATTTTGGCAAGAAATGAGCAGGCAAACATCGTAATAGAGACGTGGACACCAATGGCAACCACAGCCCCAGGGCTGGCTCCTTGGGGCTCCATTGGAGAAGCTCTTCTCTACAGCTGAGAAAAGGGATGGAGCTGATAAGGGGCAAAGAATGATAAAGCAGTGTCCATATGAAGCCATCCTTCTCTCCTGGACAGTGGAAAAGGCCATTGTCCACCTGGCGATTTCACCTCCACAACGCATGCAAATTAAAGCTTTGTTTTTAAACTAAATTGAATACATTGACGACTTTCTTGTGGACTTTTAACACAGTGTTAAAACTTCTCTCACTTGCTCTTTGATATCGTCCCAGATGCTCCTCCCTCAGTCAGTAGCCAGAAACTTAACATTTCACTCCCATACGGACGTGTTTTTTTTCTGAGGCGTTCAGCAGTCATAGAAGGAAGAGGAGGGGATGGAAATTCATTGAGTTCAGACCAGTGGGGGTAGATTCCTCCACTACCCTATCCCTTTTTCTGTTTACCACCACCATCTGGGTTGGATTTTTACATCCATCTCCCAGAAGAGGAAATGGAGGCTCAGAGAATTACGTATGTTGCCCAGCATATAAACTGGTGAGGGGTGGAGCTGGGAGTCAGTTACAGAATTGGATGGTGTTTGTAGCAGTGGCTTTCTATCCCAGAATCTTGGTTACCCTGGAGTGTCCTCAGCTCCAGGGACAGCCTCCTGATTGGGGCACAGAAGGTGGCTCCCTTGGTGGGTCAGTTCTGCAGTGCTCTGGGAGCCATTCAGGAGCAGGGTCAGCCTAGAGCTCACTCTCCAGCCCTCCCCGTGATCTGATAAGTCCTTCTCCTATATTAAATGCCTTTCTGTCTTAAATACACAGGGGGTTTCTGTTTGCTATTCTCAACCCTAACCAACAGCACTGTTTCCTTCCAGCCTCCTAACCTACAGCCAGAAAGGAGGACAGAAACAAGTACTTCACACTGAAACAACTTCCCTTCCCTATGTCTGCTCACCCAGCTTCTTTTGGGCCCATGACCCAGGAATGGCTTCACTCCCCTCAAATAAAAAGCCATGATGGGTATGGGGCTGCGTAATATATGCTGATGTAAGGGTCAAACAGGAACTCAGAGATGAAGGTGAATAAGACAGCAAGCAATTCTGTGTGGGACATTCTGTACAGGCCTCCAAATTAAATGGAAACTGTGGGGATTAATGGAAGGTTCAGAGCAGGAATTGGCTTCTGGCAGTGGCCTCAATGTGCTCTGCTCTCTGTCACGATGCCATTGTCTGGGATTTATGAATTTTGCTTGTACTATGTTTATTTATTTTTTAAGCTATAGAATTCCAAAAGGCAAGACAAAGCAGGGTTCAAGGTTCTTTGAAGAAGCAGTAGCAGTGGGAAAGGGAAGGGTTCATAATGACTGGCACGTTGTAGATCCTACGACTTACTCGGTAAATGAAGGATGAGTTGATAAAGCACTTCCTGTAATCTGGCTGTGAGCTTCCATCCCCATCTTTTCTTCTGCTATTGCCCTTTGTAAATCTCCTCTGACATTGACCCCATCTCCTTGCTGTCTGACTTCTAATGTGAGCTTGCCTCCCCATCCCTGTCCTCTCCCGCCTGGAATGGCTTCCTCCCCACTTTCTCCCTGTCCACATGATCCACACCTGGCAAGGCTTGGGTCAAATCCTACATCTTCTTTAAGCCATTGATTTTCTGGGCTTCCACTGACAATGGTCTCACGTTCTCTGAGCTGCCAACACCTCAGGCTTGGACATCCTGTAGATAGTTTCATCCTGCTGAGTCATGAATCTAGGCTGAGTAATGCTAATCTTGCTGCTAAAACACCTGGAAGGGAAACCAGCTCAGCTGGAGCACTTTTTACCTACCCAAAGCTTTACAGGGCTTAACTCCTTGAATCACCCTATCAACTCTCTGAAGGACACAAGAGCCCTCAGAGCTTAATCAACTTTTCCAAGAGTACATGGCCAAGCTGGGAATAGGACTGGGTTTGGACATAGGTCTGTTTGACTTTCAGATCTTGGGGTGCCCACTATTTCATACGGCCTCCACTGACATTAGGATGCTTTTCACAACCAGACGGTAAACCTCCTGTGGCCAGGAATCAGGTTTTCTCATACTGGTGTCCTGCCTCTGCTTGGAAGCGTCCCACACATAATAGTTGCTCAATAAATATTATTTGGCTAAACGGGATTATGAGCCAATCACCTGATAGTACACAGCATTTTAAACTATTTAAAGTATGTTTACATTTGGTAATTCATTCCCTGTGATAGGGATGCTGATTAAAAACTTCCCATTACACACATTAAAAAACAAACCAGAAACAACACTGAGGGCAAATGAATTGCCCAAAGTCATATGATAACAAATCCTGGCCGGACTCTGATTCCTAAATTAGTTCTTCTATTTTTTTAAATGTATTTATTTTATTTATTTATGTTTGGCTGCATTGGGTCTTCGCTACTGCATGTGGGCTTTCTCCAGTTGCGGCGAGCAGGGACCACTCTTCACTGCGGTGTGTGGGCTTCTCATTCTGGTGGCTTTTCTTGTTGCGGAGCACGGGCTCTAGGCACGTGGGCTCAGTAGTCGTGGCTTGCGGGCTCTAGAGCGCAGGCTCGGTAATTGTGGCTCAGGGGCCCAGGTGCTCCGCAGCATGTGGGATCTTCCTGGACCAGGGCTCGAACTCGTGTCCCCTGCATTGGCAAGCGGATTCTTAACCACTGCGCCACCAGGGAAGTCCCCTAAATTAGTTCTTCTATTGATGTACCAGCACAAATACTGTAATGAGATACTTCTGAGACAATGGGGAAATTTAACTATTGACTGTCCACTAGATGATATTAAGGAATTGCATTAGTTTCCTCTTTCTGCTGCAGTAAATTATCACAAACTTAGTGGCTGAAAACAACACAAATTTATTACCTTACATCTCTGGAAGTTAGAAGTCTGAAATGGCTTTCACAGGGCTAAAATCATGGGTTCGGTAGGTCTGCATCCCTTTTGAAGGCTCTAGGAAAGAATCTGTTTCCTTGGTTTTTCCAGCTTCAAGAGGCCACCTGCATAACTTGGCTCACATCCCCTCCCTCCACCTTCACAGCCAGGAGTGTAGAATCTTCAAAGTTCATTCTGCTTCCCTCCTCATATCACCTACTCTGACACTTCTGCCTCCCTCTTATAATTGCCCTTATGACTACATTGAACTAACCTGGATAACTGAGGATACTCTCCCCACTGCTAGAGGCTTAACTTCACACACCTGCAAAGTCCCTTTCACCATGTAAAGTAACATATTCACATATTCCAGGGATTAAGCTATGGATATCTTTAGGGGGACCACTATTCATCTTACTATAGAAGTTATTGATAATTTTGATAAATATGAGAATAGTATAGTAATTATGTTTTTTAAATGTTCTCATTTGCTACAAGTGCTTACTAAAATATGTATGGGTAAAAAAGGCATGATGTCTGATATTTTCTTTACAAATTCCAGAATAATAAGTGGATATGTGTGAAGGGAAAAAGGATGAAACAAGATTTGCAAAGTGTTTGATAATTATTTGATAATTACTGAAGCTGGGTGTTAGGTACATGGGGGTACGTTTTACTATTTTTTCTACTTCTGTGTATGTTTGAAATTTCCCACAATATCTTTTTAAACTACAGATACTGAAGTTTCCTGGGTAACATTCTCTAACACTATTCTCCTCCCTTCCTCCCCAGAGTTTACTGCCATCGTGAATTTGGTGTTTTTCATTCCCTTTCATAATTTTATAGTTTTACTACACATACATACATGTCTTAAACAATACATAGAACTGGTCTGCACATTATTTCCAAATTTATATATTGCACATTTCAACAGAGTTTTTGAAATTTATTCATGTTGATACATGGATAATTATAATTCATTCTTTTTTAGGTATTTTGAAGTATTCAACAGTATGGCTATATCTAAATTTATCCCTTATGTTGATGTGTATTAAAGTTGTTTTCAATTTTTTGTTATCACAAACAATGCTGCAATACGCCTTCTTATAAATATCTCCTTGTGCACATGTGTGAAATTCCCCACTAGGATGCTAAGTAGTGAAATTGCTAGTTTGTTGGGTACATGCATCCTCGTCTTTACTAGATCTTGCTAAATATTTAATTATGGGGTGGTGCCAATTTGTACTCTTCAGCAGTATATGAGATTTCCCATTTCTATTCACATCTTTATCCACACTTAGCATTTTAAGACTTTTTGAAAATTTTGCCAACCAAAGAGATGTGAAATAGAATCCACTGTTTCAATTTGCAAATCCCTGATAACTAGTGAAGCTGAACATCTTTTTCATCTGCTTAGTACTTTTCATTTTTCTCTTTCATTAGTTTCTCCTTAAACTGTGTCCAATCTAAAGTTTACCTCATCTATTGAGTTTTTAATGTTAATATTATTTTTATTTCCAAGATTATATTTTCTTTATTTCTGCTTTGTCTTTGGGAATTCTAAACATTCTTTCTTTTGATGGATGTTGGTCCTTCTTGATTGATTTTCTGTGTCTCATATTTTTTCACCTCCTCTTCTTCTGTATTTGTATTTTTTGCTCCATGTTTAGAAAAACTCCTCCATGTTTTCTAGTAGCTCTTTAAATGAATTTGTTGGCAAGCAAATATATATCTTTTCTTTCCATGAATTCTTTCTTGTTCTTTGACTGCTTCTTTCCATAATGGCCTGTTTTGTGCTTCACAGGGAAAATACATTCTTAAGTCTCTCTGAGGATACTAATAAGAATTTATTAAAAGCTTGCTTCTCTTCCTGAATTCTCTCTGTACCTCCTGGGTGATTGGTTGTGGATGTCCACCTTCTTGCTATTGGATTGCCTCAGCTGTCTGGTGGTCCTTGGTCATCCTACCATATTTACAAATGAAGAAACATGTTGAGCATCAGACCCAAGAGAACACTCAACACAGACTTGTTAGGACCTGCTTCCCCTCTAGGCCTCTGTCCTCAGTAGGAATTCTGTCTGCTGCCTCCTGTCCCAGAGCTGCTCTGGGGCTCTGCACAAAGAAGAGCCTCCACCTTCCTGCAGCCTTTCTGACTTGGGTCTCCCTTCTCCCTGGTTTATCAGTTAACACGATTCCATCCCCCTTATAGTCCTCCATAAATTTATCAAAATCTCTGCTATGGATATATCTCTCCCTTTCCTGTTCTCAACACTTGGAAAAGTGTGCTTCATTCTATGCTTCCTAAGCTTGATGGGATTTATGAAGAGGGGTGGGTGAGGGGCTTAGAGCATCAGCTGAACATCAACTGATGTTTTGAGAAAATCACTCTGGCTGATGTGTGGAGAGGGCTTGGCTGAGGGCAGAAGTTGGAAATAAAAGTCTAGTTAGGTTCCAGTGCACCTGTTTCAAGTGCAAGATAAGGGGGCCAAGTCAGAACTGAGGGAGTTAGAGAAAAAAAGAGAGAGAGAGGGAGAGAGAGAAAAGGATGAGGATGCATTTTGAAGATAGGACTGACTGAGGTCTCTTCTCCCTTCTTGTAAATGTTTCTGGACTTGTGTGATCCTGGGATAAGGGGTCTCAGATGATGAATTTGGGGAAGCAGCATGGCATGGTGAATAGAGCACTGGGTTGGGACAAAAGCAGGCCTGAATTTGAATTATATGAGTGATTTTTATAACCTACCCCATAGCCTCAGTGTCCTCACCTATAAAATGGGCCTGCTAATACCTACCTCTGTCAGTGAGGAAACAGAATTTCCTTGGACTACCCTGAAAGGGGAGTGATTACAAAAATATAAGCAGATTAGCCTGGAAGTAGAAACCTGATCAGAATCAGGCCCATGGATCTCTCCACTCCTCTGTAATGGCCCAAATGACTCTCTTGCAAAGCATTTCCCTCTGTGTGTCTGTTGTAGCTCTGTATTATGAATGCCAATTTGAGGAAGGAGATAGTCTGGTTGAATTAGCTCATTATTTTCAGCCCAGTTGGATAAAGCCCTTCACAACAGGTCACTGGTGGTGACCACTGACTGAGAGGCCTGTCTCAGGTCAAATGACCACCTTCCTCAGTAAGGGGCCACTTCTGTGCAAAGAGAAGCACAGCTCTGCCTTCCTGGCCAGGGAGGGCTCCATGTGTTAAGATGAAAAAGGACCCAGGGAGGCATATGTATCATGACTAACATGCCAACACTTTATCTATTATTGTTGATGTGACTAACAAATAAAACAGATGTTTAAAATACGTAGGGAGTAACATTTTTGGATGAATTCCACCTCATTAAAAAAATACCCACTTGCATTACACAAAAAGGTGTTCAATAATTGTTAGACTCCCCAGCACCCTGTATTTCGGGGCATCCTGATTAGCAAAAATTAGCCTAATTGTAGAAGTGAAAGTTGCCTTTGAAATGCATCTAGAAATAAAGACTGGAGAAATAAAAGAGCCCAGGAATTTGGGGGAATTACTTTGTTTCCTTGGTTTTGTTTCTTTGTGAGAATCTCTATTGTAGATATGTGAATTGAATTAATTAGCCTGATATGAGCTTTCCTCTCTTTTTCTTGAAATTCCAAGTCAAAATATGATTTATATTTTCAGGATCATGACTGTTCAATATCAATTTCTAAATCTGTTGGGTTAAAACTGTATATGAAAATGGAACCTGTAATACTGTCAATTAATAAAGGCACGAGTCTCAGTTTTACCACCACGTGCATTCTTTTGTTCGGCTCCAACGTAACTGCTATTTTCTGTGCTCCTTTTTAACTTTTAATAAGGTTCCTTTCTGTAGAGTGTGGATAATGTTGTGAAAAAGCAGCTAAGGGGCTTCCCTGGTGGCGCAGTGGTTGCGCGTCCGCCTGCCGATGCAGGGGAACCGGGTTCGCGCCCCTGTCTGGGAAGATCCCACATGCCGCGGAGCGGCTGGGCCCGTGAGCCATGGCCGCTGGGCCTGCGCGTCCGGAGCCTGTGCTCCGCAACGGGAGAGGCCACAGCAGAGGGAGGCCCGCATACCACAAAAAAAAAAAAAAAAAGCAGCTAAAACATATTTTCAAAAGGAAAACAATACTTAACTGAAAAATGGTCCAAAGGAAGAGGGAACCCAGCAGGCTTCCATGACACGTGCACATAAATTTAACAATCCTTATGTATTACTGCGTGTTTGGTAGAAGAAGGGGGAAGAGAAACAGGTCTCACTGTCTTTGACTTTACATTTTGTTACTCAGTTCTTTCAACACTTCCTTATTAGCGCTTGTACTTTGGTGGGATGCTGGATGTGTACAGGAGAGAAAGCACAGACTAGGGCCTGGAGGCCAGGAACTGGGCACCCACACTGCTGTTACCCAGCTGGGGATGCTTTGAAGGGTATTTCCCCCTCATCCTTCAACTCATCATCTGAAGAATAAAGAGCAGGTTTGGACTAGGCTAGAGCTACCCAATGGAGCAGAGGCCTAACGCTGCTGATCTGAGATTTGGGAACATATGATCATGTTGAACCACATAGCAAAAACATTAATTCCGTTTTCAACTTTCATTCAGTCTTTTCTCACATTGTATCATCATAGAGAAAGCCTCAGTTTGGTGCTGGTATGTCTTGAACACCCCTCTAATCCCTTACTGACTTTCCTTTTAAAAAGAGTGGGCCTCAGGCTCAGAGACTTTGGCAGGCAGCAGTAGATGGCTAGAATTGAAATACCGTCTCCACCACCACCACTCCCACCAATGGTATTTGATTTTAAGGTCACCTTTTAATTACGGCAAGTGATCCTGCTATTCCACTGATAGCAGTAATACAACGTTCTCTTTGAAAATAAGTTGAATTTTAAGTTTTAAAAGTATGCCTATTGAGTACTATTATTTGTACAAGAGGTAAATGGATATGGCTGGAATGGTCAAGTGATATGACTGAAGGTAGAAAACACTGGTCTAGATGATCACCCAGAGCCCTTACACCACTTGAGCCTAAGCTTTCTCATGTTTCATGCCCTCTGACTTCTGTTTTTATTGATAATGCAAACACATTTACAGAGGACAAAATACCTCTTGTCCATCCTCCTTATATGACAATTCACTCCCAGAATCTTTGTAATGGGTTGGCCAAAAAGTTCGTTCGGGTTTTTCCGTAAGATGTAGAAAAACCCAAATGAACTTTTTGGTCAAACCAATATAAAAAACGTAGGAACAACCTGTAGTTCATGACATAGGAATGTAAAAAGAAAGTGGGAAAATAGTCCTTTAAGAGCTTTAGGAAAGCTGTAAACTCCCAGTTAAACATGACAGATTGAACACACACATTTGTTTCGGCTCTCTCTCAAAACTCAACTGAAAAGACAGGTAAGGAATAAAACAGGTTTGCGCCTATGAGGACAAGGAAGATGGGATGGGAGACAAGAGAGGACCAGAAATGCTAAAAAGTACTTTGGAAGGTGGAAACTTGTAGATGAGGGATCACTGGAACATAAGTGTCTGCACAGGGAGGTACGAGTGAAAAGCCAGTTGGTTCATTCTTTAGGGCCTTTGAAAAGCTCAGGAATTAGAGAAGGCAAGTTCCTCTGGAGACAGCAGAGGGGCTTCAAACAAGATGACTGCTGGAAATCCTGTCAAAAGCAGTTTCTCAACTTTGGCTCTACTGACATTTGGAGCAAGAGAATTCTTTGTTTGGGGGCTGTCTTCCATCATAGGACGTGTAGCAGCATCCCTGGCCTCCACTCACTAGATGCCAGAAGCACCCCCTTCTCCAGTTGTGACAACCAAAAAAGTCTCCAGACATTGACAAATATCCCTTCAGGTGCAAAATTTCCCGCCAGTTGAGAACTATTAATTTAAAGGATCCCTCACCCCTCTCTGAACTCGTGCAGACAAATCTCTATTGCTTTTCCACCCCAAAAGTAACCAGAGGTCTCTTCTGTGAATACACTGGACCAGAGAAGCTCCAAACCTGGGAACAGGAGGCACAGAGAAGGGAAAGGTGAGGTGCTGGACTGGAAGCCAGGGGTTAGGTAGAGTAGATGCTCCTTCTGTTAAAAGTTTGGTCTCTCCCTCGTGTCAGATGATTTAGTGATGAGACCTAAAGGCAGTTATTAACTCCAGGGAAAACGAAAAGGTGATTGAGAAACTAAATGTAATCATAGAATACTACTTGGTTAAGCTATGAGAGATATATATGTATACACATACACACACATTATATATGTATATATACATGATGTATAAGCTAGACATATACACATTATCTATCTATCTATATGCATATGTTTAACTCAGTGTTCATAATGATATAGAGATTGGACATGACGTTTTTCAAAACTGTGGTGTAATTAAAATACAAGGATGTGTGGGACAGTTGTGTTTGTGACTGGGAGTGGTGGTAGTAGTTGTTAAACCCTCATCTTACATAAGATGTCAATAAAAATGTTACTCTTCAATAAAATTTAAAAATCAAGATATAGACCATATACATACTATTTAAAAAAATAAAAGCAAACTCTAGGAAAAAAGACTAAAGAGTTGAAAGTAGTTGCCTCTTAGGAGCAGCACTTGAATGCGGGGCAGAGTAGGCAGGGTACTGATATTTTCAGGATAAATCTTTTAGTACCATTTGCCTTTTTGAACTACATACATGTTTACACTGATGCAAATCATTTTTTGTTAAATAAAGGCTATGGGATGGCAGCTAGGAGACTTAATTATGAGTGAACAGAGAAGAGAGAATATTCATAAAAGGAAAAGCATGACACATTTTTTATATCTATGTGGAATGAAGAACAGGTAGAACACAGTGGGTGTATCATAACAAAATGAAGACAAATGTAAAACCACAGACTGTATTCTTTTTTAATAAAGGAGAGAGTTAGAACCGACATTTGTTTACCGTCTACTAAATGGCAGGAGAGCATCAGGGATTTTCTACACATTATCTTATTTAATTCTCATGAAAATGAAATGTATATTATTAGTCTCATTCTATAGGTAAGAAAGTTAAGTATAATTGGGAACAGGGAGGTGCCAGAGTGCATGGTGTGGAGTGGAAATGCCCTTGTTTAAATCAGGCTTCTGACTCTCATGAGCTGTTGCAACCTTGGGCACATACCACAACTTCCCGTGTGTCTGCATTCTCTTATATAAAATAGGAATAGGATGAGAAGAAGGATTATTATTTCATCTCTTAGGAAAACTGTGAGGAATTTATGAGTGAATACGTGCAAGGTATTTATAAAAGCACTTAATACATCCTAAGTGCTATTATTAAAAAAGGCACATAGCCAATCAAGATTGAATGAAAACAGTAAGAGACATTTTTCTGAAACTCAATTTCCTCATTTTATTTGACCTCTCTGGGCATTTGGAATTATTGACACTTACCCGAGGTCACATAACTGTTAATTAGTGAAGCTAGACTTTAAATTCAAGTCTGAATGTCTTCAAAGCTCAGGCTCTTTCTCTAACATCTGTTGCCTCCCATTAGCTAACGGGGCCAGTGGTGGAAAGGCCAGCTACACAAGCAGAAAATATCAACAGTAAAAAACAGAAAAAGAGAAATGAGGGAGGTGGCCAATGAGGAGTTAATATGATGTTGAGTCAGATAGAGAGGGAAGTGTGATCTATGAGGATAAAAAAAAGATGGCAGCACGGGGAGGAGAGGGTAGAAGATTACGTTACTGAGACAGAGGGAATACCTGAGCAAGCTCGCACAAGTAGGACATTATGATTGGCAGAAATGAATTTAAGTAGGGATGGTCTCAGGAGAAGCACTTGACTAGTCTATGACATAGCTTACTTTAATCCTTGAAATGACGACAGAAAGATCCCAGTTGGACTTTCAGAGTTTTCCACCTTAGGAAGCTTGTATTTTCCCTCCACCTCAGGCACTCTGCTTTCCTACTGTCCACAGTTGTAATCAATTTTCTGTTTTGTGATTATCTGTTTAATATCTGTCTCCTTAACTAGACTGTAAGGTCTTTGAAGGCAAGGACTATGTCTGTCTTGTTCAGTCGTACCTACCCAGTGTCTGTTACAGACTGAAGGAAGGAATAAAGGGAAAGAGAAAGGACATGTGTCAATGTTTAATAAATTATACTTTAATGCTGTCTCCAAAGACCAGAGACCATGCCAGATGTAACGGAAAAAGTAAATTAGTCAATATTTTGGTATAGGAATTAGAGTGTGCAAGGTGGAAGGATCTTAGTGATCATCCGTCCATCATTCATTCATTCAACTAAGTTTATTAAGTGTTTATAATGTGCAGAGTCAGGTACTAGTCACTAGGAACATAGAGAGGAGTAAGATATAACCCCTGCCCCAAAGGAAGTGCTTCCAGTTAGAGGGGAGAAAGGGGAGACAGATCCCTGCAGTAGGAGGTGATGAAGGATATGGTGCCAGGAGGAAAGAGAAAGGAAAATGGAAAGCAACAATCTCTTCTCATAACTGTTCATTAAACATTTTGCATTTGTTTGCTTTGTTCCCGGGAAATAATAATTCTGCAACGCACTCGGGAATCTAGACTTTCCTAATGAATAACAGCAAGGTGGAGCCCCAAATGTCCTTCCTTCCAGGGGGCTTGGGGAGGTGGGGCTCAGCTATCAGTCACCCCTGAGGGACTCATGCCAGCCTCTTATCTAGTGCAGTGGCTTTCAGATTGAGGTTTAAGAAGCACAAATGTATAGCAAGAGAGAATTGCCACCTTGAATTCTGCCTCAAAATGGGCATCAAAACAAACAATCCCTAAATAACCTATCAACTACACCCACCATCTTTTGTTTTAATTTGTTTTAGAAATTATGCAGAAAGGAAGTATTTTGGCAATTGGAACATTTCTTTAAACAGAGAATGTCTACTGTAGTGCACAGGAGGACCCTGGGAGCTAGGGAGCTGGAAAGACTCGCTCAAGGCCACAGTGAGTTGGTGGCAGAGCTAGGGCCAGAAGCTGGCAACTCCCAGACCAGTGTCCCATCGTGCAAACAGCGGTGTCTAAAATATGATGAGCAAACTACAAACAAGCCTTTCTAGTTTAGGATGTGTCCTATGACAGCAAAGCCCATCTTGCCTTTGGAGGTTGCAGCCAGTTATGACGCAGGTGGAAAGACAGGGAAAAGCAAGTCCTCCCAAATGGAAAACCAGCATAAATAAACCCGCCAAAGGAAAACAGCTTCTGAGGCAGGGGGGCTGCTGTCCATTAACAGTATTTAAGTGTTTCCTTTGGCATGTCTTCACTCTGATCACAAAAGAAGGGGCTCTTTTGAAATACTGGGCACACAAAATATGTAGTAATAAAAAGAATTAACCTTTGACACCAAGTCTTCATTCATTAACTTACTCATTTTCTCTTCATAACACCCCTGTGAAGCTGAGAGAGTTGTCATTTCCATTTTAGAAACGAGAAACCGTGGCACAGAGAGGTTAAATAACTTGCCCTAGGTCACTGAGCTAGTAAGAAGAGTTGAACTCAAGAAGTGTGACTATAATTCATGGTCTTTTCCATTTTGTTCTAATGTGTTATGATACGGAGCACTGTCAGACACACATCACCGCCCAGAGATATGATTGATTCGTGGCAATCTAAAAAAGAATACAAGATCTCTCACCTAATCATGGTAACTATAATTCATCTGAGGCATTGAACAGTTTACCAAGAATTTTCCACATGCATTATTTTATTTAACATCCACTCTAACCTATGAAGGAGGTGTCATTATTTCCATGAGGAGCTGAAGCCCAGGTCAAACAGCTGTGACCCAGATGAGCCAGGATCCAAACTTCATGTGCCTGGCCCCCCAGCCTGAGCTCTTAACACAGAATATGCCTTCTCAGTATTTTTCTTCCTCTAACATCAAAGGCAGGAGGGATATAAATGCATCATCTCTTGTTAACATTTTGCAATTTGGTGGGGTTTTGAAGTATATGACAAACTAACCGTACAGAGTAAAAATTTATGTATCTAGAAAAGCTCAGATAAATGATAATTTCTTTCTTCCAATAATGTATGATAATCATAATAAGCTGTCTAGAAAAATGGCAGTGATTAATTTTTAAATCTGAAAATGTCAACAAAGAATCATTCCATTATATTCAGAATTATTTAGGGTTATCATTGAAATTAATACCTTGCTCAAATTTCTACAGTGCTTTGCAGCTTACAGAGCTTTCATGTTCATTACCTCATCAGACTTTCACAAGAAGATGGGCATGATCAATTTTTATTCTGCCCATTTAACAGAAAAGGATATTGAAATTTAGAGAGGTTAACACTTACTCACAGTGGCTCACAAGAGACAGAACTGCAGTTTAATCCAAATCACCTGACTCCAAGGTTAAAGCTCTTTCTACAACCCCAGCTGTAGCATCCCCACTGTATACTGTTAAAATAAAAAGTAGACTCTGAAGAAGATTCCAGGTGCAGCATATATGACCCCTTTCTGGCACATCCCACTGTCTGACTCTTTCAGGAAACCAAGTTTATGGAACCTCTGGCAACCATCGCTGGGGGTGAGATGGTGCCCTTCACGCAGGAATTTCTAAGCTCATTCTGAATAGACTGCTGATATATTTGGTGGCACACACGGGGGTCTGAGGCTTCTGGGCAGGACGTGTTCTCTGCAAAAACACCCACAGCAGAGAAGCATTTGAGAGGCAGGGAGGTGTTTGGAAATGACTGAAAGAGATATGACGAGTATGAACAGATACAGCTTGGGGAGTGACTCATATGCAGATATTAATCAAAAGAAACTTAACACTTGAAGAAAGAATAGAATCACCCAGAACGACTGCAAACTTGATGAACATACATACTGCGGCCTAGCCTACATTTGGCACTCAGGACAGTCTGCAGACAACATCCAGTGTGCTCCTTCTCGGAGCCCTAGCTGGTCCTTGCCTCCTAGCCTACCAAATACAGTAGGACAGAAGTAAAACGACAAGTTATTGGTCTGGGAACACACTACTGACTATTTAAGGAATTTTTTTTTATTCTGCAGTACATTCTCTACCATTTTGTAGAAGGATAAAGGACATCCTGGTCCTTTTCACAGAAAGCAGTCTTGTTTTCCTTTAGACCCAGATGAATATCACCTCCTTGGTTAGGCTTTCTCTGACTTCTCCCCCGAGGCAGCATTTAATGCTCCCGCCTTTGGGTTTTAACTCATCACACTGTATTTATAATATTTATGTACCTGGACATCAACCATTAGACAGGGAGCTCATTGAAGCTGAAGTCCAACAAAGTATCCAGCCCAAGTTAGGGCCCTCAGAGATTTCAGTTGAATGCATAGATGAAGTGAGTAGTACTGATAAGGAATTAAAGTTAATTTTTAGATAATTAGGACATGATGAATGAGAGCAGCACTTGCTATTGAAATGAAGTTTTTCTGGAGAAGTCTACGTTACTTAAACAGTCGTAAATAATCTATTTTAATTTTACCTTCCCTTGCTCCTGCTTAACCAGAGGAAATCGGTGAATATCAAGAATCCGTCCTTGCTGTCTGAAAGCAGAGGAAAGAGTAACTGATTCTTATCAATGAGATTAGAGCAGGTTTCAGAAGCCAACATTTCCCCTCTCCTCGCACTGTTCTCACTTGGAAGGACTTGTTTGATACATGCCTCCTGCATTAGCCTTTGTAAGCTGGGCCCGTGTGCCCTGCTGACTGCTGTCTTTCTAAGGTCTAGCACAGTGCCTGGCACGGGGTAGATTGCAGTAGACCTTTGTTTAATGGATACACAAATAAATTAATCAATTAAGGACTTTGCAGGAAAGGTGGCATAGATGAACCTTGCATCATTAATACCAACTGCAGGGTTACCCTTTACGGAGTGTCTATGGGGATCAGCCACTGAGCTCAACACCTCAAAATCCATGTAGAACAAGGATTAGTGCCTGTGTTTTACTGATGAGCAAACCAAAGTTCAGAGAGTTAAGTAACTCACTTAGACTTGTATAACAAATTTTTGACAGGACTATCCATAAATCGAACCAAGCTCTGGTTGATCCCAAAGCCAGTGCTTAGATGAAGGGAAAAAGCAGTTCCTGGTCGAGGAAAGAGCATGGATAAAGTACAGATGTGGAAGTGCCTGATGGGCTCAGAAACTGGCTTAGAAACTGGAGAGTAGGCTGCCCAGAGAAGAAGAGGCTACACAGGGAGGTGGGGCTCACCCCAGAATCCAGGACTAAGACTATACTGGAGCTACACTAACTCCAGGCTTTCCCTTGAAATTTCTGAATAAATCCTAGGTAACAGCCTATTTGCTAGGTTTTTTGCTAATTACAGAAGATAAAGAGAAGAAAATTTTCCATACTTTAAGGTTTCAGTTAGTTGAATTGCAATTAATCAAATTTCACTGTGAAAGAAAATGTCCTAGCTGGATGCTTACTTACCATTTACATTTTTTATTTTGAAATAATTATATATTTTCAGAACAGTTGCAAGAATAGTACAGGTAGCTCTCATATACACTTCACCCAGTTTCATAATGTTAACATCTTAAATAACTACTGTACAATGACTGAAACTAGGTTATTAATACTGGCACAGTAATTTTAACTAACTCCAGACTTTGTGTGGATTTCACCAGTATTTCCTCTAACAGACTATTTCTGTTTCAGAATCCAACCCAGGACCCCATGTTGCATTTAGTTGTTATGCCTCCGTAGCCTCCCTCAATCTTGTGACCGTTCCTCAGACTTTCCTTGTCTTTCATGACCTTGATGCTTTTAAAGAGTACTTGTCAGTTAGTTTGTAGATTGTCCTGCAATCTGGGTTTGTCTGATGAGCTCTCATGATTAGATTGAGGTCAGACATTTTGGCAAGATATGTCAAGTCTTGCTGCCTTGGCAAGTACATCACAGTGCGTCGTACCAGGGGATACATGATGTCAAAGCTGACCTTAGTCACTTAGTAAAAATGCTGCTTGCAGACATCACCACTGTAAAGTTACTATTTTTCCCTTTGTAATGAATAAGAATCTTGGGAGAGATACTTTTAGACTATGCAAATATCCTATTTCTTCTCACTAATTCTAGCATCCATTGGTGGATCTTGCCTAAAACAATTATTACTATGGTGTTCTAATGTTGATTTCATATTTGGCACATTCTTTTTACAATGATGAATTGGCCTTCTTCTGTAAGGAAAAAATGTCCCTTCTTCCCCATGTATTTACTTATTCAATTTTTTATTTATATTAACATAGACTAATGAATATTTGCTTTATTTTATGGTCTCTAATCCAATACTATCATTATTTTTTGTTGTTCAAGCTGTGCTGGCTTTGGCCATTGAGAGCTTCCTGCCTTTTCAGCATGCCCTCATCCTTCTTACTTTGTGGCACCACAGATACTCCAGGCTCATCTTGTGTTTTCCCTGCCCCAGCCCTGGAATTAACCACTTCTCCAAGAAATCCAGGTTCCTTTTATTGGAGAATGGTATTTAGAAACCAAAATCTGGGTACTAGGTGTGATCATGGCTGCTAGAGTGCCATTTCCTCTAGGCCCTCTCCCTGGACAGAGATAGGAAATACATATATGTTTATTAACCCATGTGCACACACATCTATAATTTTTTTTTATCTATCATTTTGTATATATATTACAAAACCATGAGTTCATACTGATACCTCTAATTCCAATCCAACACCGCTGGGTTCATGCTAGCCTTTCCCTTTTTCTAAATGGATACTTACTTTGGAGACAAATTTCTACCTCTCCCTATATTCCAACACTGCAGTACATAGCACAGCATCAGAATTCAAAAATTCTTGTATGCTTACTGAGCTGAGAAGAAATATCACCTAGGGCAGACAAGAGTGAAAGCATCCCTTTAAATTTTCATTGGCCAGACAGTTTTATATCACCCATAACTAACACAAAGAGACACCAGCCAGCACCTGTGGCAATTTAAAGGCTTGCAAAAGTAATATATTTAATAACCACTTGAAACTTAAAAGATCCTTTCCTCAGCTTTCTTATATACCACCTTCCTATAGCATCTTGGGTTCAGGATCATGCTGTTCAGGGGGAAAGAGAGATTAGGTATCCCTATTCGTTACCAGAGAAGGTCTCTTGCCTGAGGTCAGAAAAAACAGGACCATTGCAGACCCTTAGGTTATTGTGGCCTAATTTAGCTTCTCTGGATTATAAAGGGGCTTCCACAGAAGAACTGAAACACTTTCCCAAGAGCACTTACGGTGGTGCTTTTAGAAGAAGCCAGCCATGTTTGGAAATCATGAGGCACAAAAAAGAGGGAATATGAATGAAAACTAAAGCTTTTTAGTACAATACATGAGAAAAAGAAGACACCAATAGATTAAATACCTCATTATGGCACAATTTCAGCAGGACTACGCATTAAATAAGAACCTATTCTATCTCAGGCTTACTAAGGATATAGAGAAACAGAATACTACTTTTATTACAGAGTTGAATATATAACCTTCTTATATAAAATATGACCAAATGACACAATAATTTAAATCAATTTTCACTGAATCCCTAATGTGTCACACATCATGATGGTAACCAGCCTTTAATGATTTTATGATTAGAGGTCTGCCACAAACGTAAAAGTGGTTCAACTAAATGATCTTCATGGTTTACCTCCAAGAGTTCCTGATTCTTCTGAGACAGTGTGGTCCAGTGGAATGAACAGGCGCTTTAGGATATAACTCCACCCCTGCTAACTGGTACAGCTCAAGCAAATCATGTGAATTTTATTTTGTATTAAATTTTGTTCATTTTGAAAGAGAAATAATAATAACACACCTGTTCCCCAAGTTTGTTAAGAGAATTATACCAGATGAAGTAGGTATACTCCTAGTAGAAAGAAGGTGTTTAGTTCTCAGACTAGGTGTGTCATGGTGGAGGAGACATTCAGTCTGTCCGCATCTCAGTTTAAACTGTAAACTGCCTGTAAAGTGAGGAAACTAAATTAAATTTGTGTTTTCAAACTTTTCTTTAGCTGGAGAACTCTTTCAAATCCAAATAATGTCTTACATAGCTCTTCCAAAAAAAAAAAGATCAAAGTAGGATGACTAATTGAACAGGGGTGGCTGGCTTAGAAGCTCTTGCACTGACATCCTCTCTCACCACACTCACCTGCATGGCACCTCTCAGCATAGTTTAAGAAATCAGGAAATAGATGGCGTCTAAGCTTTATCTAATCCAAAGAGTCCCAGCTTTCCAAGTGTTCATCCCAGACCTTAGCCCTCTAGGGGACAGAGAATGAATGGTCAGACCTGGTGCAAACAGTAATGGGCAGTACATAGCTAAGTGCAAAGTTGAGCTATGCAAACTGCAGGTCCCATGAGGGCTGGAGAATTAAAAACAATAAAGATTGGATTGTTGGCCAGAAGCTTCCAAGAAAATGTGTATTGTGCAAATGATTTTCTGGAATGGATAGGATTTTGAAGGCTAAGCAGAATAGATGTTATCTGGGGGTGGAAAGGAACAGAATAAGTCAAGCTCTGGAAGTGGGAATGAATATGGTGAGTCTTACACAAGAAAGATATGTAGTCCTCTCCAGCAACTTTATGCTCCCCTTGACCACAATATCTTCCAGCTGTTATGCCTTAGGAGACCTTGAATTAACTTCCCTCTCAGGTAGACACTCTCCCCAGGACTGAGCCTTTTTTCCTTCGCGGTGGTGCTATCACTTGACCTGTCTGTATTGCACACGTGGAACCAGACTGAGGTTATATGCTGGGAGGCTTGGGGTTAAAAACTAGCTAGGTTGGATGTGGCCACTTTAACAAGATGTTACAGGTTGAAAAGCTCCCCCCCAAACACAAACACCAAAAAAAAAAAAAAAAAAAGATACATTGAAGGTCTAACTTCTGATACCTAAGAATATGACCTTATTTGGAAATAAGGTCATTAACCTTATTTGGAAACAGAGCCATTGCAGATGTAATTAGTTAAGATGAGCTCCTACTGGAGAAGGGTGGGCCCTAATTCAACCTGACTTGTGTCCTTATAAGAAGATGGCCAGGTAAAGACAGAGACACACAGGGAGAGCGCCATGGGACGACAAAGGCAGAAACTGGAATTACGCAGCTGCAAGTCAAGGAATGGCAAAGATTGCTGGCAAAGCCCTAAAAGGAAGAGTCAAGGAAAGAGTCAGTGGGAGTGTGGCCCCACCGACACCTTGATTTTGGACTTCTAACCTCCAGAACTGTGAGACAATGCATTTCTGTTGTCTCAAACCACCCAGTTTGTGGTAATTTGTTATGGTAGTCCTAGGAAATGAATACAGAAGGACATGGGTTATAGGGATTTTGATTGGCAATGAGAAAAAGGCAGCCCAGGGAGAACAGGCATGCCTGGCTGTAACATGGGGAGAACCATGTTTCTGAAGGTCAGAGCTCAGTATGTGTAAGACAGGAGGAGGTCAGAATGAAGAACCTTAGAGGTAAAGTGCTAAGAGACTTGGTAAGCATGGAGGCAGCAGGGATGAAATGAAAGCACAGAAGCAGAAAAACTGTCAGGGCACTGTAACAGACTGGATAAGAATCGGGCAAAGGAGGAATTACTCAAAAGGACTTAGTTTCTTGCTTGGATAGTCTCCAGCTGTGTAACCTTAGGTAAACCTCTGCTTCTCTTGACTTATCCATCCATGGAGCCCAAGATAATGAGTTTGGGTGACTAAGAAATTGAGAGTGTGAGAGCGCGGTAGACGTACTCTTGGTTCAAAATTCCGATCCATCTTTGACTTTACTCTCCTACCCTGAAGCTTGGTTGGATAATATATGATTTAATAATAATAATAATAATAACTAGAGCTAAACTGATCATTTCATGTTCTGTTTTTGCCGGCATTTTTTGTTTTCTGATTCGGTAGGATAATGCATCCCTTTCATCTTCTGTCGAAAAATGGGCATGTACTGTATCCCGTATTCTGCCCAAAGAGACATTCTTCCTTTTTTCCCTCACATCCTCTTGATAGTTTAATTTTGCAAAACTTTCTCAGTCCCTAGCATACGCCTTGCCGTGATCCCAATTACAAACTCCTCACTCTGTCTACATTGCCAACGGGGATGCAAACCGGGGCCCTTTTCTGCATTAACACTGAAAAAAAATAAACTGACCTAAAAATCCTTTTTTAAAAAATATGCATTTAACATTTCCATGTCTTTAGAGGCTTGGTAAGGTTTTTTTTGTAAGCTATTGGAGGTGGAAAGGAGAGGGGATGGAAGAAGGGAATGAGCTCATGAAAATTCAGACCTCTGGTGTAGATTTCCTCATGTAAAAGCAATTGCCCTGACACCCTGGTCAACGTATTGTCAAACAAGACTCAAGATATCCAGCCACTTATACAACTTAATTTTTTTAAACAAGCCCAAATCCATAAAAGTCCCACAATAAGGGAGACACTTATCAGTGACAGTGCTGTTTTTCAAGCACCTTTATGAAGGCTTAAGAAAAGAAAGTAAATTTTAACGTATTATCAATGAAAACTGTTTACAAGGCAGAAGATTGCACCTGGCATGAGCTTTCTGACACATTTATCACTTCATTCCAAAGCTGGGTGGGAAGGGGTGACCTTCCCTTGACAGCTGATGCCTGGCAAAAAGGATGAAGAATGTGTCAGAAATTTTATGAATCTTCTGCAGGCAATTGTAATAGTGAAAATGATCATGATTCTTTTCTCCATCCTCATTCATAAATCTCTGTCAGCACTTGAAGATAACACTGACAATCTATTGTAGTCTTTCAACATAAGGAACCATTGTGGCAGCTTAACTTGGAGCCCAGGAGTGGTACCTGAAACTGGAAGCCTTCCCAGTACAGCATGTACTGGTAAGATGCTGAAAAGAGACAGTAATAGGAAAAGAAGCAGAAAGGGAGTTGAGGGGGTGGAAAGGGGAAGGTTTGTAAACCTAGCTGTGTGATGGTGAGCAAATCACTTAACACTTCTGTGATCTACTTGGCTCTGTCAAATAAAAATAACATTATTTGCTCTTCCTAAATTACAGGAGAAATGTAGAGAAAAACAAGATAATGGATGTAAAACCACTTTGAAAAGTTGAAAGCACTATGCAAATATAAGGTATTACTATTCATACTATTGTGGTAGGAAAATGTTCAAAAGAGAAGGATCCAACTAATTAGCAATGAATGTGTAGCTTGGAAAAGATAATATGTGGGTGACATGAGGTTAGGAAGAGCAGCTCACACTTGCATTTGCAAAGCTGAAATTTGACATGAGCTCAGTAACCTGCACTGCCAAGCTCAATATGTATGTGCTCAATAAATATTTTTTGACTGATTACTTTTAGTACCTTGTATAATAATTATTTGTTTTTTTAAGTGTCTCCCTCACTATGGTAGTTCCTTAAGACAGGAATTACATTTATTTAATTTATTGCTGTTTTCCAGTACCAACCACAGTGTCTGTTACAAGGCTGGCAATACATAAATATGTATTAAATAAACAAAAAAACAAATAAATGAAAGAATAAAACAATGGCAAATGTCTCTATAATTATGGTGAGTCAAATGAACTAACTGTTTAGTTAAAAACTGAATAATTGGAGCCAAGATGACATGCTAATCAAGAGAATAGGGTATTGACAAATGGATAAGCAGATAGATTAATGAACTAGGATATAGAGGGTAGAAACAAACCCACACTTATGTAGTCAAATAAATTTTGACAAGGAACCAAAGCAATTCAATGAGGAAAGAAAGTATTTTCAAAAGTGACGCTAGAACCATTGCATATTCATTGGAAAAAAAAAGAGCCTCAATACCTACCTCACACCATACACAAAAATTAATTGACAATGGACCATAAATCTAAACATAGAGTTAAAACTATAAAACTTCTAGAAGTAAACATAGGAGAATATCATCATGACCTTGGGGCTAGGTAAAGATTTCATTGAGAGATCATAGAGAACACTAACCACAAAGGAAGAAAAAAAAAGATAAATTGGACTCTATCTAAATTAAAAACATCAGCTCATCAAAAGACATGATTAAGAAACCAATAAGCCTCAGACTGGGAGCAAATATTCGTAACACATATATGTGATCTTCCTTCTGATACTGTCCTATGTCAGTTCTTTCCTCCACAGACAAGCTTCTTGAAAGACTGTTTACTGCTGCCTACTCTTCACATTGTCCTGCAACCCTCTGCATTGGGGTTTATGCCTCCAACCCGATGTCCTCCTTTCCAGAGTCACCTTGTTGTGAAACCCACAGAACAACTTTGTGTCCTTGTTTCAAGTGTTTTCTGTCTGACATTTGAGAGGAGTAACTACCCGCTCTTTGGCTTGGTGTCCATACCACCTTTCCCTCCTCCTTCCTAGTTTTCCTCCTCCTCAGCATTATCCCTCTCAGGCTCATTTTGGGCTCTTCTTCTTCTTGTATCTTATATTCAGTGTCCCTTGAAGCTGTATCCTTGGATCTCCATTCCTATCTCCTGGTGATCTCATCCTAATTCTTGATTAAAAGTCCAACTATAGGTTGATAACTCCCAAATCAACATTTGAGTAGATTTCTCTCATGAGCTCCAGGCCGATACATTCATCTAGATGTCCTCTGAGGTATTCATATGGGTCTCAAATTCAATGTGTTCATCACCCAGTGTAACAATCCACTCCCCTCCCCCAAATCTTCCACTCTCACTATCTTCAACTTCATTAAAAGAGAAGACCACCACCAGGTCATCTTCAAATCCAATCATTCCCCAAACCTATATATAGACTCCTTGTCCCTAAGTTTTTCTTAAGTTAGTCCTATCCCATCCATTTTCACTATTACTGCTTTAGTCTAGCCTCTTGCAACATCTTCTTGTGTTATTATTACAGGAGATTCCTAATTCTTCTCCCTGCTTAGAGTTTCAGCCTTCTTCACTTATACCCTATACATAGCCTGCTGTAAGAGTGATGTTTCCCAAACTAAAATCTCGTAGCACTCCCCTGCTCAAAACTTTCCAATGGTTTCCTATTAACTTCAGGACCAAATTCAAACTCTTAAGCTTGATGCCCAATGTTTTTCTTACTTCTTTAGCTCCACTAAACCAGGTACCCTCTTAAGTTCTGGCTCTCTTGACAGTTCTCTCAGTAGAACAACCAACTATCTATTCACTTGTTCATTCTTTTTTTAAAAAAATTAATTCATTTATTTTCAAATTTTTGGTGCGTTGGGTCTTCGTTGCTGTGCGCGGGCTTTCTCTACTCTTCATTGCTGTGCGTGGCCTTCTCACTGCGGTGGCTTCTCTTGCTGCGGAGCACGGGCTCTAGGTGCATGGGCTTCAGTAGTTGTGGCTCACGGGCTCAGTAGTTGTGGTGCACGGGCTTAGTTGCTCCACGGCATGTGGGATCTTCCCGGACCAGAGATGGAACGCATGTCCCTTGCATTGGAAGGCGGATTCTTAACCACTGTGCCACCAGGGAAGTCCCTCTTGTTCATTCTTTCCCGGACCAGAGATGGAACGCATGTCCCTTGCATTGGCAGGCGGATTCTTAACCACTGTGCCACCAGGGAAGTCCCTCTTGTTCATTCTTTATGAAACTACTATGGAATATTTATCATGTCCGAGGACCTGTGATATTTCATTTTCCTTTCTCATATATATTGTCTTGTGTATATTATATATATTATAACCCCTGCCTTTAATGTATTTTGTTCTTCTTTGTATATGACTAACTTCCAAACGTCCCCAGAGACTTAGTTCAAGATAATCTTCTTTTCAAAGGCTTCTTTTTTAAATAATTTAATTTAATTTTTGAATTTTATTTTATTTTATTTTTATACAGCAGGTTCTTATTAGTCATCAATTTTATACACATCAGTGTATACATGTCAATCCCACTCTCTCAATTCATCCCACCACCCCCATCCCCGCCGCTTTCCCCCCTTGGTGTCCATACGTTTGTTCTCTACTTCTGTCTCATTTTCTGCCCTGCAAACCGGTTCATCTGTTGTCCATCCCACTCTCTCAATTCATCCCACCACCCCCATCCCCGCCGCTTTCCCCCCTTGGTGTCCATACGTTTGTTCTCTACTTCTGTCTCATTTTCTGCCCTGCAAACCGGTTCATCTGTACCATTTTTCTAGGTTCCACATATATGCATTAATATACGATATTTGTTTTTCTCTTTCTGACTTACTTCACTCTGTATGACAGTCTCCAGATCCATCCACGTCTCTACAAATGACCCAATTTCGTTCCTTTTTATGGCTGAGTAATATTCCATTGTATATATGTACTACATCTTCTTTATCCATTTGTCTGTCGATGGGCATTTAGGTTGCTTCCATGACCTGGCTATTATAAATAGTGCTGCAATGAACATTGGGGTGGATGTGTCTTTTTGAATTATGGCTTTCTCTGGGTATACGCCCAGTAGTAGGATTGCTGGATCATATGGTAATCCGTGAAGACTTCTTTTGATACTCCTCAAAACCCCTTCCTACAGCACATTGGGCTTGGTTCTCACATAGCCCTTGCTACACAGCATTGCAATCCTCTATCTCTTTGCCTATCTGCCTCATCAGCTAAATGAAAACTCCCTGGAGGCAGTGTTTAGCATTTTAACCTACTAGAAGAGAGTAGGTTTGCCATAGATGTTTGCTGAATGAGGTCACCCTCAGTTTGCATCTGTACTTTCTCACTTAGCACAATCGTCTTGGGAAAATTACTTAATCTGGGCAATGTCTCTGAGTCTTGTAGATTATAATTCTTTCTCCCATGATCATATTTTGAGGGGATTAAATGACATGAAGATTCTAAAACTCCAAGCACTGTCCTGGCCTCTGGTGGATGGCTTACAAATGCTAGTTCTAGTAGTTTATCCATCACTCCCAATGGTGTAAGCCAACTCCAGCGTCCAGCAGAAGAGATCATGAAGTGTAAGCTATTACAGAAAGAGGCTGTATTCTTCTAACGGGCCCCTCCCATGTGGGAGAAAGGTCTAGAGACATTTGGAAAATCATGGCTATACAGATAACCACATATAACATAAGAGATGAAGTACAACAGGAGAGTCAAATTGGACATGATATAATTTCACATCAATACTTGAAAAGATTCCCACAAGCCATCTCAATAGGAAGTCTGTTTCCCTCCAGATACATTTATTCCTTCAATAAATAAACATCTGCTCTGTGTAAAGTCCTATGCAAGATGTGATAAATGATACAGAAGTGAACTGGACATGGATACTGGTTTGGTAGGACAAACACAGGAAGGTTGGTCAAAGTACTTTGTTCCAACTCCTGGCTTTATCATTTACTAGCTATGAGATCCTGGGCAAATCTCTTAACTTTCCTGAAACTCAGTTTCCTTAGTTGTAAAATGGAGATAATCTTAACAAATGCCTTCCTTAATTTGAATAATAAGTGAGATAAGGTAGGAGAGAATCTCATTATAAACAAAGTGTTTCAGAAATATAACAATTATTATTTATGCTCCACTCTTAAGAAATTTAGTCAAGTAAGGAAGACAAGACATGTCACAAAATATAGAGAATACTGGCCACTGGGTGAGGGAGTTTGGAGGAGCCAACACATACAAGTGCCCCTTCCTAAATTTGACTCTGCTCATTCCAGTAAAGGCACTTTGGTTTTTTCATCCTGCCTTGTGTTTTTCTTTGTTCTGTCTCCCTTCCCTCTTTCCTGCCTCACTTTCATGTTTTTCCCTTTGCTCTTGCTGTCCTGCTGAGGAAGCAAACAAACCTCCAGGTCATGTGGTCTTTCCACCCAATCCCACTATTCCAACCTTTCCGATCACAGATCTTTCTGGCTCTGACTTCTGAAACCAGCCACTAAAAGGTATTGCCTGCAATTGTGACCAGAAGAGAAAGTGTGGGAGCTTCACACTGACAGAGGTTCTTGGTTACAGATATCTAAACCTGTCTGTGTCTATGACCAGCTTTTTACTCCATTACATTTTCAACTGTTCTAACATACCTGGGAAAAGTGTGAACCAGAAACTATCAGAGAAGACATGCTTAATTCAGCTGTCTTTGCATGTGATACGGTTTGTGGATATAATAAATATAATTTTTTAAAGCCTGGAGTGCTTGGTTAATGAAACGGAGCTTCTTCCTTCCATATCTCATTTACAATCTAATTTACAATGTTCCATTTTTTGTGCTTAATATTTTATTAAGAGATAATATTTTATTATAAAGAATTGGTTTTTTTCCAATTAATATGTACTTATAATAGATTTTCTGCATTCTTTAAGGTAATTTTGGGTCCTGGGGCCATACTAATTTTCCCATGGTAACGTAGCTCTGCTATTACAGTGAAAGTAAGTGGGAATGTAGGATTTGATTTACATTAAATTTTTCATGAGCATAGCTATAGAAATCAAGGTAACCCTGCACTTAAACTTATTAGAACCATCTAAAGACATTAGCCTTAAGTTTAGGTATAAACCCCACTTGTATTTACAAATAGGAAGCCGAATGCCTCAAAAGAGAGATGCTACCTCAATTTATTGTCTTAACTCATTTCGTTCTGTGGCATGGACTCAGTCTAACAGAGAAGTCCTACACTACCTGTGTAGTCGTATAGGTCCTAGCAGGTATCTTGGATGCTGCCATGAAGAGTAAGGAAAACTCCAGAGGCAGAATTCTGGGCTTGCCCAGCTATATAGCCAGAGAAGTTCTGCTTTTATTGTATTTCTTTTATTTAAACATATTGATTTAACAAACATTTGAAATTAAGAGTTGTGTTATGATAAAGAACAGATTGATCTAAGTTAACCTTGCAACTCATATCAGGGAATTATTAAGAACTATTATAAATATCTTGAAAAACTCTCCTGTTTCAAAACACTTAGAAACATGGGATAAAATATAACAGAGACGTTTAAAGGTTTGGCCAAGTTTACAACAAAGTAAGAGAAATCCTTAGGGTCCAAAAACTAAAAAGGAATGGGAGCAAGAGTAACAGACTGATATTGAAGCTTGGGCTGCTCTCAGGGCCTTTTCTAGTCCCTGTGACTCAGTGTGATTTAATGGTTGCATATGAGGACATGAGACAAACACTGGGGCTATGTAAGATACAGAGTTGAAATTAGGACTCCTATACAGAATCAAGAGCTTTAAAAGGAGTTTAATTTCAGTGAAAGGGTGGGTAGAAAACATTAGCCTTCTGGGAAGAGGAGAAACTTGTTAATCTGCACGTAAGCTCTTGTGAGGAAAAAAGTCTCTCTTGAGAATTTGTGAACACAGGTCTGTGTTTACATGGATACTATACTATGTAGATGACTTAGGAAGCCTCAGCCCCAAATTAACTTACAATGGTCATGGACAAAGTGTCAGGCAGAAACAAAAGCAAATTATTCCTGTAAAGAATCACCCTCAAAGCGGACTTTGCAGAATTCATGCAGGTATAACTGAAATGAATAAGAGTTGAGAAACCAAATTTACAAAACTCTGAGAAACAAATCGAAATGCATAAGATTTAACAAAACTACAAAGAAAGAGATTTAGGCTTCCATGGACTTCAGGAAGGAGTTGCCAGGAAAAGAATAAACAATTGGCATGTAAAGAAATAAGAGAGGAAATTGAAAATATGATCAAGGAACAATATATTAAGAAAAAATATAAGCACATTTTGAGAAAAACCAAACAAATTATGTCTATGAATTAAAAAAATCACATAACTCTTAAAATTAAAAATCAGTGGATGGAATGAATAACAGAATGGGCAGAGTTAAAGGGAGAATTAGTGAACTGAAAAATAGCTCTAAGGAAATAGCTTACTGCAGAGTGCATACTGAAGCACTTACTATTTAGAGGAAAAGATGAAAATGTAATAGAATATGGACAGTTGAAAGAGAAAGTCTAGAAAACATCTTATCAAAATTGCAGAAGAAAAGACCAGAGAAAGTGGGAAGAATAATGAAAATTTTTCAGAAATGATAAAAATCACAAATTCTCAGAGTCAAGAAGCACAATAAATCTGAAATGGAAATCTCTATCTATAATTAAAATTATAGGATAAAACAGATAAATAAAGTCTCAAAAACAGTTTTAAAAAAAAGATTATCTCCAGGGGGCTTCCCTGGTGGTGCAGTGGTTAAGAATCTGCCTGCCAATGCAGGGGACACAGGTTCGATCCCTGGTCTGGGAAGATCCCACATGCTGAGGACCAACTAATCCCTTGCGCCACAACTACTGAGCTTGCACTTGCCACAACTGAGAGCCGCAACTACTGAGCCCTCATGCTACAACTACTGAAGCCCGCGCACCTACAGCCTGTGCTCTGCAAGAAAAGCCACCACAATGAGAAGCCCATGCACCACAACGAAGAGAGTAGCCCCCACTCGCCGCAACTAGAGAAAGCCCGCGCGCAGCAATGAAGACCCACTGCAGACAAAAATAAATAAATAAAATAAATAAATTAAAAAAAAAGATTATCTCCAAAGAAATAACAATTGGACTCACATCACATTCCTTACAGCAATACAAAAATCAAATACAGTTAAGTAATATTTTCAAAATTCTGAGGAAAAATAACCACCATCTACACATATATACCCAGGAAAATGATCTTTCCAAAATGAAAATGAAACAAAAACATTTTTAGACAAACAAAGTTGGAGTTTACCAACAACAGATGTACACTCAAGGAATATCTAAAGGATGTATTTTAGGAAAAAGAAACATGATTCTAGAAGGGAAATATGTATCAAAAAAAAAAAAAAAAAAGAATGATGAGCTAAGAGATTGCTTCCAGACCAGAAATGCTGTGTTTCTTTGAAATTTGTCTATACCTTAGCAGAAGAGACTATTTTGGGGTGAGAGAGAAGCGAGAAAGGGAAAACAAAATTTCTGCTCTCATAGGTTAAGCAGCAATATTTCACTATAGGAGGCTTGCCACAAATCTTATCTGTAGAATCCAATATGCCAAAAATGAAGAGAAACTGGGATTCACAGGTAACAACCCTCCCCAGCTGCAACCACTACGTTCCAGTAGATGCCCCCGTCTCATGATGTACATAAATATTAATTGTATACAATATTCTTAATATTTGCTCACACATTTCCTTCTGTGTGTTCTCATCCTTTCAAATTAGGGTGCACACCAAGTTTATGTCATATCTCTATATAACTTCTGCATGGGGGGCTGCTTTCAGTATCATCAGAAACTATAACTGTGACATATATATGGAATCTAAAAGAAAAAGAAAAAATGGTTCTGATGAACCTAGGGGCAGGACAGGAATAAAGACGCAGACGTAGAGAATGGACCTGAGGACACGGGGAGGGGGAAGGGTAAGCTGGGATGAAGTGAGAGAGTAGCATTGACAATATATACACTACCAAATGTAAAATAGCTAGTGGGAAGCACGGGGAGATCAGCTCAGTGCTTTGTGACCACCTAGAGGGGTAGGATAGGGAGGGTGGGAAGGAGACTCAAGAGGGAGGAGGTATGGGGATATATGTATACATATAGCTGATTCACTCTGTTATACAGCAGAAACTAACACAACATTATAAAGCAATTATATTCCAAAAAAGATATTAAAAAGAAAAAAAAGAAACTATACGTGTGAAAGCAGCCTGCAGCAGTGCTGAAGGCTCTGGAGGAGTTCTTGAAAGAGCATTACAGGACCCTGCACTGAAAGGCACCACTGTTCACACCTCTTAAACAGCTTTAACTGAGCCAACTAGTAATAAAAAATAGCCTCTTTAAAAGATGGAAATAAAATGTTATCAGTATAAACTCATTGTTATGTAAAGTATCACCCAAGTTTGTACACTTTTTATTAGGTATGATACAAGTATGGTCAAGGGTAAAGTTTCAGTCAATTGCCATATTACCCAGTTAGCCATGCATGCGATGAGTTGCTTCTTGTTCCAGCCAGTTCCTAAGCAAATCCTGAAAGTGGGAGACAGAATTTTTTGAAATAAGCTCAGACCCACCAGCCTGTGGATTCTGGAAGTAGCTTTATTATAATTGGCTGGATATCCACGTACAGGCATGGACGTATGTGCCACGGCTTTCTCCACAGAGACCCAGCTCTACTCCCTATGTATTCAGCCCACTCCCACTTTCCAAAGTACCCCTACCTAGGTAGGGAAATATGCTACTAATATGACTGGGGAGCAGCCTGGGGCATTCATTGGGCCACGTTTACTAGGGTCATCATCATTCCCCATTTTGCTGTCCTCTCTTCGCTGCAGCTGGTGAATAAGTAGACTCTTTTCTCAAACATTCCCAAGCACAGGGGTCATTCCTCTAGTTTCTGATAATAAGCCAGGCCAGACATTGTTAAGATCCAAGATTTGGATTTAAGCTTTAGGGAGTAGCAAAGATCCCTTAGACTTTAAACTCAAATCATGTGCTCTGCATTGGGCTTATTAGATACTTGCAAGATAAAAGCAAAGTGGCCCTTTGTTTCCTATTTCCTAACTGTTCCTATGTATTTCTCTCTTGAGAGAGTAATTACTGCTAACATTAAGTGAGTGCTTAATATCTGTTAGGGACAGTTCTAAGTGTTTAATGTGTATTAATGATATTATTATAATAATTCTATGCAGTAGTACCAAAACATTCTCCTTTTTTACAGATGAGGAAATTAAGAAATTAGGGATTAAATAACTTGTTCAAGGTCACAGAGCTAGTTAACAGTGAACCTAGCATTTGAGCCTAGGCAGTCTGCTCATACCCATTATACCTCTCTCTTCTATTGGAGTGAATAGGGCAGATGGCAGAACAGGATCCTGCCATTCTTGGGACATGACTATAAGTCCAGTGTATAGTGCCACTAGCTCACCCCAACAGTATTCAGGAAAGGGCCCAAACAACCTGCATACCCACTGAATACCGCCTTTCCCAGAGCCCACTGTTTGCTCATTGTGTGTCAATGGCCTCTGCCTTTGCTTCCTCTATTCCCTGATGTCCACCAACTGCCACATCACACTTAATAGCCCATTAATAAAAACAAGTTGGGAGCACTGCAATGTCCTTTGTGAAATTTTCTTAGAAGCATTCACTTTGTTCTCATCATCTCTCCTGCCTCCTACTCTGTTGCTTTGGTTCTTCAGCCTTGAACCACTTTTTCTGGTCCTTCATTTCCAGTTCTGGATTCCCCACAAGCCCTTGGATGTGAATGTTGAACTCTGGTTTCTGGCTTGTCCCTGGACCCTTTCTAGGACTGTAGCTTACACTCAGCATCTGACTCACCCTCTCCAGACTGTTTTGGGTGAAGACTCAGAGCTCACTGTGAATTCTGAACTCTGGGTTCTCACATGGACCTTGAATATTTGGCTGATAGGTGTCTTGCCCACACAGAAAAGGCAAACCAGATCTCCAAAGAACTGTAACCTGTTAGACTGGAATTCTGCTGGACTCTAGCCAATATAACTTGGTACCACCTCCCATAGTTCCAGCCACAGTCTGGATACCACTCCTCCCATGGATCAGTCACCTAGAACTGTAATTCTCCTACCTCTGGTGACTCACAGATTCATCCACTTCTACCCCTTTGTCTCGCTCTCATGTTGGATCTCCTTTGATTTTGAGGCTGGCCTAAAGCTAGGACTCTTAGCTGGTCTCCTGACTGCTCTTCTCAGAGTCATCCCTATAGTTACATAAGTTCCCCTGGACTTGGTCTCCTCACAATTTCCTCCTCCTACTTATCTATGCTGCTGAGATCCAATGGGACTGGTTCCTGAGCCCACCTGAGTTCAACCAATGGCTAAGCATGGCTCAATGAAAAAACTACCCTGAGGTTTACTAAACTGCAATGGGGGAATTCTTAGAATCTCAACAGCTATTATTGCATGTTTTTTGTTTTCAGCTCTCAGAAGACTGGGTTCATGGTAGTTTCTTCCTCTTTATAGTGCTTAGATAACGGTGTAAAGAATCATTTGACGAAAAGACAAATGGCATTTTGTTGGTCAGGACACTGTTGGGTCTGTTGGTCAGGACACTCTTTACTGCAAGTAGCTAGAAAAAACCTAACTAGGAAGTCCAGGGGCAGGATTAGTCTCGAAGGCTCCCAGGAATTCAGACAGTGAACCTGGCTTCTGTCATTCTTTCTCTCTCTGTTCATACCTGGTTTTGGCTTCTTTTGTTTTTGCTGCCCACAGGCTTCCTCCATTGACAAGAAGCGGGGAGCATGGCCACCAACAAAGTCAGGTTTATGCCATTCCAGGTTGGGAAGCTGAGGAGAAAATGAGGATTTATCTCGCCTAGTCTCTACATGAAATCTACAGAAAGATCCTGCCCATTAGGGCATGAGATCACTCCTAAGCCAAGCACCATGGCCAAGGGTTCTTGGTATTAAGATCAGCCAGGCAAAGGTCATATGTTTACCTACAACCAAAGGAATATATTGTATAATTAGCAGCCCCTTCAGAACCTAATGGACTGGGGAATCTAAAGGAACTACTGGACCTCTAGGTCCATATTTGCACTTGAACAGACTTGAGTGATACCTAAACTGTCACATTCTTTTTCCTCTTCCAAATTCCAATTGCTTTAAGCCAAAATGTCCAGACAGAGCTTTTCCTCTTTTGTTGCTTTTGCTGCTTATTGTTGTCTATAGCTTTGTGCTTCTGCTAAGGAGAAATCTAGCTGTTTCTTTCTTCTGCAGTTACCCTTTTAGAAACTAATATTAGAGAAAATATATTTTTTTTCTTGAAAAACAGTCATCAGTTGCCAAACAAGTAGCTGTTTCTTTTGACGTTAATTTTTGTTTCTTCTTGATCTCTAGATGCAACATCTTTCTTCCTTTCACTCCCTTTTTTCCCTTACGTGGACAAATTTCTTAGGAGTTCACATGAACACTCTTTTACCAGGTTGTTGGTGAGCGTGTGAGGATAAAGAGGATACACAGGACCTGCAGCCCCAGCAAGTCCTGGCGCTGAGAAACCATGCCCTCAAGGTGAACTCATTTGGCAGGTGCCACCACATCTACCTCAAAGGCCTGGTCTATCTTCAGTGACCTAAATGAGTATTCAGAACAAAAGGATTTTAAGTATATCTCTTGAGTTTACTCTCTGAACTGGCCCTAACCTTAGCCTGGGCTGAACTAGGAAGCAAGAAAGTTTACCTTCAGTGCCACAGGGGATATAGTGCTTATGACTCAGAGTCACGGTTTGGTTTCATATTACAGATCTTTCACATGATAAAGGCATTTTGTGTAATGAATCCTGCAGTTAATATAAGATGTGTTATATCCCACCTCTGTTACTTACTGGCCATGAATTTAAACCTTGTTTCCGGTAACGTGGTCAGACATTCATTTATTCAACAAACACTTACTGAGTACCTAGTATGGGCCAGACCCTGTTCTAGGTGCTAGATAATCAGCAATGAACCAAAAATCCCTGTCCTCCAGGAGTTCAGTCCCTAGCAGGAGGAGAGAAAATATATATAATTAATTAATTAGCATGTTAGAAATTGATACAAAAAGCACTGTGGACAAAAACCAAGGAGGGTGGATGGGAAGAGTAGACTGGATGAAAAGTTGTAATTTTACATAGGATAGATCAGCTTAAGCCTCACTGAGAAGACATTTAAGAACATACTTGAAGGATGGGTGTATGAAAGAAAGATATTTGGGCAGAAACTAAGATCTGGGCACTAGGTATGTTTATTCCTACTGCTATGTAATTGCTCCTGTACCCTCTCAGCAAATAGAGCTGGGTAATATGTGTCAATATCTATGACATACAGATGTATATATCATTCATATATATATATATATATACACCTGTGTTATACATAAATATTTCTCACTCTCTTTCTTTCATCTATCCATCTATTTATCTATATACCTGCCTTAAGAGCCATGACTTCATACTGATATCTCCAGTTCCAATCCAGAAGCACAGGGTACATTCTTACCCTTTCCTTCCCCTGATTGTAACCCCCTTCCCCAACAGTGAGAAAGCTAACTTCCTTATCCTCACATATTTGCTCATTTGTGTAAGCTTGGAATACACAGAAGGTAGTGAAAAGAAAACCTATTAATTTGAGTTTAACATTAGTTTACATTTTTTCTTAATCCAAAATTTATATATATTCACATGCATAAATCTAAACTACACAATTTGATGAGATCTGGCAAAAAAATATACCTGTGTAAACTAAACCCCCATCAAGACATGAGATACTTCCATCACCCAGTAAAGTTTCCCCTTGTCCCTCTCAGTTACCAGAGGCAACCACTGCTCCAATTTTTATTTTTTTTTCAGAACAGAGTTACTTTGCCTATATGAATGGAACCATTTGCGTCTCTTTTTTGTCTGGCTTCTTTTGCTCAGCATGATATCTGTGAGATCCAGACAGTACTACACTTTTGTGTAAGTCTACTTTCATTCATCCATGTTGTTGCACAGTTCACTCATTCGTTCCATTCTATTGCTAAATAGTATTCCATGGCATAAATATATGAATATACCGCATTTTATTGCCCCTTAGTGTTTCTTTGTATATCATCATTCTGTTGATGAATACTTGGGCTGATTCTAGTTTGGAGATATTATAAATGAAGATGCTGTGAACATTCTTATACAAGTCTCTGTGGATATATGCTTTTATTTCTTGGGTAAATACTAGAGGTAGAAGTGGAATTAGGGTCACAGATGTTTAAAGAAATTATCAGACCTTTAAAAATTAAGTGGTTATATCATTTTATACTCCCATCGACAAGCAAAACAGTCTCTTTAATCTTCTCCATTTTAAAGGTAGGCAATGCACACCTCATAGTGAACTTAATTTGTATTTTCTTTTCTTTTTTCTTTTTTTTTTGCGGTACGCGGGCCTCTCACTGCTGTGGCCTCTCCCGTCGCGGAGCACAGGCTCCGGACGCGCAGGCTCAGCGGCCACGGCTCACGGGCCCAGCCGCTCCGCGGCATGTGGGATCCTCCCATACCGGGGCGCGAACCCGGTTCCCCTGCATCGGCAGGCGGACGCGCAACCACTGCACTACCAGGGAAGCCCTGTATTTTCTTAATGAATGTGATGTTATCACTTTTTCATGTGCTTCTTGACCATTCCCGTATTTTCTTTAGTCAAGTGTCTATTCGAGTCTTTATATCAGTATTTTATCAGTTTGCTTGCCTTTTGATTGTAGAATACCTTTTTCCAGATATATTTTTACAAACATTTCCCCTCAATCTGTGGCGTATTTATTAATTTCCTTAATATTCCTTAATGATGAACAATTGTTTTTAGTTTTGATGAGGTCTAATTTATCTTTTCTGTTGTTGTTCTATGGTAATTGTTTTCCTTGTTTTTCTAAGAAATCTTTGACTAACCCTAGGTAACAAAGATACTCTTTTATAATTTCTTCTAAGATTTTATAGTTTTAGATTTTATATTTTAGGATTCTTCTCAAATGGATCTTTGAGTTTGATATTAAGTAATGGTTAAGGTCCTATTTTTTTGTCCTTATAGATCTATCTGTCTTTCTATACCTAATGTCACATTGCCTTGACTACTATAGATTTATAAAAAGTCTTGAGGTCAGAGAGCACAAGTCCTTAAACTTTATTCTTCCTTTTCTTCAGTTTATGTAGGTACTGTGTATTTCCATATAAAATTTAAGATTAGCTTCTAAATTCTTATAAGGAGTTGTGGTGGGATTATGATTGGGATTGTGTTGAATCTATAGATCATTTGAGGAGAATGGATATTTTTGCAATATTAAGTCCTCTAATTCATGAACATGATATATCTCTCCATTTGTTTGTCTTCAATAATTTCTCGCAGTAATGGTCTGTAATCTTCAGGATATGAGTCTTTCACATAAAAATTATTCCTAAATCTGTTATTTTTGGTAGGTATTATAAATGAATAATATTAATTTGTTGCTAATATGTAGAAACACAATTGACTTTAAATTCTTCCATTTACAAATTCATTGATTTCTGTATTCATTATTTCTTTCATTCTACTATATTGGGTTTAATTTGCTCTTAATTTTCTAGCTCACTAAAGTGAAAACTCAGATCATTAATTTTAAAACTTTAAAAAAATATAAGCATTTATAGCTACAGATTACTCCCTAATCACTGTTCTAACTGCACCTCACACATTTCACGTGTTGTATTTTTATTATCATTTAATTCAAAATATTCTCTAATTTCCATTGTTACTAAGGTTATTGGATCTGAAATTTTAGTGTTTTTCCATCAAATTTTGGAAAGTTTCTGCCATTATTTCTTCAAATGTTTTTTTCTGCACCATTCTGCTTCCTTTTGGGGATTCCAGTTACACATATATTACACTGCTTGATATATTCTCATAGGTTGATGAAGTAAATTGCTTAAGTACTTTTTTTTTCTTTTTTAAACTCATTAACTTCTATTGATATGTCATCAAATTCACTTTTTCTACCATCTGCAATATGCTTTTAAATCCATCTTATAGAATTTTAATTTCAATTATTGTATTCTTTTAAAGTTTTAATTACTCTGCCAGATTTCTCATATTTATTGATTATGAATACAACTTTATTTCCTTGAAATATATATAATATCAGCTTTAAAGTTCTTATCTACTAATTCCAACATCTGAAAAATCTCTGGGTCATTTCCATTGATTGCTTTTTTTTTTTTCTGGTCTGGATCTCAATTCTCTGTTTCTTCATCTGTCCAGTGTACGTGTGTGTGTGTGTGTGTGTGTGTGTGTGTCTGTATTTCTTTTTTTTTTTTACTGAATGCTGGACAGTGTGTAGTAAGTTGTAGACACTCTGAATTCCATTATCTCTCTTTCCTGTAGTGGGAAGCAGCTGAGATTTCTTCTCAGTTCTCTTAGCCTTCATATGCTCTTTCTGCAGGCCCCCTGGAATAGTCCCATGATATGCACGATTCAATGATTACTCAATAGTTGTAAGAGTTATATTCATATTTTGGGGGTTTGACCCCTCTTCAGCCCCTTCTTTCTGGTATTTCTCCCAACTTTAATTTTCAAGTCATTCTGCTAGCCCAAAACTCTGTCCTCTGACACCTCAATTCAGCAAGTCTGTGACTTTCTCTAGCCTTGCTTCATGTGGATCAGGGAGTGCCCTCAGGCAAACAGCCACAAAAATGTATATATATCACATACAATTCCTATTTTTTCATGGGACTACTTCCCTACAACTTCTTTCTACATTTTTTTTTGCTCTGTAGTGCTTTCTAATGTGTTTTAAAAATATTTTACCCACAGTTTTAAACTGCTATTTATTGTTGGAGGGATAGTCCAGCTAAGTTGTTGTACTATTATCAGAAGCTATAATCTACAAATTCAATTTTGAACCTGTTACTTTTGACATATTTATTAAATATTTGGGTAAAAACATTGAGGAGGCAATTAAATATACAAGTGTGGAGTTCAGGGTAGAGATCTGGGCTGGGGTTATAAATGTGGTAGTCATTAGCATATAGATGCTATTAAGCCGTAAGACTGGAAGAGATCACCAAAGGAGTGAGTATAGACAAAGAAGAGAAGTAATGTAAGTACTGAGACCTGGGCCGCTCCAAAGGTTAGAAAACTTGGAGAAGAACTGACAAAGGAGACTGAGATGGAAAAGCAAATGAGATAAAAGAGAAACCATGAGATTGTGGCACCTTGGAATCCAACTGTGAAAAGTTTTACTAGAAGAAGTGATCAATTGTGTCAAATTCTGCTGATAGGGCAAGATGAGAACTTAAATTGATGACTGGATTTAGCAATATGGAGGTCATTGACAGCCTTGGTAAGAGCAGATTTAGTTGAGGGCCAAGGATAAAAGTCTGATTGGAATGAATCATACAAGCAACTGCCTACTTCAGATGATTATTAAGGGGATTTAAATGATAAATCATGAATTATCTTAATATATAAAGGACTCAAATTAATAAGGAAATGAGGAGTTACTGTTTAGTGGGTACAGTTTTAGTTGGGAATGATGAGTTCTCGAGCTGGATAGTGCTGATGGTTGCATAACTGTGAAAGTACTTAAGGCCACTGAATTGTATACTTAAAAAAATAGTTTAAATTGTAAATTTTATGTTATGTATATTTTACCACAATAAAAATTAATAAAGAAATGGCAACTCACTATAAAAATGAGCAAAACAAGAATATACAAAAAACCAAATACAAATGGCTATTAAACACATGAGAGAAGTTCTATCTAACTACTATTAAATTAGCTAGTTGAATAAAGGTGAATTAAAATTAACAAGTGCTGCTTTTCATTTATCAGATTGGCCATGTTGAAAAACTCTGGTAACACATTGTGAAATATAAAGGGTGAAATATAAAGGGTGCAACATTTTCAGGGAGCAATTTGGTGAGATCAAAATTAGAAAGGCATCTACCATTTGATCTAGCAATTTCATATTTTATATACATATATTCACACATATATGTATAACTGATATATAATACAGTCATACATGTCTTCAATGACATATTTATACAGATATTCTCTGCTGTATTGCTTTGAGTAAGCACAGACTGGATAAATAATGGTATAACCATACAATAGAATCCATGACTTCTGTGCAGCCCTTGAAAAGGAGGAGGCAAACCAACCCAATCGGCAAGATGGAGAACACCATGTAGAATATAATAGTACACTGATTATATAAAAGAAGGGGAAATACACATAAATAAATATGTACATAAATATATGTGTATATATACATATATATCTCATAAGTACACACATACACACAAACATGAATCCACACAATCTTAAAATATCTCGGGAAGGATTTAGAAGAAATTATTACAGCACTGCCTCTAGGTAGGGGACATAGAACGCTGTGGGTCTGAGGTATAGGAAGACATTATTTACTCTATGTCTTTCTACACTTTCAAAAAATGTGTGTGTGTTTTTACCATGTACCCATATTGCTCTTTCATAAAATATAAAAATCTTTATTGAAGTAAAATATATCACAAGCATACAGCTTGATATATTTTCACACACTGATGTAATCAGAGTACAACGTTACCAGCACCTCTGAAGCCGTTCTTGTGGCCCATTCTAACGATTACCCCAAGAAATTATCCTTACAATTTTTTAAGACTCTGTTTTTTTAGAACAGTTTAAAGTTCAGTGCAAAACTGAAGGAAAGGTAGAGAGATGTGCCATCTCCCCCCTGACCCCACACGTGCAGACCCTCCCCCATTATCAACACCCCCAACCAGAGTGGTACGTTTGTTATAAATGATGAACATACACTGTCACATTTTTTTTTAGAAGCCAGAGTTTATTTCTACTTTAACAATACTCAAGGAACTTTCAGAAGGTTAAAAGACCCAGTGATATCTGGGTTTAATGTCACATGATTATGATGTGACATCCAAAGTCCATAGTTTACTTTATGGCTCACTCTTGGCACTGTACATTCTATGGGCTTGGGCATATAATGATGTCTCCATCATTTTGGCATTATACAGAGCACTGCCCTAAAACTCCTCTGTGCTCCGGCTATTCACTTCTCTCCCCTCATCCTTACATTTTAAAATTTAATATTTAGACAATATTTTTCTATCAATCCCTAGAGTTACTCATTATCTATATTATTCTCCAAAACTGGACAAAAGATTTATGATGTGTTTAATTCCCCATCTCTTCTTCATCTCCCATAAGATACTCTCTAGGAGTTAAATTCTAGTGTGTTACTAGTATTTTTAAAGCATCAACTACAGCTTATTTAGACTTAATAACGGGTTCACTGGTTTCCTGACTAACTCCTGCTTCTCGTATCTCATGTCTTCTCTTGGAGTTTAAAATACGGTTGGTATTCTTTTCAGCTTCCCAACATCAATCTTCCTTCCCCTAGTTTGAAAATTTCCTACCTCACAATCTAGACCTTACTCTACCTACCACTAGAGAATTTTAAAGTCAGATTTGCTTTACCAGGATGCCTTGAAAGCAGGGGCCAGGCTTGCCAATCAGATACCCTCACCCCAAGGACAGCAAATAGCTGTCTTGATGATGGGAGGTGGCAGCAGTGACAGCTACATCTGGTCTCCAGAGGCAAGAGGAGTGGTTGTTCCAGTGGGAGTGTCCACTCCATGTGTTTCTAAGATGCTGCCATATTTATGTGTTCATAACTTGTGTCCACAGTCCATTGTACTGCTGTAGAGAAATTCCATTGTATGACATAATACAAAATAGTACAGTTTATTTTTCCATTTTGCTGCTTAGGAACATTCAGGCCGTTTATTTTTTAATTACAAAAAGAATGCTACTCCCAACAGTCCTGAAATGAATTTCCTGGGGCACATCTTCTGTCTTGGACACTAAATATCCATGCCCTATTCTAGAAGATGAAATCAGAATGTCTAGGGATGAGGTCTTAAAATTTATCAAAATCAGATTATTCATATTAAGTAAATATCTGACATTATTATCATCTTTATTATTTGAGTCCTAGGTTAATCAACTGAAATCTAGTCCCAATACCACCAATACCCTTGTATCAGGGAAGAAAAATGTATCCTGTATTCATTTTAGCAATAGTACTAGTCTCTCCTTTTTTGGAGGATCTGACAGGTTTCTGGTATGATCCTCTGGACCAGTCTTTTCTAGTGACCTTCACTGGAGACAACCTAAGGACCTCACTCACACTCAGGGGTTCACACACCATTGTGAATTGCCTTTGCTTAGGGTAAGAGGCAATTAGAAAGGACACAAATAATGCTTTAGCACAAAGGGAGAAGATTCTAGTAGTTGAATTTGATAACTCATCATCTGGATAGTTGAAGAAAGGGTATTTTTTTTTCTCTATCTCTCTCTCTTTTTCTCTTTCTTCTCTGTTTCTCTTCTCATAATGATGCCAACTATACAGCTGCCTCCTACAGATCAGCCATATATTCCCTGAGAGTATTCTGAAAAATCCAATGCTTGGGGCTCATTTGCATTTCTAATAGAAGTGGGGCAAGACATTCCTTGAACTGAATCCTAGTACAAGTTGGGCTTGGGAAACTGCTTCAGGCAATCGTATTTTTTTAATTCTGTACTGGGAAAAACCTAAAATGTACTTAGCCAAACACTCTGAGCCCCGAGGCACTTGAAGCGAAATTTAATCCATATGTTTCTGATTCATTTCACTCACCTCAAAGGTTCTTCAGAGTCAAGTCTCACTGCTAAGAAGTCTTCAAACTGTTCAACTTTCCTCTTTCTCCACAATAAGGAGGACTCATCTACTGAACCCATTTCTCAAAAGATAGTAACATTCAGGCTTAGCATTCAAAACCCCTATTTCTAGAGTCCTGCATGCTACTGAATATATCCTGCGTCTTTAAAAATCTGTCCTTTTCTTTAAAAAGAAGAACCACAGCATCTTAATAAAATGTTACAAAAGAGGGAGGAAGGAGGATGCTAAGAGATTATTTTGTTTTTGAGACCCAGAGATCCTTAGGGTTAGAAGGGGGCTGATTCTACACTTTAACTCGGTTCAATTTACTACTCATTTTATATGATGCAGATTCCGCGTAATATTTTCTCTCTAATATGCAATGACTTTCTTTTCTTTTTCCTTCCTTCTTCCTTCCTTCCCTCCCTCCCTCTTTCCTTTCTTCCTGTGACAAAAAAGAATTGGCAGTGATACATCCCAGGCAGAAAATATTTTAGTGCATTGTTAGAGCATGTTACAAATGATCTAATTTTCTGTTTTTTCCTCTTAAGTAGGAAAATGTAATATTTGTATGCATAAAGGCATGTATAGAACAGAGTAGATCCTCAAAACATTTTGCCTCTACAGAGAATGACCAGAAATATCCTAGTGGATATAGTCAGGAAGACCCAAGGTGGATTGTGAGTTTAAACAGTAATCTGGCAAATATATTTAGAGTATCCAAACTCTGTGAGCGAGATTGCTGAGTGCTAATCCCAGGGAAGAAACTGCTTGCTTTCTGGCCCATTTTATATCATCCGCTATTCATATTACATTTTATAAAACTCTTTACATTTGTTATTTCATTTAATAAAGAATAGCCAGGAGAGCATATTCAAGTGTCTGCATTTACCTCTGCATGCAGAGTCAGTTGGAACATTTTGATTAAATTGACTAGTTACTTCACACTGGGAGTCAATTTAGTTAAATAACTAGTTAACTCCATCAGCCTGCCTCAGTGTTTTTTAAAACCAAAATGAATTTCAACTCAATTCAAGCTGCCAAGTTAACGGAACTAGCCATAGCTTAAGTAAAATAATTATTCTAGTGAGTACTGTCCTTGAGTGTTTTTGGATTGACAACATTTATATTACTGGCCTGAATCTTCACGTTCCTCAGGTCCAATAGTCTTCCATTCTATCTAGAGCCATTATGACATGTGGTAAATGAAATGCAATTTTCCCCAGTAGCTTATAAAAAGGCTAAAAATAACTTTTACTTCACCTGCAAAACTTTGCTACCCACATTTTCCCTTATGAGGAGGAAACTCATCAATAAAGAACAGGACAAAGAAGCCACAGATTGGAAAGAGCCAAAGTGAAAGCCTGTGGATTGTCTCTTAAATCGGAGACCAAACCCTGTTCTTGAATAATCCATTTCCAGTGTTGGTAGTTTATGGGAATGCAGCCATGAAAGAAAAATGTCTTCTAACTCAGGTTCCATATTCAATTTTGAAAGAGTGTGTGGTGCTTACGTAATGTTTCCAATGAAGTGGAACAAAAATTGTTTAGAGACGTACTGTTTTCTGCATAACATGCTCTTATTATATAAAATATGCATATTTAGTTTAAAACTAGTTGACTACTCCAGATAAATAGGGTTATATAAAAACGTTTTGCCATATTCCTGAAAAATTACTGTATTTATCAAAACATGTTTGTAGGTTGCAAGATGTTAGTTTAATGGAATGATGCTCTTGGCTAGATGTTAACCTTAATGGAAACAACAAATACGGGGTCTGAATAAGTTTAACACCCCTTTCCTCATATAGTGCCAATCTCTCTCTATCCTACTCCATTCCCAAAACATTTAGCTTACAGAAAAATGTTTAGATTCCTCACTGAGGATTCAAGGCCTTGGGGTACCTGTCTGGCCCTGTCTCCCACTACAAGACCATACCCCAGCTGCACTGGTGGATTCTAGGTTCTGGGAGAAGCACATCAGCCTCCACATTGCTCACCCCAACACTTTGCTGTAGTCCTGCTCCACCTGGCCTCTCCTTCCTCTCTCTGCTTTACTCACATGACTCTTACCCATCTTTATGAACCTGGTCATACATCCCTTCACCAAGATGGAAGACTTTGAGTCTACAAACTTCTCCCTTCCCTGCAATAGTTCAGCATTTTCTGCTTATGTCCCTTATCTGGTAATGACATGCTACCCATTATTGCTAGATATGATCTCAAATTTTCATCCATCTCCCCCCTCCAACTAGATGGTGAGATCATTGGGGGCACAATCCATGTCTGGATTATTCATGTTTGGGTAAGAACATGGTAACAAACTCCAGTATTTATCATCATTATCATCGTCATCAAAGTCTTAATAGTGCCTTACATTTGGATAAAGATATACTGTTGGTACAACCATTTTAAAAAGAGTTCTACTCATCCTCACAATCACTTTTTGAAAAAATTATGACAAAATTATCTCCATTTCATGGAGGAGGAAGCAAAGACTTGAAATTTTGTGATTTACCTGACTTCAAGTAGTAGAGTGTCAGAGCCAGAATTAGAAGCCTGACTTTTTGGGGGGTGTGGGGGGAGCTTAAGAGAAATAAAAATTCACTTCGACTCCAATATAAATTTGACAAAAAGAAGCTATTTAAAAATTACTAAATGAAGATGAACACATCTTCCTAATTGAAAACTACTATCACTTACTAAGCATGTGCTCTCTACTACTAAAGCATTTACACATATGATGCCATTTAATCCTCATAAAGTTCCGGAAGAATGGATATTATTACCCCCTTTTTACAGAAGAGGTTCACACATTTAAGTAATCTGTCTAAAGTCACGTAACAGAAAGTGGTGGTCCAGAGTATTTAACCTCAGATGGCCTGATTCCAAAGCACATTCCCTTTCTATTACATTGAGCTGCTTCTCTAGAACTCTAAAACAAAAGGATGAAAAGTCTTAAAATAAAATCTACTCAGATACTCCTACAATGAAAAGTAGGTCTATACTCTATCTCACATAAAGATTCATTGACTGTATTTTTGTTTGTCATGTCTCACTCATTAATTCTATTCAACTTACTTACTACCTAAGCTCTAAAAAGGATATGGAACTTATGATTTCTGCTACAATAAAGTATACAGTAGACTGTGATATGTATATATAAGTAAAAATACATATTGTAAACCTTAGAGCAACCAATCAAATAAAAAACAGAAAAAGACATGTATAGCTAATTAGCCAACAGTGGAAACAAAATGGAATTGTTAAACAACTCAGTCCAAGAGAAGGTAGGAAAAAAGAAAGGAACAGTAACAAATGGGACAAATAGGAAAGAAATACAAAGATGATAAATTTAAACTTAAATATACTAATACTTTTATTAAATGTAAATGCTCTAAATACTCCAACTGAAAGACAGAGATTGACACACTGGATATGTAGTCTAAAATCTACTTTAATGCACAGAAATCTTGTAGATTCCTATACACTAAAGATGAAAAATCTGAAAATGAAATTAAGGAAACACTCCCATTTACCATTGCAACAAAAAGAATAAAATACCTAGGAATAAACCTACCTAAGGAGACAAAAGACCTGTATGCAGAAAACTATAATACACTGATGAAAGAAATTAAAGATGATACAAATAGATGGAGAGATATACTATGTTTTTGGATTGGAAGAATCAACGTTGTGAAAATGACTATACTACCCAAAGCAATCTACAGATTCAATGCAATCCCTATCGAACTACCACCGGCATTTTTCACAGAACTAGAACAAAAAATTTCATAATTTTTATGGAAACACAAAAGACTCTGAATAGCCAAAGCAATACTGAGAAAGACAAAACGGAGCTGGAGGAATCAGGCTCCCTGACTTCAGACTATACTACAAAGCTACAGTAATCAAGACAGTATGGTACTGCCACAAAAACAAAAATATAGATGAGTGGAACAGGATAGAAAGCCCAGAGATAAACCCACACACATATATGGTCATGTTATCTTTGATAAAGGAGGCAAGAATATACAATGGAGAAAAGAAAGCCTCTTCAATAAGTGGTGCTGGGAAAACTGGACAGCTACATGTAAAAGAATGAAATTAGAACACTCCCTAACACCATACACAAAAATAAACTCAAAATGGATTACAGACCTAAATGTAAGACAAGACACTATAAAACCCTTAGAGGAAAACATAGGCAGAACACTCCTCTATGACATATATCACAGCAAGATCCTTTATGACCCACCTCCTAGAGAAATGGAAATAAAAACAAAACTAAACAAATGGGACCTAATGAAACTTAAAAGCTTTTGCACAGCAAAGGAAACCATAAACAAGACCAAAAGAGAACCCTCAGAATGGGAGAAAATAGTTGCAAAAGAAGCAACTGACAAAGGAATAATCTCCAAAATTTACCAGGAGCTCATGCAGCTCAATATCAAAAAAACAAACAACCCAATCCAAAAATGGGCAGAAGACCTAAATAGACATTTCTCCAAAGAAGACATACAGATTGCCAACAAACACATGAAAGAATGCTCAACATCATTAATCATTAGAGAAATGC
>NC_041224.1:54576671-54610787 GCF_002837175.3 Physeter macrocephalus
GATAAAGAAGATGTGGCACATATATACAATGGAATATTACTCAGCCATAAAAAGAAACGAAATTGAGTTATTTGTAGTGAGATGGATGGACCTAGAGTCTGTCATACAGAGTAAAGTAAGTCAGAAAGAGAAAAACAAATACCGTATGCTAACACACATATATGGAATCTTAAAAAAAAAAAAAGATCATGAAGAACTTAGAGGCAGGATGGGAATAAAGATGCAGACCTACTAGAGAATGGACTTGAGGACATGGGGTGGGGGGATAAGCTGGGACAAAGTGAGAGACTGGTATGGACATATGTACACTACCAAATGTAAAATAGATAGCTAGTGGGAAGCAGCCGCATAGTACAGGGAGATCAGCTTGGTGCTTTGTGACCACCTAGAGGGGTGGGAGGGAGGGAGACGCAAGAGGGAAGAGATATGGGGATATATGTATATGTATAGCTGATTCACTTTGTTATAAAGCAGAAACACACCATTGTAAAGCAATTATACTCCAATAAAGATGTTAAATAAAATAAAATCTACAGATGAAGACCTAGTTTAAAATAAAAAATAGACAAGGGACCTGAGGTGATTTTTTACATTTTTAAAACTTTTTCCAGCTACATTTCCCATTCTCTGGGCTCGCTCTGTTTTTCAGCCATGCAAGTTCATGAGGTAGTATAGGACTCAAAATATTATCCAAGCCCTCTCCTCTGTCTAGGTATTAACCAATATACTATTCAACAAAACTGACAAGGAAAAGATTTGCTGGATTGTCCAGTGTTGAACCACAAAGCAAGTATTGATTTTTCTTCCAAAGAAACAAGGAGATAAATAATTATACAGGTGTGTTTTGTTTTTTAATTTAAATAAATTATTGTAATAATAAAAACAAGGCAAATTCACTGTAGAAAAACTTGGATATCTTCACAAACACAACAAAGAAATTAAAATGATGCAATATCATGCCATCCATAAAGAACCACTTATGATATTTCAGCTATTTTTCCTATTATCAAAAAACAGTATATTTATATATTTTTTCCAGAAATGAGACAAAACTTTTTTCATTTTAAAATAAATTGCGAATATCTTTTCATGTTAATACATCTTCTGTAAAAGTCTAATGACCATTATTCTATCATATGGGACACTGTAATTAATCAGAATAATAATTATGGCCAACATATATTGAACACTTACTGTGTACCAGGCACTATGCTAAGAGCTTTGCAATATTCATTTAGTCCCATTTCCTTACTGTGTAACTAACATTATTAATTGCCATACAACATTTTTGTATTGCTAATAGGACAAGTTGCCTTATTTTACAGTAAACACTAAATCTTTCTTTGGCATTGGTTTGGCATTATGCTATTCCTCCTACCTCTAAAATGTTGTTTCTTTCTATTCCTAGTCTACATGCCCACCCACAACAATAGTCCACCTGTTGAATGTATCCGTGACAGTATGTGCCTCAATTGCAATAGAAATATAATTTCATTCATTGATCCAAATTCACTCTGGTGAATGTTTTGAGTACTTCAGCATTGCACTGTAGTATCTCCGAATCCCCTACTTTTTGTCTTTGAGTTTTGTCCAAGATTTTTGCTATAGCAATGCGGTAATCAACCTCCTTGCAGGCATTTAAGTAAACTGTGTCATGATCATACTGTGATTTGCCTGATATCCAGATGTTCTCACTCACTCTCAAGACCTGAACTATGTACCCAGATGCTTACCTGGTGTTGTGTATGAGAATGAATCTCCCTCAGTGGTGTGCTGGAGGCTGCTTGTGTCAGCTTGGAGGACTTGATTGTGTGTATCTCTTTCCAACTCAGCATTCAGTTTTCTCACCCTGAAATCAGCCATAAGGGAATATTTACACCACAGAAATTGGCAAACCCCAACCATCAGTCGGGGCACTCTTTTCCCTGGAGAGCTTGTGGTTACATATTTACTAGTGCATCTCTGTACTGTATTAACTTATTGATGAGTTAATACAGGTACCTTGTATGCAGCACCACACAGTGACTCAGTTGGCATGATTCCTAGTCAATATAGTGTTGTCTACCAGCCAAGCAGTCTGCAACATAGCAGTGCTGAATATATAGTGTGGCCCAAGGTCACACAGCCTGTAAGTGGTGAAGTCAGAATTCTAACCTGAGATGTTCTCTGTCTCCAAGGCCCATGTTCCTCTGCTCCATTCTGCTGCTTCTGGAGAGGGCAGGCTCTGGACACAGACTGCCTGGCTTTACCACTTGACCGGCTACATAACTGCCAACAAGTTACCTACATTCTCTATCCCTAACTTTCTTCAGCCACTAAAAAGGAATAAGAATAGCATCTATTTCATTGTGATATTATAAGGATTAAATGAAGTAATGAATCCAAGGAACTCAGCACCAGTGCCTGGCATATAACAAGTGCTCTATAAATATTAATTACTATTAATACATATATTTAAAGCATATAATGTGATAAACCAGAATCTTTTATCTAGCAATTATTTACCTTTTATCCCACAGTGTTCTTTTAAGGTAAAGAATGTTTGACAGTTTTGTTCTTAAAAAAGCTTTAAAATCTAATTGAGCACAGAAATTCTTTTTTTTTTAACACCTTTATTGGAGTGTAATTGCCTTACAGTGGTGTGTTAGTTTCTGCTGTATAACAAAGTGAATCAGCTATATGTATACATATATCCCCATATCTTCTCCCTCTTGCGTCTCCCTCCCACCCTCCCTATCCCACCCCTCTAGGTGGTCACAAAGCACCGAGCTGATCTCCCTGTGCTATGTGCAAAATTCTTCTTTTAACAGCTGATACATATTTCAGTAAATAAGTTATAGTTCCATTACAGAAGTATTTACCAGTTCATTTGTAGATCAAGTTCCCTTAAAAGCAGAGGAGCCTTAGATATCTGAATAAGTGATTTGATTTCCTTTTGAAAAATTACAGTACCATGACCTGAATACCTTAATTTTAGCTAGTCAGTAGAAATCTGGTCGTTGTTACCTTGGACAAATAGTCCCCTTTGATTTCTCCTTATGAGGAAGCATGTGCTTCGGACATAATATTCTTATTGTTTTAAGGAATATATCTTGATAAATGGAAACATGAGCTTTCAGTGGAGACTCTACTTCTACCAAAGTTGCTTAAAATAAGTTAAATATGCTCTCTCAATTCCTGTCAATTGATAGTGTGGAAGAAGTTTTAGGGATATGATTATCTATAAAACAAAGACAGCAACAGACTGAATAGAAAAGTGCCTGGCATATAGTAAGGCCTCAATACTTATTTACTGAAGGAATAATTAATCCATCTGCAGTGACCATTGTAGTAACACACATACACACACAGATATAACACACACAATGGGTATATTTGATGCACACACAGATATAACAACTAATAAAACCATGTAAATCTAATCTAAAATACAAGTTGTAATGTATATCATCACTGTATTTCTTGTCGTTCATGGGAAAAACACTTTGATAGATTTTTATAAAGATCGTGGTCCTTTTCTTCAAGTTATCTGGCAGCCCCGACACTGAATTTAAGTAAAGGGGATATTGGCCTGAGAGGTCATTCATAGGAAGACAGAATTGCTTTATGGCAATCAATGGTGCCCCTTTTTTTGCAATCAAACCTGATGGCAAAGAGCTAGTCCTTTTAGCCAGGAACATTTTACTCCATTGATACTCCATGCTGTGAGATAGTATGAAAACAAATCCAACATGTGAAATCTCTTCATTATTATTTTTTTTGTTTGTTTTCTAGAATTTGGATTTCAATGGTATTTCCCCTGATACTTCAGTGAAACTTTAAGATAGTTTCCAGTTTTCTGTGAAGTTTTGACAACCAAAGGCAATTTCTCCCAGCACAAAATCAACTTGCCTCTCAGGCCTGCCCCAAGTTGAAAATGTCAGCTACCTGAAATCCTAGCCAGATTGCTAAAGGCCAGGGACAAACCAGAAAGAGGTTTTCTCTCTCCCAAAGTTCCCTCAGAAACTTTTTACAGCCTGGTTGTCTAAGGGATCAGAAATGCCAAAATAAACAAAACAAAACAATCCAGGATGAAGTCATAACTTGAAGTTCCATAAAGTATAACAAGCACCTAGCGTGACCTGGTCCAGCCTGAAGGAGACCTCCAATAGCTCAAAGACACTCAGGGCTGTCCTGCTCTTCTCATCCTCCTGCTTTCTGTTCATCCCGGGCCAGATGAAGAAAGGAAGCTGGAAGGGTTCTCCACCTAGTTCAGTCAAGAAAAAAGGGAGAGGGCTTCCCTGGTGGCGCAGTGGTTGAGGGTCCGCCTGCCGATGCAGGGGACACGGGTTCGTGCCCCGGTCTGGGAGGATCCCACATGCCGCGGAGCGGCTGGTCCTGTGGGCCATGGCTGCTGAGCCTGTGCGTCCGGAGGCTGTGCTCCACAACAGGAGAGGCCACGGCGGCGAGAGGCCCGTGTACCGCAAAAAAAAAAAAAAAAAGAAATAGGGGAGAGATATTTTATGTGTCAAGAAACGTAAGTTCCCCTCTTCCTCTGCATCACTTGTGAAACGAAGGACCTGTTTATTTCACTTGTCTGGGCCTCAGTCCCCTCAGCTGAAAACGATAAAGAGGACCAAGGCTTTAAAAACATGATATTTCAATGTTTAAAAAAAATCCTACAACTTACAGAGTATTTACTGTGTTCTGGGAATTCTGCTAACTTCTTCATATATGTTATTTCATTTTGCTTTCACAATAGCCCATCCTACTGATATTATCCCTACTTTATAGATGAGAAAACTGAAGCTTAGAGAGGTTAGGCAACTTGGTCAAGTTCATCGGTAGATGGCAGAACTAGAATTCAATCCCAGGCCAGCTTGTTCCCTGTTCCAAATTGCACATCTTTACCCACTACCCTGAGCTGTGCCTGACATACCCTTGATACTTCTGTAGCACTTGACAGTATCATAAAGCAAAGTCAAACCAAAGTCTCGGGAGATCCTCTGGACACTCCTCTAAGTGTCCTTTTTACAATATGCTGTCCTCTTATCCATTGGCATTAACAACCCAGTTCTATGTCGCGTTTGATGGCAAACGTCCATGCAACAGAAAGAAGCCGCAGGATCTTATCTGGTCATTTCATTTGCTCAAGCAAGGCTCTATGGAGTCCGGACGTCTGTGACTCATCCATCAGCTCTGGAATCTCTTTCAAAATTTACTGATCTCCTGACAGGAATGGGCAATGGCTTCACAGAAAATGGAAAGCTTTGAACCTTTGCCAAAATCTCAAACCCAAACGAAACCCAAGTGTTTATGTCGAGTTTGGGTAAAGACTTTGTTCTTCTGGCTCCTGCAAAGTCAAAGATGTCTCTCTTTCCGTTCCTCCAGGCTTAATGAATGACAAATTAAAGTGAGCCAAACACGCACCTTGCAAGGAGGAGCTGCCAGCGACTGATTTCTGATCTAATAGCCTTAGGATTTTCTCTGACATGGTTAGGCTTGAGACAGTCCATTTCGAGGAAAAGCAGTTAAAGGAAATCTGATAAAAAAAAAACTTCCATTACTGCTAAGGCAGAGATTTTTAGGAGGCTGAACGGTAAAGGAGGGAAAATGCGTGCTCTGGTTTCTATGGGACCCAGGCATGAATCCCAATTCTTCCATTTAGTAACTGTGTGACCTTATACAAGTTATTCAGCTTCTCTGAGCCCCAGATTCTTCGTCTATAAAACTGGGATAATGGTTACTTACCAACAGGTTTGTTGCAAGGATTAAATGAATTAATCATGTAAGAACTTAATATATTTGTCATCCCCAAACTCCACAAAATTATAGAATTTTAGAAGTAAAAGAGACCTATGATATTGAGTTCAGACACCTGATTTTATAAATTAGAAAGGTAAAGCCCAGGGAATTAAAATCCAAAAATCATATAATTAAGTCAATGGCAGTCCAGTCCATTCTATTTGTGGCCACCTTGACATTACGCAGATCCTGCATATAAAGATACACTTATCCATCAATCAACACAATTAATGGAGTATGCTTTAATTGCTTAGCACTGTGTTAAGAATTGTGAAGAATTAAAAAAACAAAGAGCCTCAGGCATTATCAACAATAGGCATTAGGACATTTCTGTGTGCAGTGCTCTGAGCTTTCAGTTTGGGGATGATAAATTAAGTGTAAGACATGTTACATGCCATCAGAGAAGTAACAATTTAGTTGAGAAAACAACATTAATTCACATGGAACAAATAGAGAAACATGGAAGGGGGCTCATATAAGTGCAAATAGTGTGGTTTAGATGTGAAAATAGGAGAAGAAAATAAGTAGGCATGGGAGGAGTCAGAAGAGGATTCCCAGAGTTACTTAGCCTTGAAGGATTCTTCTGTCATGAAAAGATTGGCAGGGGGCTTCCCTGGTGGCTCAGTGGTTGAGAGTCCGCCTGCCGATGCAGGGGACATGGGTTCGTGCCCCGGTCCGGGAGGATCCCACATGCCGCAGAGCGGCTGGGCCCATGAGCCAGAAGTTGCTACAGGCTACTTTCCAAATGAGACAGTCAACTTCTCCTGAAGCTTTGGTTGCTTTGTCTGATGATGGAAATGAGCTAGCTCCTACATTACAAGTTACTGTGAGGATTATACTAGATGATAAAAACTATACACTTAGTACAGTACCTGGCACATGGTGAGCACTTACTAAATATTCAGCCATACACTGAGATTCATGTTCACAAAATGCTGTAAGGTAGTTACAACTGTTCTCTCTATTTTCTCATGAGGAACCTGTGTTAAGTGCAATTAGATATGGGCATGTGACTGCATTTTGGTCATTAGCATTTGAGCAAAAGTAATATGGGTTACTTCTGGTGTAAAGTGGTAAAGAAATGGTTATACCATCTCCCATTTGCTGGCTTAATGGAGAGTGAACGAAAGACAAAAAGGAGGTGGAGCCACAGGTTGGAAGTAGCCTGAATCCCTGAATGATCACATGGAAGGTAGCCCAACCAGAAATAGCCCCCAGTGGACTGAAACATGAGCATGAAATGAGCTTTCATAGTACAACCACCAAGATTCCAGGATTTACTTGTTATAACCTCTAACATTACCTAACTAATACATTTACTAAGGGTTTTTTGTTTTTTTTTTTTAAGACTGAATTAGAACACACCATAGCAATAGCATATAAGTTGGGTAGTGGGTAGATATGGAGTTTAACTCTTCTAAACTTCTTGTCCTGGGGGAAGATAAAGATATTAACCTTAGCCTTTGATACATTACATAGACCTACTGTAATCTCCCAGGTAGTCCCTAAAGAACAGAAACATAGAACATAAATTCCAAAGTAGTAGTGGGGAAAATTTGAATAAGATAAAAATAATTAAAAGAAAAAGAAGGTCATAAGGGAGGGTCAAAAAGAAATCAAAAAATATGATGGTAAATATAAATATATTGGCAATTTCATTAAATATAAATGGATACATGTTTCAAATAAAAGACAAAAATATCAGAATGGATTTTAAAAAGCTAACCATATACTATTTATAAGATACACATCTATAACATATAACTATTGAATAATTTAAAAGTAAAAGAATGGAAAATGACATACTAGGCAAATTCTAATCAAAAGACAGCTAGTGTAACTACATTAACATCAGACCAAATGGACCTAAAGTCAAAAGAAAAAAATGGTAAAGATAAAGAGTAAGTTTCATCAAGATAAAAGGTTGTATTAACCAGGGAGATATAATGATTTGAAATTCAGAGGGCCTATATAAAGCAAAAATTTAAGAACTATCAGGAGAAAGAGAAAACTCCACAATCACTATAGGAGTAACTGATAGCAAAAGCAACAACAACAACAACCTAGTAAAAATACAGAAGATTTGAACAACATGATTAACAGACTTGTTTTAGTTGACAAATAAAGAACACAACACCCAGCAACTCCATACTGTACATTCTTTAAAGGTAGATAGAATATGAACAATTTACTCTATATTGAGCCATAAAGCCATTCTCAACAAATTTCAAAGTATTGAAATTATGCAGATATAGTAGAAGAAAAGAAATAGTAAAGACAAGAATAGAATAAAACTGAGAGAGACCACGCAACAGAGAAGACCAACAAAGTCAGTTTATTCTTTAAAAAGATGATAGTTCGAAAAACTTTAAAACAGGTGAGATTGAGCAAAATTATAATGAAAGAAAGAGAGAAGTTACAAATAATCATTATCTGAAATGAAATGAAGAACACAATAATTGCTATAGATGTCAAATAGATAAACAAATATTATGACTAATCTGGATAAAATCAACAAATTCCTAGAAAAATATAACACTAAAACTGACTCAAGAATAAGCAGACCTGAACAGTTACATAGCCATAAATAAAAGTAAAGCAACAGTCAAAAATTTTCCCACAAAGAAAATTTTAGGCCCAGTTTCTTCACCTGCAAGTTCTAAAACTATTTAAGGAAAAGATCATTTCGATTTTATATGATCTCTTCCAAAGAACAGAAAAAGAGGGAGTGATCCCCATCTTTAATTGTATAAGACTACCATAACCTTGCTACCCAGATTGACAAGGACAATTCAAGAAAATTGCAGGGAATCTCATTCATAAACATTGATGCAAAAGTCCTAAACAAAATTAACCAACCAAATCAAGAAACTCATGAAAACTAGAATATATCATTACCAAGTAGGATTTATTCCAGAAATACAAGACTGATTTACATTAGGAAAACAAATTAAATTAATTTAATCACCATATTAACACATTAAAGGGAAAAAATACTCATCTTGATAGAGAAAGTGTCAACCCTTGATACAACTAAAAATTCATTTGTGACTTTAAAAAGTTATTAGCGGGGACTTCCCTGGTGGCACAGTGGTTAAGAATCCACCTGCCCATGCAGGGGACACGGGTTCGAGCCCTGGTCCGGGAAGATCCCACATGCCGTGGAGCAACTAAGTCCATGTGCCACAACTGCTGAGCCTGCACTCTAGAGATTGCGAGCCACAACTACTGAGCACACGGGCCACAACTACTGAAGCCCACACGCCTAGAGCCCATGCTCCACAATAAGAGAAGCCACCGCAATGGGAAGCCCATGCACTGCAACGAAGAGTAGCTCCCGCTCGCCACAACTAGAGAAAGCCCACGTGCACCAATGAAGACCCAACGCAGCCAAAAAAAATAAAAATATAAATAAATAACTACATTTATTTAAAAGAAGAAATAGCATAGTTTTTGATGAAGAAGAAATAAAACTGTCTTTTTTGTTCCAGATTATGTGATTCTATATTTAGAAAATCTAAAAGGATCTACAGATAAGTTATTTGAATTAATAAGAGTATAGTAAGACTGCCAGGTTAAAAAATCAATATACAGAAATCATATACTAGCAACAAATAAATTTTTAAAAGATATAATTAGTGCCTTAACAATTCAGGAATATATATAATGAAATGTGTATAAGATCTTTCAGAGATTATAAAACTTTATTGAATGACATTAAAGAATATCTAAATTAAAGAAGTATATTGTCTTCATAGATGGGAACACTTAATATAGCAAAGATATTAATTCTCTTCCAAAGTGATCTATATAGTCATCGCATCCCAAGCAAAATCCAGGCAGGATTTCGGGTTGAACTTAAAAGCTGAAACCAAAATGTGCATGGCTGGGAACCATCTGTTCTAGCTGTGTGGAGAGAGGGGGTCCTGGGGAGTCAGAGGAGTAGCTGATTGTCCTAACTGATTCTCAAAATGGCAGAGTAAATGGAGCTTTCAGAGTTCTATAAATCCATACGGAAAGGGGGCAGCGGCTCTTTATGGTTGAGGCAAGAAAAAGGGGGCAGAAGGTTGAGAATAAATTTCCACAGACTTTTGACAACAAACTGGCCAAAAAATCATGAGTCATCTCAGCGAGAGTCTGAACCAAGATTTAAGTTAAGAAAGAAGCAATTTATTCAAGTCTAAGATTATACTCAGGGCTAGGATTTATGCAAAAGGATGAGATATTTGATTTAAAATTTTTTTTTAAATAAAATGTACTTCAACGAACATTAAACAGTGACCAGAATAGGAGTAGCCCTATATATCTTCTTATTTAAGTTTGGCTGTGTTAATTATGAGTTGTACTTTTGTAAGAAAAGCTGTTTCTAGCTCCCTCTAAGTCATCGCTTCTCAACCTTGGCTCCATTAGAAATAAGTAGGGAGCTTTAAAAAAATCCTGATAGCCAGGTCACAATCAGAACCCGTGAGAGTGGGACCCAGGCATCAGTACTTTTCCCAGTTTCCCAGGTGATTCTAATGCATAGTCAATGTTGAAACCCTCTACTCAAAGTAAAACCAAGACTTCGGTATCAGTGGATTACTAACGATATAAATTTTTAGAGCCCTCCCCAGACCAATTAAACCAGAATCTCTGGGAAGAAGCCAAGGCATTGTGATTTTCCCCAAAGCTCCCCAGGTGAGTCTACCGTGTTGACAGGGATGAGAACCACTGGTTTGAGGCCTTCTGTTGATGTTAGCCACCACACTAGGCATTGCCAATACGTACTGGTGAATTTTTACAACAGTGGGTTCGACTCCTTAAGCATTTGGGTAGTTCTTTGAGTGGTGAACTGATAAAATCTAACAAAAATTTATTCAACATTTGTTGAATATTTATTGAAGACAAAAGATACAATACTGTCTTCAGATGGGAAAAAAATCCCAAACAAATACATATTCCAGTTTCTGGTAAATTGTGGGTGGTCCACTACCACCAAACTCTGTATAAAGGACGCTAACATCATGAAGGGCAATTTATTAAGATACAGTGCATGTATCTATCTTTTCTTCAAACCCTCAAATACAGCCCAGTCATATGAACCACATAGCACCTCTCCTATTCTCACAGCTTGGGGAAAGAGGAGAGGGTAAGGTGGTGATAACAGAAGGAAACATCACACCAAATATTATAATAGTCCTGCCAGTACCTGAGAAGTGTAGTTCACACTCACAATAGCAGCTCAGCAAGTTATACTCCTCTGGCACCTCCTTGGCAGGCATGTAACTCCTAAATGACTTAGCAAAATCCAGAACTTACAAGGCCAGAGCGCTCATTTACAGCTGAAAACACTGATAGGAATCATCTGAGGACCCTGAAGCCCGCATGATTCTGCGTGGTCTCTCCCCACATGCCTCTTCACCAGACGCCAGTTCACAGGGCAAGTCCAACCCCCAACCACACACATACAAAGGACCTCTAATTAACAATCTCTGTTCAAAATGCTTCACTGTGTTTCTAGTTTATAAAGTTCTTTTGCAGATATTATCCCAGGCATGATAGATACAGTCCTTCCCTATTTAGTTTTCACATATGAAGATGGAGATATCCAGAAAGATGAGGTAGTGGCTCAGGGTCACATCACTCGTTGGTACAGAGCTGGGATGTAAAGCTGAGTCTTCTCCACCAGAATCCATGCTTTCCCCTCTACTATAATAGGTGTACTTGACATCAGCATGGTGCCTTGTGAAGTGCAAAGCACATGCCCAATAATTCTTAATAAAGGAAGTGACGCAGGTAAAGTAACAGCACCGTGCCTAGCACATAATATGGGCACTCAATACATGGACTTGCTTCTGCCCCTTTTTATTCATATACTGTTTACTGCTCTCCTTTCTCAAAGGATTTGTGTAGATCATAACCTTTATTAAGCTTGGGGTCTAATAAAATAGTTCAGATTGGCCATCACATTTAGTCCCCCTGCCTAATTTCTTTGAGTAAAATGGTTTCAAAGTCAGAACATGGGACTGGCAGCATATAATCTGGGACTTCATAGGCCAAAGGGAGACTGATAGATCATTGTAAACATCAGAAAGGGCCACGGCCTCGGATCTCAAAGGAAAGTTGGATCCCCAAACCTCAAGTCTAGATCAGATTTCTACAGTGGTGTTCATCCTTGCTGGGACAGTTTTCCTTTTTATAATCATTAGAAATTGATGTTTGTGTTTGCCCACAACATTGAGATTTTGACCAGAGAGAGACCCAGACCCAAGAAGAGTGATACCCTGTCCCGATAACCACTCTTCCCCATTCCCTCCACCCCCAGCCCTCTCCCCTGAGAGTGTTACATGCACAAGGTACAATAACAGAATGGGAACAAAGGTGCCACTTTATTAACAGCTGTGCAAGAGTCCAGCCCCCAAACTAAAATGCTGATACAAAACCTCACTACAGCATGTGGCTTAAACTGGAGACTAAAGTAGACAAGCAACCACCACTCTTCCCGTCTCTATGCCCACAACCCAAATCTCAACTAGGAGGAGGTCAGTGTGCTACACTGTGATTTTTTTTTTTTTTATTTGCAGGAGAGATTTATTTGAAGAAATATTACAATGTATAAAAACTACATAAAGTCTTAATTTTCACTCATAAGTGGTAAATTTGGTATAATGCATAATAAAAAACTTTAAAAATCCAGAATGGACAAAGTGAGGCTGTGAAGAGGGAGAGACGGCCAGAGTGGGTTTACTCATCCACTGCACCATATGGAAACAGAGAAAAGAAAGAGGGAGACGAGAGCTCTGGGGAGCGGTCTCACCTTAACAGCTCAGGTGCAGGGAAGAAGGAGGGGCAAGAGCAGAGCAGGAGGAGAGTAGAGCGCTGTGTCTTCCCAGGCACAGTGGACCACGCTTGCTGGTAAAATGTGGCCCAGTGAGTGTTCTGCACTATGACCAAGCAGCTTGCCAACTTTCCACCCCAGCTGGGAAAGCAGGGTCTAGAAGAGGGGTGGCCATGGTTGGGAAAGTGAGTAGTAGTATCCTTATTTTACAACAGACTCAAGTTCAATTTTCTCCCCTTTTTCCTCCCTTTGTCTTTCACTCATTTTTTGGCTATAAAATAATATCATGCCTATAAGTGTTTGTGGAACTTACGTCTTGAAAAAAAATTAAGATGAAAATTACCTTTAAAGTAAATAGAAGGTATTGGGTACTCTGTGATCACACAGCCCATAATCTTACAGATTACTGACCACAGAGGTCAATTATTTTTAAAAGGTGCCTCTTCTTATTTTCCTTTGTCTTATGTAGCAAGAAGAATTTCTTTCCATGTGAGGAGGGCTATTCTCTTTAGTTCAGGTGTCCCAAGCTCAAGGGCCACCTTTATCAAATTTGAAAAGTAAGGTTTGTCCTTGTGCCTTGGTTTCTCCTTACAGTGGACTTGTACTGACTCGAGGCAGGCAGGACCTCTGGGGCCTTCTTGTGCCTCCTCTGTTTTCCAGACTTGCTCCTGTGGCCTTCTGTCAGTCACGCAGCCCCTGTCAAGCTCCTAAAGAGTTGTCAGACCAGCCCCCTCCTTTATACCCCCATCCACACAGCAGCAGCTTCCTCCTAACTTGTTTCCCAGTCATTTCCCTTCAAGTCCACACGTTGCTCTTCAGATTTAAGGCTGCATTCTGGCCATGCTCCTTCCTTGGTAAACATCCTTTGGTGGTTACCACTGCCTATGGATGAAAGTACTAGCTCCTTAACGTTGAATTTAAGACTTTCGATGACCTGGCTCCTTTTTTAACACCCAACACTCACTTCCCTTTATATCATCCTTTGAATCTTATTCTCCAGAAACATTATTCTTCTGCACATACTCAGTTCTTCCATCCCTGTTTCCCTACTCAGTATGGCTTCTTACCTACATAATGCCATACCCCTTCTTCATTTGCTCAACTCTCTTTTTTTTCCTTTAAGACTCAACTCAGGTGCTGTCTTCTTCAGGAAGCATTCTGACTATCCCACTCCCCTCTCTGCTGCTGCTGCTTCCAGAAAACATCATCTATCCTTCTGCCATAACCTCCATAAGACATTATCCATACTTCTGTCATAGCATATACCACATAAAATTGAAATTTTGTCTTTGTCACTAGGCTAAAGAGTTCAGGGGCTATTCTCAGTATGCTCAGCCTCTAGACCTTTGAAGTAGGAGACCTTCCATACCCGTTGCCTGCATCGCTTGGTAGGCTTAGAAATAGGTTCAGCAATTAGCATGAGAACTAAACACTCGCTTAAATGGTATGATTTGCAGGCAAAATGGCAGAGAAAGTCCATCTCTCACACTGATTTCAGGGGTTAGCAACAGCTACCTGTACCCCTTTCTACTGAGGCTTGTGAAGTTTGTACAAACACTGTGAAAAGTAGTATGACTGGATATGCTTGTCACTGGGACAAGTGTCCTTCAGCTACCATTTTGGATATAAGGGAAACGAAACTAACAATCACGATCATTAGATTATCTAACGATACACATAAGGCACTGTAGTTATTTTGCTTTTATTTTTGTTAATGCTAACCAGGCTTCTTACTTGTTACGAATCCCTATGTTACTGATAATGCACTGGTTCTCAGAGACACTTTCTAACTTGTGGAAACCATTATTAAGGTAGTGGAATGTTAAGTAAAGGGAGTGGGTCTGAAGTCCCAACCCTGCTCTGCCTACCTTAAAGATCCTGTCTCTATTCAGCCTATCAGCCCCTGTCTTCCTTCAGATTGGAGCCATTGTTATTCAAGGTCAAATCTATCTTGGCCACAAATGATGGAGGCACAGACCCTGATATGTTGCATTGGAAGTTAGCCCCTTCAGAGGCCCGCATCTGTATCACAGAGTTTGCCCAGGCCTCTCATTGCTCAGTATATGAACACTTAAATTCTTTATCTGGACTCCCTGGTCATGCCACCTCACCAACCACTAACTGGCTTCCCATGGCTCTGCTGAGACCAGGCTCTGGCTGAGGGTGATGGAGCTGCTTCCACACCCACCCCTGTTTCAGGGAAAGGACCCTGTTCTCCCACACTCCATACCCCCAGACACGGACACTGGTCTCTCCCTAGCTTTCCACACACCAAAAAAACTAATAGTAACTTCAAGTGAGAGCTGAACAAAAGATAAGAAAAAAAGAAAAATGGATGTACTGAACATAGAGCAATATCACAGCTGTTGGAACCTCTTATGGGGTCAGCTGCTTGCCTCCCCAGGCCAAGGGCAGCTCACCCACCATTGCAGAAACTGCTCTAGGCCTTAGAATCTGGGCTGAGCCAAGCTCTGCATTAAGGAAGTTGGACATTTGTTGTCTTCTCTTCAGGTCAGCCTAAGTCCTGTCTCTCAAGTTCTCATTTCCTGCCCTGGGACTGTCCTTCCAGGATGAGACATAGTAGAAAAAGTCCACTCTTTGGGAAAAACCCCACCCTTGTCCCCATTACCAGTGTGTGGCCTTGCCCTCATACCCTGGCCACTTGGTCTCAGGTCTGACATCTGTCCATTTCCCAAGGCCCGAGTTTTACGTTAGCATGGTCATCTTTTTACACAAGTATCTTTTTACACATATTAGCTCCATGAAAAGAGCTGTATCTCAGTGGGCAATGGTCTCCTCATTGAAGCATAACTTCCATACCCTTTAGTAAATGGTGAAATAGCTCTTACTGCATATCTACTGTTCCAGGTTTGGCAGTGATAGGAAGATGATTATTCACAGTGGGGAAGAAAAGACAGACAGGAAGGAAGGAAAAAATGAAGGAGGGGAGGAAGGTAAAGAAAAAAGGAAGGAAGGGAGGGAGGGAGGAAGAAAGGAAGGAGGGAAGGAAGGACAGACGGAAGGAAATGAATGGAAAAGGTGATTAACATTATAGGAGGTTAGAAGTGTGAGACACGCCTGTGGGCAGGGCTGATTGGGATGGTCTTAATGAAGGAACTGGGTTTCTCTGTGGAAACCAGTGACATGGAGAACACAGGCAGGAGGCCCAGAAGGACAGAGAGCCCCCTCTCTCTTATTCAAGTGAGGCTGTCCATTCCTGCTTCTGTCTAAGGCTACCTGATAGCACCAGCCACCATCACCACCCAGCTGCCTGCCCTGGGGGCTCGCCACGATCCACCCATGCACAACACCAAGCAAGCTGAGGCAAAGCCATCCAGATTGACCCAATTCTCCATGTTCACTAAAGCCTGATCGCCTCAAGGAATAATGGACAGATGTTAAAGAGGTGGGGAGAAAGGCAGAACAACCTTGTGACTCATGGTCCTGAAGACAGAAGGAAGACATTCACTAAAAAGCAATCTCTTCTGATAGTAGGGATGTCTCTCCTTTGATGTTCAGGTATGTTTTAAGACTGGTCTTTAGATAACCTAGTGCAAAGTGATCAATTGCATCTAACTGCTTATTGTATATTTCTCTCCACACTTTTGTGTGTCACATTTGTCTATTTGTCTCTTCTATTCTATTTTCAGACAAAGGGGGCTTAAGCAAAAAATATCTTCCAAATATATTCATGAATATTTTAGCATCTATTTTGTGTACACATTTAGTATTCTCTCCAGGGCACGCAGAGCAGGGAAGCGATAAGAAGAAGCTAGACCATTCTTTGGTGCTGGCTGCCCAACAGCTAAGGCTCTCAGAAGGAAGGGGCAGACTCCCTAAGCCAACAGTCTGAGGAGCTTTGGCAAGGCCAAAATGAGGACACAGAGCTTTCCTGTTCAAAGGCAGAGGGCGGTGGGAGTGCAAGGGAGTGGAGTAGGAAAGGGAGAAAAGGAGCAAGGAGGGCAGCCCCTGTGTCTCTAAAGAGGTACAGCGGTTCTGCTTGCATTCATTTACTCACTCATTCATTCCAAATAAATTGTGAGTACTTGCTATAATCCTGAATTTGTACTAGCTTTAAAGACACAGAGTTGAAGAGGTCATAGTCAAAAGGGATGCTGGCACAGAAACCAGGAACCAGGATAGAGTGTCACAAATGTTACGGGGGAAGCATGAAGAGGGAGTAACAAGCCACCAGGAGTGGTGTGGTGCTGGTAGGGTGTTCAGGAAAGACTTCCTGGAGAGGCAATACTTGAGCTACACCTTGAAGGGTGAGTTAGTCTCAGACAGAGGACCTTCATCCAGGAAACCAAATGCACAAAAGACCTGACACCATGAGTGGCTGAGCCAAAGTCCAAGACCAGTGTGGTTGGTTCTGCATAGCTGGAGTGAGAGGAGGGGAAGGGACAAGAAAGAGGCTAGACAGGCAGTGCTCCATTGCAAAGTGGCTGCTGTGTGGACCTTAGGAAGATGAACGTGACTGATTTAGATACATTAAATGATTTAGAACCTGCTCAGCTTTGCATTTGAAAAAGATCACCCTGATGAAGGTTCAGAGGATACATTAGAAGGGAGAGATGAGATTATTCCAACAGTGCAGGAGAGAGATGACAAGAGCCTGGACAGAGGCAGTGAGTAGGAAGAGGATGAAGAGATGGAGATGTAGGGAGGGGACTCAGAGACATTTAGGGGTCAAGGGGACAGGACAGATGACCGATGAGATGTGGTGTATGTGGGAGACTAGTCCTTTCTCCCACAAGCACCTGTGGGTGAAGCAGCATAGTGATAAAGAGCCAGACAACCTGGGTTCAAAATCCTGCCTCTGCTATCTACCAACTCTGTGACTTTGGACAAGCTACTAAACCTTCCAATGCCGTGTTTCTGCTCTCACAAAAGCGAAGAGGATAATGATAAATAAGTTTAATACTAATATTAGTGAAAACATGTAAAACACTTACAACAGTACCTGGTACAAGATAGGTGCCATATAACTGCATGGTCAATAAAATAAAGAATATACTCCAACCTCTGACCTAGAAGAAGGGAGTCAATGTGGATGGGACGGGTGATGCTGTTTTCCTAACTGGGGTGAAGTGTGGCCTGGACTGCAGTGTATCTCAGTCCAAGTGTGGCCCAAAGACCACTGTTGGCCCAAGAACTCTCTGTTACAGTTTTGTGATAAGTGAAGGAACAAATTGAAAGTAGGAATTTATCTACTTTTATACCAATTTGACTTTGCTGCTATATTCAAGGCACGTGACACTTTTAAATTTTACAACCAGATGGATTGGAAATTTATAAGCAAAATGGTCTCAAACCGTAAGAGATGGTTCGAGAAGCACTGGTTCAGAGCCATGATTCTCAAAATTTGTTTCATGTGAAAATCACCTTGGGGAGCTTTTAGAAACCTTGATGCCCAGGCTGACCCCCATAGTAACTACATGAGGATTTCTGGGAAAGGAATTTTGACCCCCAGTATTTTTTAACATTCCCTCAGTGATTTTAATGTGCAAACACAATTGAGAACTAGTGGTCTCGATGAGGACTTTTCAGAAATGAATCACTTAGGATCTTGTTAAAATACAGATTCCAATTTATTATTAGATCTGGGGTGGGGCCCAAAAGTCTGCATTTCTCACAAGCACCTGGTAAGGCCAATGCTGTTGGTCCATGGATCACACTGGAATAGGATCTGTGTGAAATAAGCTGGGCTTATCTAACCAAACTATGGACATTCATATAACAGTATAGAATGGGATCTGCAAAACAAACCTGAAAGGTAGACAGTGCACGGGAGGAAAGTAAAGCTCAGAGAAAATTGCAAGCCAGTGAATGGTTATACGAGGACCTGAGCCCAGGTTCCCTAATACTCAAAATCATAATTTCCCTTCTACATCATACTGCCTTTGTAAATGCTACCATTTCTTTTTTTTTTTTTTTAGCACATTCATATTTATTTCCAAACTAAAATGCTCTCTTAGACCCATGAATTTCAGTCCTTTCTATTTGTTTTTTAGTTTGTTTTTTCTTAACTGAAGTATAGTTCATTTACAACGTTGTGTTAGTTTCTGCTGTAGAGCAAAGTGATTCATATATATATATACTTTTTCATATTCTTTTCCATCATAGTTTATTACAAGATATTGAATATAGTTCCCTGTGCTACACAGTAGGACTTTGTTGTTTATTTTATTTATAGTAGTTTATACCTGCTAATCCCAAAGTCCTAATTTATCCCTCCCCCAACCACTTTCCCCTTTGGTAACCATAAGTTTGTTTTCTATATCTATGAGTCTGTTTCTGCTTTGTAAATAAGCTCATTTGTATCATATTTTAGATTCCACATGTAAGTGCTATCATACGATATTTGTCTTTTTCTGTCTGACTGACTTCACTTAGTATGATAAACTCGAGGTCCATCCATGTTGCTGCAAATGGCAATAGTAAATGCTACTATTTCTGGTTTTGGCTTTGTGCTTCCATCTGCTATGTTTCCTCCCCTTACACACCACTCCCACTGCCACCCCAGTCACTGGTTTTCTAATAAAGTAACTTTTGGAAAATCAGGCAATCCTCTTGGCTAAATTAAGGAGAAAAGGAAATCTGCCCATGTGTAGGCCTAACCCTAAGTATCTCTATGCACACCTCTACCTTTCAATCAGAGTTTGTCACATGTTCCTAGAAGGAGTAAAGAATGACCAAAGAGGAACAAAAGGAGAAAAGTAGGATAAATTAATCCAAAATGACATCTTCTAGGCTTAATGTGCTTGCTCCATAAATGATGACAATTAAAACAAATCTCAAATGCTGTCATCTCAGATGTAGGCCCGGCCACAGAGGGTGATCCTATGAAAGCCCTTCTCGGCACCCCTAAATCATTCAACGCCACACATCTGTGAACCCTGAGACCTGCACCTGGAACAAGGAAGAAGGCTGGGTGGGGCCAGGAGAGAAGCTCGGCTAAAATTGCTGCTTTCAGAATCCTTTGCTGTCCTCTGATTCTACATGCCGCTCCTGCCTAGCAGAGGGGTCAATCCGTTGTCTCTGCTTCCAGAGTGTTCTTACATTGCATTAAAGTGAGGTATATGTATGAGACGTCTCATCAGACCACAGGTCCTTTCAGCAATAAGGACCACACCTTATTCAGCCTTAGGTTTTTAGTTGCTGGACACACAGCAAGTGCTCAGTTACATTTTGCCAAGAAATCGAACACATTCCTTTTTTCCACGTAATATGAGTTAAAATGGGGATGATCCAATTAACTGGAGAACAAGGCATGACATGCAAATTAGGTGTGACATGAAGGCCTCCAAGGGGACGTCAGGCTCTAGTCACAACAAGGGTGAAAGCTGGAGAGTGGGGACTTGGAGTGGGCTTTGAAGAAGACACATGGACATAAGCAAGGAAAGATGATGAGACTCTAAAGGCCACAAGTGTCCTGAATCAGACTTGCAGTTTTCAGAAGTTGTTCAGCCTGTAGCTGGGGTGACCCAGTGGCTGCAAAGGAGATGGTGAGTCCCAAAAGACAGATGGAAGAACGGGGTGCAGCAGTGCCCCCAACTTCTACCCCAGGAGTCTACACCAGAAAATGCTGGTAGAGGAGCTTCAGAGGAAATAGCTCTGGGATAGGAGAGACCTCCTGCATCTCAAACTACCATGAGCAAGTTGAAGGACAGACCTGAGTCTGAAAACTTGGCTGCATGGGGTTGGGGAATTGCCAGCTTCCCAATCTAGCTACTGTCTTGATGGTGTTATACAGTGTTTTATGTTAATTAAATGTCTGCTGCAGTTCTGTGCCAAGAGGCCTTGCAAAATGCAGTGCGTGGGGGAAAAAGGACGGGCGTGCTCACTGCAGCGGCCATTCCCAAATGTCTCCTGGCAAAGTGGGAGAGTCCTAAAGACCCTCCTCTGGGCCCTTGTGGAGATAACTGGAAACAAAGAAATCCTGCCCATGCAAACAATTGTTGTAGAGGGTTAGGTAATGTGCCTGGGCCTCATGGGATTAGTAAAGGTAATTATTAATTAGAGGTAAATGTGGGATTAGTCTCTCACCTTTTCATGCCGCTCCTTTCCCACGACACAACGGCTCCTTGCTTTCAGTAGAAACGGACCCTACTGGTCAATGAAAGTAAGAGCATACGGTAGGAAAAGAGAAGACTGGTGTCACACAGCAGAAGGAAAACCGTTGGATGTGTTAATAAGGCAGTCATGATTTGGTTTTTACTTCCTTTTAAACCTTGGGCTATGTTAAGTCTTAGACCACTTGCTGGGAGTTCTTATTGGGGGCCAGGCCTTACGCTGAGAATGGTACAAATGTGGCCCCATAAGACAATGCTTTGAGTTAGATTCAAGCATTAAGAGCAAACAGGAATGAAAAGATGTTGGTACACTTTGAAGGCTATGCAGAGCTGGAACTTAGGCAGCTGTGCATGAGGATGGTCAGGCACTTACCCTCTCCCCGTCCTGTCTCCAAGGTCTCTCCCATACGCTCCGCAGCAGGAAAGGGGCGGGGAGTGGAAGGGCCGCCTTCGTGAAGCAAGCAAGCCATAGTCTCTCACTCTTTCTCATTTTCTTGCTTCTCTTCCCCCTCCCTACCTCATGTGAGTCTTCAGGCTCAATCCTGCTCAGGGCAAGAGAGAGGGTTGTTATCGGCAGCTTCTTCAAGCATCTTTTCAGAGCTCCGCCTTAGCAGCCCAAAGTGGTGGCCTTGTCCAAACTGTCAGAGCCATCTGCCTGCCGTCCATGTGGCAGAAACACCATCTGTCAGCCTCTGACCCGTGCCTTCCCTCTCATACACCACTGGGGTCAGCACCAGGCTTGCTGAGAGCCCCCTGAGGTCCCCGCCTCCACAGTCCATCTCCCCAAAACTGACAACTCCCAAACAGTTAGAAGAGGGGGTGCAGAGGGCAAACTAAACTGAGAAACCACACTCTGAGAATCACACACACACACACACACACACACACACACACACACACACACACACAGAGCAAACACTATTTTCTCATTTGGATCATTTTCTTCCAAGAAAGTAATTCTTTACCCTAACTTTTGATTTAACACAAATACTCACCAGTTTCTTAGAACAGATACATACCAAGAATGGCTATTATCCTAAGTCCTCCTCATCGAGTTAAGTTATATCAAGAAAAAAAAGTCAGTATTATAGGCTTATCCAAAATTATTGTTCACAGTTTCTTACCTTTAACCATGTGGCCCAGTAGCTGTCAATCATAGCTGCAGAGAATCACGTGGGACACTTTAAAAATAATACCAGTGCTTGAGGCCCATCCCAGATCAATTAGACTTGAATTATGAAATAGGGACTGAATGTCGTATTTTTTAAAGTTTCCCAGGTGATTCAAACCTGCATCCAGGAGCAAGAATCACTGGGTAGCCATGGTGGAATGGAAAAAGGGAATGACTGGGGGTGGAGGAAGAGGGCAGAGGGTATGGCTACTTATTTTGGATGGTCAGGGAGGGTTTCACTGAATATATGGTCTTTGAGCAGAGATACAGAAAACAAGAAGCAACAAGATATTCCATGCAAAGCAAATAGGAAGTGCAAAGGGCCTAGAGTGACGCTAAGCAGTATCTTTCTGAGGAACAGCAAGAAAGCAGGTTGGTTGAAGATAAGAAGAGAGGGAGGATGAAGGACAGAAGCTGAGGAGCAAAGGGGACAGTGGCTGGATCCCCTAGAGCCTTACAGCCTGTTTGGGTTTTCTTCTAATTCTACTAGGAACAAAGGAGTGTTTTAAGTAATGGAAGAAAACAGACTCTGATTTTATTTTTAGAAAGACCATCTTGGCTGTGACATGGAAAATGGATTTGGGGGTGGTGGCAGAGTGGAAGCAGAGATGGATCGGAGATCGTTGTGGTATGTCAGAAGGCAGACGAGGGCAAGTTCGGACGAGCACGCTGCCTTGTGATGCCCAGACCTTGGGGTGGCCATTTGTGAACATGGTTGACAAGTATGAGAACAAAAATCCAATACACTATGGGGAATGGAGGAGAAAAAGCCCAGATCCCAAGTGGCATGACTAAGCAGCTGAACCAACACCAACAGATGTCTAATCCAGGCTGCTTATTTGAGAAAAACAAACCTCTCTTTGTGAAAGCAAGAGCAGTCAGATTTTCAGTTACTAGTAGCCAATGAATTGTCAACTAATATAACCACTATTTTGTGTCAGCCCCCGGTACTAGGCGGATCTAGGAATAAAAAATATTGCATCCCTGCTTTGTGCAAAATTTTCAGCTTGTTTTTGGAGTTAAGAAATTTGCATTCCAAGTTGAAGAAGACAAACATATTCCAGTGTTTGACCCAAGCCTGGACTAGTTGCTCTCCTTTGGATAGAACCTAGAATCAAGGGCATCAGGCTGAACTGGATGAAGTCTGATTCTTACAAAACTGGCAATTAAGGGCTCACAAAACCAAGCAGGAAGTAAACTCATGGGGAGAGAATTACAGCTTAAAGATCTAGCAGAGGCTCGAAATCACCTGGTCCAAGCACCATGCAGGAGTCTGTTCAAAAAGAAGGCTCTTTTGATTCAGAGAGGGCATTGAAAACCAAGACTGGACCATGGGCAAGGGGCAAAGGAAAGATTCCAACCACAAGGCAATGCTGCCCTTCTCCTGGTCTCCATTGCTATTTTCATTCTGGTGGCTTTCCACTAATTCATAATGAGTACATGCAATGGCACAAGAAAAGAAGAGAGAAGGGCACCAAAGTTAGGGCTAGGAAAGGAGGGTATTTCACCAGCAATGGTCCAAGCTCCCAAGCAAATTCTGCTCCTGTAACTGTGCTCAGCAGTCCCTCACTGGCAGCCTGAGGCTGATGGGGGCAGAGGAAGGGGAGGCTCTATCTCTCGGCTGAATGGGTAGATGGGTGCCTAACATTCTAAGCTGGAACTCTAAATGTATTTTCTTTTAGAAACATTATTTTATCAGTGATTACATAATATTATCCTGCATTCCTAGTGCCTTTGGATTTAACAGATCATTAGGGAAGGGGCAATCCTAGGACCTCACTGTCTTTCATTATTTGTCTTAACATTATTTGAGGACCACTGTGGGTCAAGCTCCAAAAACTGGCTTATAAAGGAACATTTTTTTAAGGCATCTTTTTTTGTGAGTTGAGGCTTGCCTGTACTATCTTGGATCTCACAACACATGACATATATACTCAAATACCCACATTTTGGGTCACTAGGTGCTGCTGACATTTGTGATGTTTAATATTTTGGACATTTCATTTTAACTCTTAGATTGACAAAAATATTTTTTAAATTGAAGGAAATGTTCTTTTAGGTTAAAAAATCTCATTTCAGAATAAGAAGCTCTTTCTCCCAGAAAAGAATGTTTAAAAAAAAAAAGCTTTTGCCTAAAATTAACATTTTAAAAGTTAGAGCATTATGTACATTTGAGACAGCCATTTTTTTTTTTCATTTTTAACTCACTAGTTTTATCAAGTAGAAGAAATAATGTTTATAAGATTTTTTTCAATTGTAAGGGACATTTTGGATATTTCATGATATTTTGCAAAAAATATTAAGACACTTTTTTCCTGAAATTTAAGTTTCACACTTTGCAGTAGTATTTAATACCATTGATATGAATAGCCTGATGAGTGATATTCAGCTATAATTTGAGGGACTTCCCTGGTGGCGCAGTGGTTAAGAATCCACGTGCCAATGCAGGGGACACGGGTTCGAGCCCTGGTCCGGGAAGATCCCACATGCCGCAGAGCAACTAAGCCCGTGCGCCACAACTACTGAGCCTGTGCTCTAGAGCCCGCAAGCCACAACTGCTGAGCCCGTGTGCCACAATTACTGAAGCCCTCATGCCTAGAGCCCATGCTCCGCAACAAAGAAAAGCCACTGCAATGAGAAGCCTGCACACCGCAATTTAGAGTAGCCCCCGCTGGCCACAACCAGAGAAAAGCCCACGCACAGCAACCAAGACCCAACACAGCCTAAAATAAATTTTAAAAAAACAAAACTGTAATTTGATTTCTTGTGTATGTTGCAAAATACATATGTTTTTGTGAAAGTCAGTGGATTTTGATAAATTGTAATGCAATGACCATGTCACTAGGAAGACAAATCTATGTGATAAGAGGGAATGTTCATAAGGTTTGAAGTACAAATGTTACTAAGGAGAATTATATGCCCCAGTTCAGGAAGAACAAAATACGGTTGGCCCTCTGTATCCATAGGTTCCACATGCCACCAACCGAAATTCCATCCGCAGTTCGCTGAATCCACAGATCCAGAACCTGTGGATAGTAAGGGCAGACTATAATAGAAGAATTTATCTTATCTGTAATACCACAAACACCATAACACAAAAATGGCGTATTTGCAAAATTTACATGTTACTAGGTCTCAACAAATTTCAGCGAGTTAATAGTACAAGGAGCATATATTTCCACCAAAGTACAATAAAATTGTAAATCAACAATAGCTGTTTCACTTTAAGAATGCTAAAAATAATACACACATTATTAAATTATTCATGGATGAAAGAGGAAATCATAAAGAAACTATAAAACATCTAGAACTGAATGGCAATGAAAATTCTCCAAATAAAAACTTTTAGGATACTGCTAGAGAGGTACCAAGAGAAAAAATGCTTATCTTTAATGTTTGTATTAGAAAAAAGAAAGAAAAAATTAATGATTTGAGTATTCAACTCAAGAAGCTAAAACAAGTAGAAAAAGTATTGAAATTTAGGGAAAATAAAGGATAACTAATAAAGGGTAGAAATTAATGAATAGAAAACAAAGCAATGGCAGAGACTGACACATTTAAGACAAATTTTGGTTCATTCATTCAACAAATATTTTTTGACTGTTATAGGTACCAGGGATTCACAGTGATCCAAAAGGATGAAAATCTCTGTTCTTATGGAAATTATATTCTACTTGGGAGACAGAAAATAAATAAGATGAACAAATAAACAATATAGTATGCTAGATGCTGATAAGCATTATGAAGAGAAAAATGAAGCAAGGAAGTTGGATATGGAAATTACATGGGGCCTGGGAGGTAAAAATCTTACAGGATCTGGTTCTCCAAGATCTCAAAAGAAAGTGACTTGTGTTCTTTTAAAAATGAATATAATTGGATAACTGGAAAATTTGATCAAAAATTAATAAAAGGAGAGCAACAGTATACACTGAAATAATATTAGCACTGTAGTAGATGATACAAATATTTATATGTAATGTAATATATTATATATCTGTGAATATATATAAACAGTAATAAGTATATAAACGATATTAGGAAAGCACTAGATCACATAAGTATATATACAATACATTTTGATTAGAAAATCTTAAGAGAATTCAGTGTACTACTTCATGTAAGTAAATTTGAAAACACAGTCAAAACTAATACTTTTTTTGAAAAAAAATTAAGCATCAAAACAGACTAAAGAAGAAGTAGTGAATCAGACTAAAATTATTTAAAAAGTTGAATCAGTATTCAAAAATTTAACCTCAAACCACCCTCCAGGAGCATACGATTTTAGAGATGAAATCTACTAAACTTTCAAGAAACAGATTGTAGTGGGTTGAATGGTGGCCTCCCCAAAAGTTATGTCCACATCAAATTACTGGCACCTGTGAATATTAACTTTATTTGAGCAAACAACCATTGCAGATGTAATTAAGTTAAGGAACCTGAGATGAGGAGATTGTCCTTGATTATCCAGGTGGGCTCTAAATCCACTGGTGTGTCCTATAAGAGCTACACAGAGGAGAGAGACACAGACAGAATAGGAGGAGGACAGGTGACCCTGGAGGCAGACTGGAGAGATGCAGCAATAGCCGCCAGAAGCTCGAAGAGACAAAGAATCTTCCCTAGAGCCTCTGCAGGGAGCATGGCCCTGCTGACACCTTGATGTTGGACTTTCGGTTTCTAAAACTGTAAAAATAAATTTCTCTTGTTTTAACCCACCAAGTCTGTGATAATTTGTTAAAGCAGCCTCAAGAAACTAATACATGGATAATCCCAATATTATAAAAAGCTGTTCTAAATAATAGGAAAAAAAGGGAGAAAGCTTGTAACTCATTTGATGAACCTAGTACAACCTCAATACCAAGTAAGCTAAACTCAGTTATGGCAACAGATAACATAAATTTCAAACAGAAGGTGAGCATCCTGAAAAATAATATACTCTATCTAGGAAGGGATTATCTTTGAAATGCAAGGGTAGTTTAACAGAAGAAAAATTATTAATCTTTATTAACAACTTAAAGAAAAAAAGATACAGAATTATCTTAACAGATACAGGAAATGCATTTTATAAAATTCAGAATATTTACATGATTAAAATAAAATTCTAAGAAGACTAGGAACTGAGGAAAAATACCATCATGTTAAAAAAAAGTTATTAAAAACCTAGGGCAAAACTATTTGGTGATGAGATATTTTAAGATCAAGAATCCGACAAGGAGGGGGACAGGGATGATGGCCTACAGCCAATGACTCACTAAATAGGGTAGAAAAGGCTAGTTCTGTTGCTTCCAGGCAGGATGACTGGGAGATGCCAGTATGCTCCAGAGTTCTTGGGGGGCGGGGGTGTATCAGGCCATGGCTAGGGTTCAGCTCAACCCACATATTTGCCTAGCTGTTTCCCCTGCCCTCTCCTGATCCCCTCACTCTCTTGCAAGTTTCAGCTGAGAGCAATTCCCGTCAATAAATCCCGTTGACAAGAAACCCCATCTCTGACTCTGCTTCTAGGAAGCCCAACCCTAAGGCACTGAACAAATCTCAATGTCAAGTTCCCTGACTAGATTATTCTGCAGAGAAAATATTCCCTGTCATTGCTATGTAATAGCACAATATAGCCATATCTAGTCAGATTCTACCACAGAAACATTTTAGGCCAGCTGACTGTGTGGACTGAAATGAGGGTTGTTGATCTAAGAAACCTGACATTTTCCAATATTCCCAAATCATTATGATTTTCTCTCTGCTTTACCAGTTTTCACAAAGACGGTATGTCACTTGATGTCATAGAATACCACCACTAAATTCTCTTCCAGGTCTTAAACATTACGATTCAAAAACATTAGATTATCTGCCATCTTTGAACTTCAGAACTTGAAGAGGCCCCCAAACCATTCCATCCATCCCTCCTGTTTTCTGACGAGGGAGAAGAAAGCAAGAAAAGAGAATGACAACCCAACCCAGAATTTCCTGTGTTCTCTGAGCTCTAGGTCCAGCAAAGGAAAGGAAACAAAGGTTCCCTAAAAGTGATAAGGGCTCATCTTCGCAGCGACAAGCAGACAGTAGCAGCCTTGTCTCTGCATCAACAACACCGTGGCAGAGTCAGATGTAGCTCAGAAGGTACATCTCAATTCCCAGACAGAGCTCATTCCTGAGGAAAGATGACAGTCATAAGAGGTATGCCAAACTGCCAACATCCCACTTTGAACGATAAAGATTTCTGCCACAAAACACAGCCCGTCTCCATTTGTAAAATGGAGAATTGAGTCAAATAGTTAAACAATTCAAACAAAAATGATGACGATAACCATCAAGCCGAATGTTTACTATGTCCCAGGCACTTGATGCCCTGAAATCCTGTGATGTAGATTTCATTATCATCATTTTGACAATGAGTTTATTGGACTCCAAAGCCTTTCAAGCTACTTAACTCTAAACCTTCACAACAGAACTGCTGGTTCTCCACCTTGAATTTACAAAAAATTCACCTGGGTTTCTTGCTTAAAATGCAAAATCCTGAGCTCCACACTTAGGGATTTAGATTCTGTAGATATAAGATGGATCCAGAAATCAGCACTGAAAAAAACATTAGGTGATTTGAATTAAGATGGTCTTATGGTCACACTCTGAGGATCACTGACTTTCACCCCTCTTAGTTATCTAAATGTCTGCTCCTCCATCCTCGAAGTAGGAAAAGAAGCAGTAAGGAACTCCACCATAAAACCATAGGAAGAGTTGCTGGCATATTTCATCTTCTTTGCACAGCGCTATCTTTTAGGAACCCCTATATCCATCAGACAAATACTTAAAAATAATTTTGCAATCTAACGTTGAATTCCTCAATCAGGTTTAATAGTAATGATTTTAGCCACACATTTAGTACAGTTACTTTGGTGCACTACCAAAAGTCAAAAGTTGTTGTAGTTATATATACAAAAAATACAATGCTTTAAAAGTTGGTCAGGGTATCAAGAATTAATCCAACTTTATTATTCTACAGGCAAGAAGTTAGTTACACGGTCACAGCACACACTCTTTGGCAGTAATCAAAACAAGAACCTACTTCTCTTAACTTAAAACTGTGCTTTAATTATATTTGGCTCTTTGTCCATAAAATATTTTTAGTGTATGGCATTCTAAAAGTCTTCCTAACCTATAAAAATTTAGTCAAATTAAACAATTTTTTAAAAGCCTAGAATGTGTTTAATTTTTCCTTCATTTTGAAAGCAAAGTCCCTGGGAAAAAAGTACTTGGCTTGCTTATACATCCAATGAGGAAAACAGAGCACATGTAAGAACATGAGCTGCAATTTCCTTTTTGACATGCAGACAACTTTCAGAGTGAAGATTTCTGGAGTACAAATTCTACCTATATTCATTTATCACTTTGTGCTTGTAACTTATAATGGAGCTGTGAGATGATCTGTATTTTCCAAGGAACGGAAGGCAAGCCAGTGAAGCACACTTCCGCAGTACTGTGAATCCCGGGGTCACCAGGTGATACCTTGAGGAGGCAGAGAAATCTGGGATTCTCAACAATCCGCAAAGCAAGATGGCCCCACAATGGAACCCAAAACAGGGAAGACTGAGGTCGCAAAGCCAGCAATTAATCATCACAAAGATATAGGAAAAGTGTTCAAATGAACTTCACTGGTAAGTCATGCTTTGAAAACAATGACCACATCTTCTTTATCTTTTCCTCTGCTGATGGACATTTAGGTTGCTTCCATGTCCTGGCGATTGTAAATAGTGCTGCTACGAAAATTGGGGTGCATGTGTTGTTTTGAATATTAGCCATAAAAAGGAATGAAATTGGGTCATTTGTAGAGACATGATGGACCTAGAACGTATATCATACAGAGTGAAGTAAGTCAGAAAGAGAAAAGCAAATATCGTATAATAATGCCTATATGTGGAATCTAGAAAAATGGTATACATGTTCTTATTTGAAGAGCAGAAATAGAGACACAGACGTGGAGAACAAATGTATGGATACCAAGGGGGAGAGGGGTGGGGTGGGAGGAATTGGGAGACTGGGATTATCACATATACATTATTGATACTATGCATAAAATAGACAGCTGATGGGAACATACTGTATGGCACAGGGGACTCTACCTAATGCACTGTGGTAACCTAAATGGGAGGGAAGTCCAAAAGGGAGGGGATATCAGTATGTGCATGGCTGATTCATTTGGTTGTGCAGTGGAGGCTAACACAACATTGTAAAACAAACATACTCCAATAAAAATTAATAAAAAAAAATTGTAAATCAACTATACTTCAATAAAATAAAGAAAAAATAAAATAAATCAAACATAAATAAATAAATAAAAACAATAACCAAAGAAAGTCAAGCATTTCAGTTTTTAAAAGCCACTTCAGGAAACCTCTGAGTTGATCTATGTCGATTAGACTAAGCCAAAACGCTAATGGTGAGCAAAAATGTTATGTCTACAAGAGCTGACTCTTGTCTATTACAGCAAAAATGGAGGTGAGAGAGCAGAGGAGGGGTGAGGAGTAAATCATAGGATTTAAACATATGGTGACAAGGCCAGGTGCCCAGGGATAGAGAGATTACTAAGAAATTTATGATATGGTAATTTCAATTCTGAGTCATGGCAGTAATTTATTTTTAAGTTCCAATGTACTCTGGACATCTTGTAGTCAAGATACAACCATTTGGAACATTTAACATCCATGAAAAGAATGTAAAACAAAAATGTAAATGAAAAAAATTTTGGATTTATTTTCATCCTTTATGTTTTTGCTTTATACCTTATCTTTAGATTCCAAGATCTCTAAGGATTCTCCAGAATATGACAGCATTTAACATCAGGGATTTAGCAGGGGACTGATTTGCTGGTCTTGATTGTGGCCAGTTCCAGGAATTTTATAACTTAGGGCTTGACAATTAGAATAAGAGCTGAGACCTAAAACCAGATAATTCCTATTCTAGAGACAGACCTTTGGGGCTTATCTTCTGGTTTCAGCTTCTAAATAGACAAAAAGATAACTGGGATACAGAAGTGAAGGACCCCATCCTCCCTATATTGATTGTTAAGACACATAGGGGTGACTTCAGAGTCAAAGTCAACTTCATCCTCTCGTTCTCCACTCTAATTTCAGTTCCTATTCATTTTGCTTTGGAACTATTTCAAACATCTGGCCCTTTTTCTCTTTCCCACTATCTTTCCGTCTCAGCACCCAGACCATTGTCCTAATGTCTATCTCTGCTCCCATTGTGCCTGCATGATGATATGACAGTTAACCTCCTAGAAAACAAGTTTGATCATGCCATGCTTATAGACGTCCAGAGGATAGGGTTCAAATCTATAATATGACATTAAACTACCCTTCAGATCCTAGGTCATGGGTTGGCAAACTATGGCCCATGGGCCAAATCTGACCCACCAACTCTTTTTGTACATAAAGTTTTACTGGAACACAGCCATGCCCATTTGTTTACATATTGTCTATGGCTGCTTTCACACTGCAAGTATAGAGTGGAATAAGTCTCTCCCGAGCCATAAATATTTACTATCTTTACAGAAAAAGTTTACCAACTCTGATCTAGGCTTCAATCCACTTTTTCAGTCTCCTTTTATGTTTGTCCCCAACATGTTTCCCATATTCTAAAATTCGACTGATTTATTTACTATTTCTCAAACATATCATTGTTTTAAGATTGCTTACTTCTGAACACATTGTTCATGCTGCTAAAACTGCTAAACTTCCTTTCTTTCTTCAAGACTCAACCCAAATATTAGAATCTCTGTGAAGACTTCCATAACTCCCACAAGAAGATTGGCTCCTCTGTCCTCCATTCTGTCTTCATACTTTATATGTGCTTCTGTTATACCATTTATCACCATCATGTTGCAATTAACTCACTCATTAGAGCCCCTTATTAGCCTATGAGCTCTGTGAGGGCAGTTGTCTGCATCTTTGTGTCCCAAATATCTTGCAAAGTGCCTGACTTATCTAAGTATTTAATAAGTGCTTGATGAATGAATGATTTGTAGACAATGCCTATGAATGTGGAACACTGACCATAGGGTGTTAAGTTACATTTTACTCGTTCAATTACCTTAGTCATCTCACAGAAAAGCGGGCTCTGTTCACAGCGAAAGTTTAAGAGATAGCATCCAAAATGATATGCAATTTGGGACTTCCCTGGTGGTCCAGTGGGTAGGCCTCTGTGCTCCCAATGAGGGGGCACCCAGGTTTGATCCCTGGTCCAAGAACTCGATTCCACATTCATGCTGCAACTAAGAGTTCATGCCGAAACTAAGAAGTCCACATGCTGCAAGGAAGATCCCGCATGCCGCAACTGGGACCCAGTGCAGCCAAAATAAATAAATAAATAAATAAATATTTTAAAACAACAACAACACGATGATTTGCAATTTATCCTTACCACACAAAAAATAAAGACACAGAAAGCCAAGGTGAGTAGTTTATACCTTAAGAACAGTATATTCCTATCAATGAGATATCAAGAGAAAAATGTGGGTGTTTATAAAACAGGATCTTTCTATTTAATCACTTCTCTTTTTCTGTTGTAAAGGAAGAAAGAACAAATGGCAGAGCTGAGTTTTAATTAAGGCTACACACTGGCATCACTTTCCTTTTCCTTAATAAAAATCCACTATACCAAGCAGGGATTTATCCACTTTTCGAAAAACATACATAAATCTCTCCTCAGTCATTATGTAAATCTCTGTAGTGGCAAACTGACATATTTAATATTGGGTCAATCTTAGCCCAAAAGGTACTTGTGGGCTCCCACGTTTCAGAGTTGGAGTTACTAAAGAGATGTTAGAAAAGGTAGAAGTAAATGTGACACTATCTAGCCCATTTTTCTCTCATGTTATGTTTCTCAATAATTCTCAAAACAGAACCAAGCACATTTCTGAAAGATCAAAGTAATTATTTTTCATTTAATAGGCTCAAACAAACACTGGAATAAAATATTCAATTCATACCACTGAGATTGATTAATTTCTTTGGTATCTACTATATAGAGAAAGAATTCTGTTTTTATCTTTGAAAGAGCTCTAGTCCTGTAGTTTCTTGAAAAGCTAATATACACTGAAAAATAACTGGAAGTAAAATATGGGAAGGTTCCACAAATCCCCCCTGGAAAAGGCGCTTATGCTGAAGTTTGAACACACACGTTGGTGGCTCCCACTTGGTCCCTAGGGCAGATCGGAGCCCCAATGCCTTGTGCAGTGTCAGAGCAACCCTCCAACCACTGTTGTTGCACTGGTGAGGGTAGGGTGTTGATAAGTCAGACATTATTCCATTCATGTCTTTGGCCCATGCCAGTCCATGTCCTTTAGCCCAGTTCCTATAATAGCAAGAATTATAGGAGGCTACCATGGTTGAAAATCAAGTTCATATCCTAGGGTTGTTGGAAATGAACTGATTTAGAATCAGAAGACCTGACCTTGAGCCAAGTTTTTAGAATCATTTCTAAGCCTTCATATTGTCCTCTAAAAAATGGAAAATATAATAGTACACCAATTGTAAGGATGAATTAAAAAGTTAAAGGTAAGAAATGAATCCATAAAGCCAGAAGAAATACAGATCAATTTAAAAAAATACCTTTGGGTGAGAAAGGCTTTCCTAAAACATGAAAACAAAGGAAAAAAACCTAAGAGGAAAAGACCAGTGGATCCTCCTCTGAGGGTTTAGAAAGCAAGTTCTCAGTCAGAATTGGGTGAGTTGTGTGGGATTTATGGCCTTAAAAATGGTTACCTTTTCTCCTTTCTATGTTTGAACAGGGATTTGAAATATTTCCTCAACACGGCATGGCCTTAAAAGGCCCAATGTGTGTATATTTATTTTCTTGTCCCAATTACTTTTTTTTTAATTTTTGAATTTTATTTTATTTTTTTATACAGTAGGTTATTAGCTATCTATTTTATACATATTAGTGTATACATATCAATCGCCCAATTTCATCACACACCCCCAAAACCCCCCGCAGCTTCCACCGCTTGGTGTCCATATGTTTGTTCTCTGTATCTGTGTCTCAATTTCTGCCATGCAAACTGGTTCATCTGTACCATTTTTCTAGGTTCCACATATATGCATTAATATACGATATTTGTTTTTCTCTTTCTGACTAACTTCACTCTGTATGACAGTCTCCAGATCCATCCACGTCTCAACAAATGACCCAATTTCATTCCTTTTTATGGCTAAGTAATATTCCATTGTATATACGTACCACATCTTTATCCATTCGTCTGTTGATGGACATTTAGGTTGCTT
>NC_041224.1:54611267-54611996 GCF_002837175.3 Physeter macrocephalus
CTGAGGGTTGTCTTTTCATCTTGTTTATGGTTTCCTTTGCTGTGCAAAAGCTTTTAAGTTTCATCAGGTCCCATTTGTTTATTTTTGTTTTTATTTCCATTACTCTAGGAGGTGGATCAAAAAAGATCTTGCTGTGATTTATGTCAAAGAGTGTTCTTCCTATGTTTTCCTCTAAGCGTTTTATAGTGCCTGGTCTTACATTTCGGTCTCTAATTCATTTTGAGTTTATTTTTGTGCGTGGTGTTAGGGAGGATTCTAATTTCATTCTTTTACATGTAGCTGTCCAGTTTTCCCAGCACCACTTAATGAAAAGGCTGTCTTTTCTCCACTGTATATTCTTGCCTCCTTTATCAAAGATAAGGTGACCATATGTGCGTGGGTTTATCTCTGTGCTTTCTATCCTGTTCCACTGATCTATATTTCTGTTTTTGTCCCAGTACCAGACTGTCTTGATTACTGTAGCTTTGTAGTATAGTCTGAAGTCAGGGAGCCTGATTCCTCCAGCTCCGTTTTTCTTTCTCAAGATTGCTTTGGCTATTTGGGTCTTTTGTGACTCCATACAAATTGTGAAATTTTTTGTTCTAGTTCTGTGAAAAATGCCATTCGTAGTTTGACAGGGATTGCCTTGAATCTGTAGATTGCTTTGGGTAGTATAGTCATTTTCACAATGTTGATTTTTTCCAGTCCAAGAACATGGTATATCTCTCCATCTGTTTGTATCATCTTTAA
>NC_041224.1:54613622-54614940 GCF_002837175.3 Physeter macrocephalus
GATTTCCCCTTTTATGGCTGTTAGCATTTGCCTTATGTATTGAGGTGCTCCTATGTTGCGTGCATATATAATTGTTATATCTTCTTCTTGGATTGATCCCTTGATCATTATGTAGTGTCCTTCCTTGCTCTTGTAACATTCATTAAAGTCTATTTTATCTGATATGAGAATTGCTACTCCAGCTTTCTTTTGATTTCCATTTGCATGGAATATCTTTTTCCATCCCCTCACTTTCAGTCTGTATGTGTCCCTAGGTCTGAAGTGGGTCTCTTGTAGACAGCATATAGATGGGTCTTGTTTTTGTATTCATTCAGCAAGCCTGTGTCTTTTGGTTGGAGCATTTAATCCATTCACATTTAAGGTAATTATTGATATGTATGTTCCTATGACCATTTTCTTAATTGTTTTAGGTTTGTTCTTTTTTTTTGCAGTATGCGGGCCTCTCACTGCTGTGGCCTCTCCCGTTGCAGAGCACAGGCTCCGGACGCGCAGGCTCAGTGGCCATGGCTCACGGGCCCAGCCGCTCCACGGCATGTGGGATCTTCCCAGACCAGGGCTCGAACCCGTGTCCCCTACATCGGCAGGCAGACCCAACCACTGCGCCACCAGGGAAGCCCTCTGGGTTTGTTCTTATAGGTCCTTTTCTTCTCTTGTGTTTCCCGCTTTGAAAAGTTCCTTTAGCATTTGTGGTAGAGCTGGTTTGGTGGTGCTTAATTCTCTTAGCTTTTGCTTCTCTGTAAAGGTTTTGATTTCTCCATCGAGTCTGAATGAAATCCTTGCCAGGTAGAGTAATCTTGGTTGTAGGTTCTTCCCTTTCATCACTTTAAGTATATCATGCCACTCCCTTCTGGCTTGTAGAGTTTCTGCTGAGAAATCAGCTGTTAACCTTACAGGAGTTCCCTTGTATGTTATTTGTCATTTTTCCCTTGCTGCTTTCAGTAATTTTTCTTTGTCTTTAATTGTTGCCAATTTGATTACTATGTGACTCGGCATGTTTTTCCTTGGGTTTATCCTATATGAGACTCTCTGGGCTTTCTGGACGTGGGTGGCTATTTCCTTTCCCATGTTAGGGAAGTTTTCGACTATAATCTCTTCAAATATTTTCTCTGGTCCTTTCTCTCTCTCTTCTCCTTCTGGGACCCCTATAATGCGAATGTTGTTGTGTTTAATGTTGTCCCAGAGGTCTCTTAGGCTGTCTTCATTTCTTTTCATTCTTTTTGCTTTATTTTGTTCCACAGCAGTGAATTCCACCATTCTGTCTTCCAGGTCACTTATCCGTTCTTCTGCCTCAGTTATTCTGCTATTGATTCCTTCTAGT
>NC_041224.1:54615005-54667409 GCF_002837175.3 Physeter macrocephalus
AGGTCCTGGATCATCTTCACTATCATTATTTTGAATTCTTTTTCTGGAAGGTTGCCTATCTCCACTTCATTTAGTTGTTTTTCTGGGGTTTTATCTTGTTCCTTCATCTGGTACATAGCCCTCTGCCTTTTCATCTTGTCTATCTTTCTGTGAATGTGGTTTTTGTTCCACAGGCTGCAGGATTGTAGTTCTTCTTGCTTCTGCTGTCTGCCCTCTACGAAGCAGATGTTTTAACGGCACCTTATGTGAAGCACCACATTAATAATCACTAAAGATTAATTAATGATGGTGATAATGACTGGAGTATTATTTTTATTAAAGTACAAGGGCAATATGGAAATGCAGTAGTCTCCCTTTATCCAGGGTTTTGCTTTCCGAGGTTTCAGTTACCTTCGGTCAACTGGTGTCTCCTAAGAAGCCATGGGGGTTCTTCGGATGAAGAAGCCCTCCAAAATTCTCATGGTCCTGAAACAGGAGGGAAGGAGGCAGGGCAACCTTTAAAAGAATCTTTCCCATTTACTTTTGACTGTTTCTACCACATAATGTATTTTCCCTATGCATAGTGTTATGGCTGTCCTAGAGATGTGCATATTTTCCTTATTCATTTTTCTTGATGTATGAATGCCAGACACACAGGAAAGGCATGCAAGAATTTAAAAATTATAGAGACCCAGAGAGTCCAGAAGAGTTAAAATCCATGTCTGTGAATGTGAATGACTAGATAGACTTTTTATAAAGTCCAAGGCAATGATAAACTGTGAAAAACATTTGCAGCATTTATGACAAATACTTAATGTTCTTAACATATACACATTTTCAAAACTGTAAGAAAAATATTGCTATATTCAGAGAAACAATGACACAGGTAATTCACAAAAGAAAAAATAAAATAGTTAATAAACAGATAAAAATTTGACTTTATTCATTAAGAAGGCAAATTCAAGCAAAGATATTGTCCATTTATCACAATGATTCTCAAACTTGGCTGCATATCACAATCCTTTGTGGAGCTCTTGAAAAACACAAATGTCCAGGCTCCATCTCTCAAGGATTCTGATTCAGGAGATCAGAAGTGGAACTAATAACCTGTTTAACAATTTCGAAAATATGGACACACGCTGAGAGCACTTGTTCCCCTTATAGTATTTAAGTTGTTTCAATGCCCAACACTATTATTTCTTGTTCTATAACTTCCCAATTCTTGAGTTTCTAATTTTGATATAAGTGGTGTGTTTTATCTGTTGAGGTATCCCTAGAATTTTCTTTCTATTGCTGTCACATATAAATATCAGCGTCCTAGGTTTAGAAATGTATCACAAAACTTTTCTTTTTAAAAATATATAGGCATTTTTCCATTTTTTTTTAACATCATTATTGGAGTATAATTGCTTTACAATGCTGTGTTAGTTTCTGCTTTATAACAAAGTGAATCAGTTATACATATACATATATCCCCATATATCTTCCCTCTTGCGTCTCCCTCCCTCCCTCCATTGTTTTTTGCTTTTTTGTTTGTTTTGTTTGCAGGTGGAGTCTGAGGTCAACCTGATTTATAGGTATCTTTTTTACTTGATGTGTATGAGTTTTTCCTTATTTTCAAAATTCATAAACATTATTTTCTGTTTATTTGATTGATTTAAGTTATTTCAATTCATTGTTTAGCAGAGAAAAATCACCTTCTATTATATCTTTGATTATTATTTCTGTTTCTACTGCTTTGGTTTAATCCTCAAAATTACTTGTAATTTTTTAATTGTAAAGCCAGTTTCTGACCTCCTATTGAACAGCTTTTAACTCATTGATTTTTATCCTAGACTTTCTATATGTATTCTGGATGACTAACTTATATTTGTCTCTACATCACTGAGTCAATTTATTTCTGCAGTCTCATTGCTGTGCTTTGTGGCTTCCAATGAGAATTTTTTAAGCTGATCTTGAAATTTGGATTGCTCTATAGTCGTTTCTTGTTTTGACCAGAACATTCAGGCATATTTGTCCTCATCTTAGTCATTTTCTGTATGACAACCTGATCGTGTTTCAAAGAAGGCATGTCCTCCTTTATCTTTTTGAGGAAACCAGAGAAATGTAAGATTTTAATTTTAGTTTCAGAAAATCATTTTTAAAGTTAGTATCTTCCTCCAAGTCTCAAGAATATCCCTTTATTTTATGCTTTACTATTGGTTCATGTGCACGGACATATATTTACATCTATGTATGTTTCTGTATCTATAATCTGTATCTACACCTACACCTATATATTCCCATGCTATATGTTTTTTTCTACCCTCCCTCCCTTCTTTCCTTTCTTTCTCCCTCCTTCCCTCTTATCCATGCATCCATCTATCCATCTATCCATCCATCCATCCATTCATCCAGCCAGCCAGCCAGCCAGCCAGCCAGCTAGCCATTCTTTATCATCCTTAAAGAGAGAAAATGCTCTCTAGGGCTACTGTTTCATCAACAAAAAAGATGGCAACCTAGGTCTTAGACGTCCCTGCTGCTTACTTGGGTACTGGCAGCTCCTGCTTCTTGGTTCAGTTTGACATGCGGTGCCCTTGCTCAGTTTGCCACAGACAGGCTTCTTCCAGTATGGGCATGTTTGGTTGAACCTTGATCTGATATTTGCTTTTTTGACATGACATGGAAAATCAGACACAGTTCGAAAGAACATCTACCATTCACAAATCTCTTCCTGCCTTTACTCCTGTCTGTGATATTTTTCCTCTGACAACTAACAGTTATTCATGGTGTATTGCAAACTGAGTTACAGTGACTGAATGTATGTAGAAAAATAGCTGATATGAGCAAGGAAGGGTAGGGCCCTGGGCTTGGAAGTCAGTGTTTAGTTGGGTTGCACTTCCTATTTTCCTCAGTAGAACAGTGCTGGTTAAGCCTGGATGGTGGGTGTGAGTCCAGCCTTCTTAGCAAGTATCTGGCCTGCTCTGGTTCACAGGGTGGGGTGTGTAGTTTGTGACGTGTAGTCCTACAATGGGCTTCTCAACTCATAATCATCAGCAACTCAGTTAATGTAAATCCCTGACCATGGCAAGTTTAGTTGATAATTCCGTAACCAGTTTCTATCTTTTTAATGCATTTTTGGAGCATTTTGATAGGAAGTTGGGAGAAGGTTTACTGGGCACTTCCAATTTATCACAATGACAACTCAAAAGTTGAGAGTCATGAGTGCCTTTTCAAAATCCCCCACTCATGATATACAGGTATTAGAGTTTTAAAGTCTGCTAAAGAATAAAGACAGAAAATGTGCTAATTGAGGGTGGTACAAGGGAATTTAAAACCCTAATTTTACAAAAATGTAGGCAGTTTATTTTATTGTACCCCCGAAGGTAAGTAAGCACAATGTAATTGGGGAATACTTCCATTAACAAATGCTGATAGCTGTGACACTTTGAATTGGGTTAGAAATTTGGAAAAATACTGCAAAATGGATTATGTAAATATGAAATCCTCGGAATACTTATAGAACCCAAGTTTGCATTATTTGTCTCTGTATCATTTGTAGCTATGTATAATTTGTATACAAATTATTACAGACTGGAGCTGTGAGATGACTGTAGTAGGGCTCAGAAGGTCTGCATCCTGAATATCATCAACAAGGGAATTCACTTCTGACAGGGGAACTCAAGTACCTCACTGTGCCCTATCGCCCAAAGCACTTCTGGTTATTGGCCCTCAATAAAATGTAAGCCCCTGGAGAAGGTTGGAGAAGGTCATCTGAAGTGACTAAGGGAATAAACAACCAGGCTTCCTGCTCACAGGACTGAAGAAGACCGGGAGAAAAGTAGAGTGTAAGTTCAAACAACGAATAGTGATTTCAAGAGGTCCAGTAGATTTTCTTATTTATTTTCTTTCCTTCTTTTTTACCTCCCTCCCTCCCTCCCTTCCCCCCCCTTCCTTGCTCCCTCTCTCTCCACACACACATACACACACACACACACACACACACACACACACTCAGGTAGGAATTTTTACAAGCTATATATTATGCTCTGTTAATGGGCTTAACAACATATTCAGAGGAAGCAAAGTTGTTTGCAGCAGAACAAAACTTTTCAAGGTGACATAGGGAAGGACAACCTTGGGTGCCAGGGACAGATCTTGAGCTGGCTGGTTGGCTGGGCCAGTTCTGTTGCAGCATTTCTGATGCTTTTATGACTGCATACTGCATGATAAGTGTTCTCTTCCCCTCTTGCTTCTCTTGTGCTTTCAAATATTTATATGAAATTGGCTGTGGAATTCCTACACTCCCTTGCTGTAATGCTCTTGTAAGGTGCTGATTCTCAGCACTGACTTCAATAGAACAGAAGGGGAGAAATTAGATAAGGAAATACAACAGAAAATAGGACACAAACAGAAATAAGGAATGCATCCCTTTTCTGAATTACCTCAAATGAACCTTTAAGGGTTCATGGGGCAAAATTTCAATAGCATATGATTCTGTCCTAAAATACAAGGACCAATATAATTACTGAGCATTCTGCAAGACTCTAAATGAGTCCTTAAAAGCATGGTGTGTGTTATCAGTGTGGTTGCCATCTTATAATGGATGTTTTTTTAATTTTTCCTTTGGTTTTAAGAGACAAAAAATATGTTACTACCATATAAAATTTTTTTCCTTTGGTTTTTAAGAGAGAAAAATATATAACTACCATTTATTGAAGAGCAGATACAGTAGAAAGCACTTTGTATTATTTCACTGAATCCTCAAAACAACAGCCTTTCAAAGTGGGATATTGTAAAACATACTTATTTTGTAGATAAATGAGGTTTATAGAGGTTAGAAAATTGCTGAAGGTCATATAGCTATTGATTGATGGGGTCAGGATTTGAACCCAGATCTAACTTGACTCTGAAATACAAATTCAGAACCACTTCCCCACACTTCTAGCTAAATTATGAAGCATCGATGTTAGTCTGCTCAGGCAACAAAATGAAATTGTCTACAAATATATGGAGAGCTGTTGTGTAGCAGAAGGAGAAAACTTTACATTGTGGGTCCAAGGGTGACGCCAGTAGGTAGACGATTGAGGATGGCAATGACAGGTTCAGAGTCTGGGGTCCCTCAGACTGCCAGAGCCTGCCTGGTGGGCAGAGTGTTCATAAGCCAGCTTGTCATGCCACAATGCCATCCTGACAACTTCTAGCAGACCAACCACGCCTGGATTTCCTACTCTCCCTGGCTTTTCCTCTTCATCTGCTCCATGGCTCAGAGATCACCTGTCTCTTGGGCTCAGCCTGTTGTGTTCTCCCCTCCTGCTGTATACAGGGTTCCTTGGTTCACCCCCAAGTCTACTGACTCTATGGAGGGACCCACAGTGATCTCTTCTGCCTTTGCCGGTGTCTGATCTCAGCCAAGACCCAGGTTCAGCTTGCTACTCCCTCACTCATGCAGACAGCTGGAAGGAAGCCCATTCTGTTGCACGGAAGAAGTCTGTCCCAGGAAGCAGATCTTGATACCATATGAGGAAGAGCTTCCTAGCAGCCAGCGCTATCCAAAGATTAGATGCTCTGCCTGTGGTAGCAGTTATAATTTTTGTCACTGAAGGGTTTCAAATATAATTGTGTGAGGATGTGGTGGGGATAGCATCTGTACCTTTTGATACAGTAACAAAGACTCCCCAAACCTCAGTGGTTTGCAACAACTCAGGCTTATTTTTCACTCAGGTTAAAATGTCCACCATGGTTGTTGTGAATATTCCCTTCGTCATTCTCCCTTGGAGGCCCAGGCTGACAAAGCAGCCTTTACCAGGGACACCGCAGGTCTCGTGTCAGAGGAAAAAGAGTCATGACAAACCATGAGTTGTTTCTTAAAGCCATGGCTCAGAAGGGACGTTTGTGCTCATACTTCATTGACCAAAGCAAGTCCATGGACACTCCTGAGTTTAAAAGGGTGAGGATGTAAAGTCCTTCCTCAGGGAGGGGCACTACAAGTCCTCTGGCCAAGCTTGGCCTCAGTGGGCACGGAAGCATAAGGGGCAGTGAATCTCTGGAACAGCAACATAATCTCCACAGTGTCTGTGCCAAAATAGAAATTATAAAAGTACTACGAGGGTGGTTTAGGCTGGATGATTTGTAAGTTTTCTCCTAACCTGGAGATGCTATGATATGCCAGCGTTCCCCAACCTTTTAGTGGTGAGCAATTACTTTTGAAATATTGGGGCAGGGAGATGAGGGCTTGGAGCAATAGAGACAGTAAAGTCCCTGGAGCAGGTTGGTGGTGCTTCTCACTACACCCTTCTGTGTAGATGCTGTCTGGTCTCATGCAGCGCTGCCTGATGGAAAAACAGTGCGAGCCTCCTGTGTAATTTTAGACTGTCTAGGAGGCATGCTATAAAAGGTAAAAAGAAGTGGATAATATTCATTTGAATAATATATTTTATTTAATCCAACATATTAAAAATAGTTTCAACACAAAATCAATATAAAATTATTAATGAGATATTTTACCTTCATTTCATTCTAAGACTTCAAAATCTGTGTGTTTTTTACACTTTGAACACATCTTAATCTGGAGTAGCCATATTCTAAGTACTCAATAGCCACAAGTGGCTAGTGGCTACTGCAGTGGACAGTGTAAGTTTGATGGAAAATGGTGAGGCTCTGGCATCAAACAGACCTGGATTTGGGGCTTCAGGTTTGGGGAGGATCCTGAGCTGTTGCTATTGAGGAGAGATGGAGAGAGGAAGCAAGAATGAAGAGGGTTTTATCTATACCCCTAAGAGGCAGGAGTATTGTATCATGGTTAAGATTGCAGGCTGGTAAGACAGACTGGATTTGAAACTGACTTGATTGGAAATCAGCTATGCCACCTACTAGCCCTGTGGTCTTAGGTAAGTTATTTAACTTCTCTTACTCCTGATTTTCTTACCTGTAAAAAGGAAAGTTTAACTTCCCTTGAACGGCCTATGCAGGGATTGTTAATAGCATACCTATGTGGCCTGCACATAATAGATAATAAATGGTTATTTATGATAACATTTGTATTATTATTTTTGTGAAGAAAGAAGAAGGGTAGAGGGGACAAACGTCGCTGCCACAAGGAGAGGAGGATATTAATAGCAGTCAGGGAGCAGGTCAGAGTTTATAATCAGCAAGTTATACCAATGAGTAAACCAATTGCTCAGGTAGAGAATGCTGGTCTACCCTGCTTTCCTTTACCATTCACTCCACAGATCTTTCTAAATCACTAGCTTCCTTTAGAACCCTTCTCCCTTTAACTCAACTTCTTCCATCTAGCATACTCTGCTCCAGTAATCCTAGATAGAAAGGCTCTGCATTTCACACTCAGAGGGTTTGGAGAAAGAATATAGTTCATAAATGAGAATTAGGTCTTGTGTGATAGAGAAAATTTGAGTCAAGATGGTGTCCACAGATCTGACTACAACCTCCAGTAGCCTAACTGTTGCTTATAATGGAGTCTCATCTTGATACAGTGAGCCATTTTGTTTCTGGCCAAATCTGGCATCCCGTGCAGGCGCAAAAATGAACAGACCCTGTCCTAACAATGATTTTTAGCATCACCATCAGGGGTCCAGCACAGAGCCCAAGAGAGCATAAAGAGACAGAGAACATACAAGAGCATAGCCCTTAATTAATGTACTTTACCATTAGGGTTGAGAGAGAAAGAACACTGAGGGGGAGGTGTTAAAATATGACTAAAAGCTGCAGCCAGCCCCTCTTCTTTGGCTCTGTCTTAGGAAATTCTTCCCCTAAGTCTTTCTACGAGCCAGCCAGACCTCAGGTTTTTTACAATATGAGCATCTTGGGAGCTAGCACACACTGACTTCAAAACTGTTATCAGCACCTTCCCTGGGATCAAAAAACAAGCAATACGGATTATACTCTCAGATGCCAGGTTTGAGAAAGCTCACAATACACTAATTTTCCAGGACAATGAGTGTCTCAAAGTTGATCCCTGATCCTGCAGCAACACAGAGAAAGAGCTACGTCCTCTGGCCAGCCAAGAAGTCCTGTTTTCTTAGCAACTGGCACCATTAGCCTAAGAAGGGGATAAGCAACCATTGGAATTTCAAATGGCGAATATCCCAGAAATGCATTCTTCTTTTCTGAGAACAGCACAGATTGGCTGGCTTCAATGAGGTACCTGGGGTGATATCCTGGCACCCAAAATACAGTAAAAATATTGCCTTGGTGTTTCATAATAAGAATTATTTATAATTTCAATTTGCTATATACCTTTACCTTACATGGTTGAAAAAATTATATTTTTCTAGCAGTAAATCACTAAACATCATCTGGAATTTTCCTAGGATCAAATAACAATGTACACAACTGAGATAAATCACAAAAATAGAGTTTTTCACTCTATTTGATCTTGCTATTTTACATGAGTACGAAAACAAATGAATGTTTTATGAACTTCACTTTCATCATGAATAATATTGTATATGACATTTAAACATACTCTTAATTATTTACCACATTTTTTCTGTTAACTTCTGGGCACTTAAAAATGAATTGAGATTTTTCAGGGGTGAGGGGGTATGATTTTGCACGAACATACCTTTCAGCTTTTCTGTGCAATCTATTCATTTCAAGGACATTCCCGTATAGAATCCAAATTCTCCATTTCCTTTGCACTGCAGTTTAATGAAACCCCAGCATTTTTCTTGCTCCAAAAATGCCAAATGTAGTTAAGAATGCCTTGATAATATGCTATTGCTAAAAACTATTTATATTCATAGATTCCTGACAGTTTACTGCTTTTTGACATGGTATCTCTCATTGTAGAACTTTGGCCAATATGTATATTTATATATATATTACATGTATATTTATATTACATAATTAACACATAAATATTTTTACTACATTTTAGTCTCCAAGTGCTACCAAACATACCTACACTCTGAGAAAGAAAAATATGTAAAGCTCTTATTATCAGGATACAATTCTAGATATGCATCTATAAATCATCTTTAAGTGGTTATGAATATTTTAGAAGTGAGGAATAATGTATACGAAAGCAGGATGCCCTAAATTTCAACCAATGTCAGTTGGTTGAAAAAACTCATTACCACCGAGTATGAAATTAAAAGACAGACAGAACTACTTGCTTCTGTAAAGTCGATATGTGCAGGTGCACGTGTATAGGTATGTGTCTTTGTGCGGTATTCATGAGAGTTGAAAACATTTTGAGAAAGGAGATCGTCACATTCCACTTTAGGGAATAACATGCAGTATCTTTCACAAGCAAATACACAGGAACATTTTCTCTTCGTTAAAATTTGGGCTGGAGAGGGTGAGTATGACTGCCGTGGCAGGTAGGGAGAGGCGCTGGTCTAGGGATCAGGAGGATGGGAGAGAGAGAGAGGGCAAGCCCACAGATGTGCCATCACAGTCTCATGTCTACTGTGTAACTTGTCAGTGGGTGGTTTATTTGTGGAATCTTTCCCTGCTGGTCACACAATGAGTGGGCGCTCCTTCGGATAAGCATAGCTAAATGCTGTTTGTATCTCATTTGGGGAGCATAAGACCAGGGCAGGCCTATACATCATCATCGCAGCCACAGAATGCTTTCCCCCAACCTGCGTTTAAGCTGAGAACATGGTGCCTTATGGGGATGGCCAGAGTTCAACATCTTTGGCCTCATTTAAAAAAGTTAACACACCATAATGCTGTGCTCATTCTTGCAACAGCAAGTATGTGAACAACCTAAAAAGAGAGAATGAATTTAAATGCTGTTAATTATGCTTGAGGCTATGACACTCCTTCCTAAGTAATTACGAGAGGGACACGCGTCCCCAGCCTTTCTGGTTCCTGGTAGTTTACACAGAAAGAGGGAAAGGTGCATTGCACACATCTATCAAGTCCTTGGTCTCCCTGCTTCCCCGATAAACTGCGGGAGCCTCTGTCCAGTATTTGGAAAACTGTCTGCATATCTTTAGGGTCACAAACTTTCTGTGAAGAGGGAGTGAGTCAGAAGGGTGCCTGTGGCAATAGAAATAAACACATTTTTCCTTTGTATCCTTATTAGAATAGAATCAGAGAAATTCTGGGTGTGCTAAGGAATTATCTGTTTCACAGAGGCAGCCACTGAGGCCCAAGGTCACATGGCTGGTGCATGTAAGAACTTTCAGTTGTGCTATCTGCTGTACGCAAAGTCTGCACTCATCCACGGAGTAAAAATAAAGAGAAAGGAAAACAGATAAGGAGTGGTTAGTGTTGAGCCCTAGGGGCTAAAGTGACTGAATTTTTTTTTTTCTTTAACAAATCTGTCACCTTGAGAGTCTCCCTTGACCCCTTGCCCCAGATACTGGAGGGAAAGCAATGCCGGACACAGCTGAAATAGGAAACGTGACACGTCTGGTGCATTGTCTTTGGCAAATGGATTACAGGAAACACTGATGCTTTTTGATGTTGTTTCAGCCGTGCTTGGGGACAGTCTGGAGTTGCGGGGTGGACCTTGGCAGATTACACATGTATCAGAGTTCAGAGGTTTATTTGTTCTTGTAGAGATTCCAAATACTCTTGAATGCGGCACAGAAAATGAATTAAGAGGGAACAGGGCAGCTACAGGTACTTACAGACGTGAGGAGACTTAATAAAGCTTCTGTTGAGATGAAAGGACCTTAAACTCCATTAGCAGTATCCTTGGGAGAAAAAAAAAAAAACAAACCAAACTACCATGCTAGCAGGACATCCTGAAATGACTGTCACTGGAGCAACCTGCTCCAAAGACTTTCCACCTAATTGAAATTAATGATCCCTCCAGCAGCTGAGATTGAGTCCCACACCCCTACCACGTGCAAAAGGCAGGACTCAACACTTAGCCAGGGAATTTGGTTTCAACCTGGCCTCTAGTTTTTAGTCTTTGCTTGTCCAGGGTAGGGCACTTTCCCTGGAGACATCAAATTTGTACATCTAAGAATATCTGCATGAGACTAGACAGGGCCAGCCTGTAGGAAAACTGGGAAATTCTCAGAATTGTGTTTGACCAGTCTCAAAGTTTCCAGTCTAGGGACTGAGTTTTCTGAACCAAAAGATTTTTTTCTGTTTGTTCATATTTTTGTAACTGTCAGGTGCAAGAGAATAGTCTGGCAGATACATTTTTCTTTTTGTAAAGCAACAAATATTTATTTATTCATAGAAACTAGAGCCATAAAAAAGGATCTTAGAGATAAGCCTTCACTAGGGCTGAAATCTTTTTGTTTTGTTTTGTTCTTTTTTTTCAAGAGATCTTTCTCTTCTAGCACTCTGGTTCTCAAACTGGCGACATACTGGAACCAACTGGGAAAATCAAAAAATACCAATGCCTGGGACTTCCCTGGTTGTCCAATGGTAAAGAACCTGCCTTCCAATGCAGGGGACCCCGGTTCCATCCCTGGTTGGGGAATTAAGATCCCATATGCCGCAGGGCAACTAACCCCATGCACCACAACTACCAAGCTCACACACCTCAACGAGAGAGCCCGCATGCCACAAACTACAGAGCCAACACGCTCTGGAGCCTGTGTGCCACAATTAGAGAGAGAAAAATCCACACACCACAACTAGGGAGAAGCCTGAAAGCCTGAGAGCCACAACGAAGATCCCACGTGCCACAACTAAGACCCAGACAGCCAAAAAAAAAGAAAGAAAAAAAAAAACCCCAATGCCTGAGGGATTCTCATTTAATTGGTCTGGGGTGCAGCCTGATTCTAATATATGGCAATGTTTGAGAACCACTGTTCCAGCAGATCAATACACACACACACACACACACACACACACACACACACACACACACACAGTACCATTTACAGTATATCTTAAAGCAACATCCATGTACCATTACCCAGATCAAGTTGGAAGACTTCACTCTGATGCCAAAATATTAAACTTCTTAGAGGGTTTTACAGAGACAGAATTAAATACTTGGAATTTGATCTTTTCCCCTGACAAGCTGAATGGAAACTACAGCATAAGGTATATCTCCTCCTGGAGAAATTTTCTTCTTAGGGTCATCCAATGAAGATTGGGAACTGGGGACATCAAGGACTTCCCGGGCTAGGACACCAGTACCAGGTGTAGGTAGTCACTGTGCCCTGGTTGGCCTAAGGGATAGAAGCAGAAAGGGATAGCTACCTTTCCCAGCTAACCCTGCCCTTCGGGCCAGCTACGGCCCTCAGCAACAAGAAGGGTTCCCCTATTAAACAGTTAATATATTGCCTTGAATAAGTAGAAAGCAGAATTTCCAAAGCATTCCTACCTCTAAACAAAGTTGTTGCCCTTTTCCCAGGGCCACCTCTAAACACACTAGTAGAGGATGGTCTTGGAGAGCTAGTCTAACATTGTATTTGAAAGCCAGAGGAAAATCAGCCTAAGAAACCACAGTTACTTGGTTTTTTTAGAGATGGATGAAGAGAACAGATTACATTTGTGATTAGAAATGTGATCAAATATGCCTTCTCCAGAGTCCCCACCCAACATCCCCAATAGGCTTTAAAGATTGCTCTGCTATAGAACCTCAAATTTTCATTATCAGATATTATTTGGATTAAGTCATTGAAAGTATGTGCCAAAAGACCAATCTGGGAGGCAGCACTTGCTGTGATTCTCAATGTCATGAGGGACTGGGGGTGAGACGCTGATAGGGGTGGGGATGCTTTTCTAGACTAAATCCCCCCTTTCTCTACAGAGCCGAAATCATGGGGGTGGTGAAGGATGTTGTTACAAATGGGGATTTATTATGTATCTCATGTGCATGGTGTGGAGGTATTTTTTAAAAAGTGAAACAATTTATTTAAACCAAGAGTGATTAACATTTTGGCACAAATTAGTTGATCAGATGCTAGCAAAAGCCCTAGGGACAAGGACAAGGGAGAGGAGAGATGTGATGAGGAAAGAAGTGGGACAGTAAAATCTGAGGCTTGGGGGAGGGGGCCCCAGATGGGGTATTGCCCCGAGAGGCTTTGGCCAAGAAGGGAAAAGAGGAAGGGAACTGGCAAATGACAGCAGTGAAGGAGAATCTGAATAAAAAATCCAAAACATGGACGACAAACGTCTATCTTTCTAGTTTTTCCTAGTTGTGTCCTGGTCAAACTCAATGTAATCAGAAATGACAACTGTTTTTGTTTGTTTGTTCCTTTTAGTACATCATAGTAATAGCTAACATTTCCTGAGTGCTTGTTCTGTGCCACGCACCATTCTAAGTACTATATATCATGTCTATGAGGTAGGTGCTATTTTTGTCTCCATTTAAAAAACAGAGACCAGAGAGGTTAAATAATTTACCACAGGCCACACAGCTATAAGTGGCTGAGCTAGGACTATGGACCCAGTGAATGAGTCTTACTCTTAAGGACCACATTCTGCCCATTCTTTATAAGGGTTAGGAGGGCATATGGAGATGGATCTCAAAGAAGAAAGAGAGTACCTGCATCTTCTTTCCAGGGAGGGCCAACAGGCCATTTAGTTTCAAGCCCTTTACTTAGCCCTGAAAGAAGATAAACAAGTTTTATTTCTTTTAAGGGCTATTCGTCCCTTCAAAGGGTGATTTCACATAGGTCACTGAGTACTAATGAAGAAGACAAGAGGTAGAGTTAAAAATTTTGTAGGTAAGTGTGAAAGTGGTGTCTATGGGACGTGTGGTGGAGGGGAGCTCAGGGGTCCAGGGTTAGGACACTGGGCCCTCCTTTCTAAAAACGGTCTCATAGTCTGTTCGAGGATAGTTGAAAGAAAAATGCCTTCTTACGGGGATACCATTTTATAGTCCAAAACTGACCCCAGCACTAAGGTAATGTCCTGATATTCCCTGCATCAAATGATGCTTGCAATCACGTTTCTCTCTTGAAAAAGCAAAAAGGCTTCCAGTCTGAGCTGGAGGTAAATAGAATGTGATTTGGTTATAGAATGCCTTTCATGTCATATATTCATTACTTAGAAGGAACACCACATTTGCCTTTATTTTAAAATCACAGTAATTTAAAAAACAAAAGCCTAAGTACATCTGTTTATGTTGAAAGCCCCCATCTGTTGGATATGATTTTCTTTCTTAAGAGCTTGAAGAATGGCTTAGGCTTTCATCTCTCTACCTAGTGGTTTGGTTGATCTTCTAATGGAAAGGACTGGAACTGCTTAAGTTCCATGTGCAGCCAGCAGAGTGAAAGCAACAGCCCATGGGGACTGAAGCTGGACTGTCTTGTCTGATGCTGTAGACCTGGTGGCCACTCTAGTGCCCAACACAAAGAAGGTCCTTAATGAGACTACAGTTCAGAGAGATGAAGTTATCTTTCCAAGAGCACTCTACAAGTGTATGTGTTATCTAACAAACGCATAACAAATGACTACAAACTTATTACAAATTATTAATGAGGGCTCAGAACAACACACATTTATTACTTCATAGTTTCTGTGAACTAGAAATACAGGTGTGGCTTATCTGGGTCCTCTGCTTCAAGGTCTCTCACAGTTGCAATGAAGGTATCAGCCAGGGCTGCACTGCATCTGAAAGCTCAACTGGGGATGGACCCTCTTCCAAGCTCTTGCTTGCTTGTTAGCAGGAATCACTTCTCTGTTCACTGTTGGCCAGAGGCCACCCTCCATTCCTTGCCTCCAGGCCTCCCCAAAATGTGGTCACTTGCTTCTTCAAAGAGTCTGGGAGAGAGGTCTAAGATGGTGGGGGAGTAAGAACCTGAGCTCACCTCCCCCTATGGACACACTGAAACTATACTTACGTACAAAGCAATTCCTCTTGAAGACTTGAGGGCTGAATGAACAGCTACTGCACATAGAAGGACCACATAGAAAGCAGTAGGAAACATGGAGACACAGTATTCACAGGAACCCCACCCCTGACATGGTGGCCTACAGTAGAGAGGGATATTGCTGAGGGCCCTCAGGGAGTACTCCCCAGGCCTGGAACCAGTGGAAAACCCCAGCTATTTAAAAGGCACATAGACTATATGAGAAGGAAATCCATTTACTAACCCTAGAGCTTCTGGCAAATGAGCAGGGAACTGCTGAAGCCCTCTCTAGTGTTAGAGGCACTGGTAAGTGCTATTGTTTGAGTTCCCCCAGGTCTCCCCTTGGCCCATGCGTGCTCCAGCTCCAGCTGCCCTACCAAGGTAGCCTCAACCCAGGGACTGACCCTGACCAGGGTCAGCTCCAGACACAGTTGCCTTGCCAAGTCAGCCTTGGGCTAAGCACTCTCCAGGGAATAACCCTGGTCTAGGCCCATTCCAGGCCCAGCTGCCCTGCCAGGATGGCCTGAGGCACAACACTCCCTAGAAACTGCCCCCTGCTCACACTTGCTCTAGCTCCAGCTGGCCTGCCAAAGCTGCAAGGTGCAAGCAGTCTACATAGGGGATGCTCCCACACAAGGACCACTCCTTCAAGACCAGGAGAAGTAGTTGTTTTGCCTAATTCATAGAAACAAAAAACAAAAGTTAAACAGAATGAGGAAATAGAGAAATATGTTCCAAATGAAAGAACAAAATAACTGCCCTCAAAAAAAACCCCTAAAGGTCCACATAAAAAAAAAAAAAATCTTAAAAAAAAAAAAAAACGAATGCTCACCAAACTCAGTGAAAGAATGGAGGAATTCAGTGAGAACTTCGACAAAGACTTAGAAAATATAAGAAAGAACCAATCAGAACTAAATCATACAATAACTAAAATAAAAATATATATTACAGGGAATCAACAGCAGATTAGATGATACAAAGGAATATATAAATTACCTAGAAGATAGAATAGTGAAAATCACCCAGACAGAACAGCAAAAAGAAGAAAAGAATTTTAAAAAATTAGTAGGGCTTCCCTGGTGGCACAGTGGTTGAGAGTCCGCCTGCCAATGCAGGGGATATGGGTTTGTGCCCCGGTCCGGGAAGATACCACATGCCACAGAGCAGCTAGGCCCGTAAGCCATGGCTGCTGAGCCTGCGCGTCCGGAGCCTGTGCTCCACAACGGGAGAGGCCACAACAGTGAGAGGCCCACATACCGCAAAAAAAAAATTAGTAGAGTTTAAGGGACCTCTGAGATAACATCAAATGTACTAACATTCACATTATAGGGGTTCTAGAAGGAGAAGAGAGAAAGGGACAGAAAATTCATTAGAAAAAATAATGGCTGAAAACTTTCCTAACCTGGGGAAAAAACAGACATCCAGTGCAGGAAGCTCAGAGGGTTCCAAATAAGATGAATCCAAACAGATCCACACTAAGGCATATCGTAATTAAAATGGCAAAAATTAAAGATAAAAAGAGAATTTTAAAGGCAGCAAAAGAACAAACAAACAAATAACTAATCATATACAAGAGAAACCCCATAAGACTAGCAGCTGACTTTCCAGCATACACTTTACAGACCAGAAGGGAGTGGCAGGATATATTTAAAGTACTGAAAGAAAAATAACTTACAACCTAAAAAACTCTATCTGGCAAGGTTATCATTCAGAATTGAAGGAGAGAGAGTTTCCCAGGGAAGCAAAAACTAAAGGAGTTCATCACCACTAAACCAGCTTTACAAAAAATGTTAACAAGTCTTCTTTAAGCAGATAAGAAAAAGCCACGACTAGATTTTAAAAATATATATGAAAGGGAAAATCTTACTGGTAAAGGCAAATATATAATAAAGGCAGTGGATCAGGCACTTAAAAAGCTAGTGTGAAAGTTAAAAGACAAAAGTATTACAATCAACTGTAACTACAGTAAATAGTTAAGGGAAACACAAAATAAAAAGATGTAAAATATGACATAAAAAACATAAAACATGGTGATGGGGAATAAAAATGTAGTTCTTTTCGAATGCCTTTGAACTATCAGCTGAAGTGACTATTAGCTTAAAATAGATGGATATTTTTATACAGGTTGATATATATGAATCTCCTTATGGTAACCACAAACCAAAAACTTACAATGGATACACAAAAAATAAAGAGAGAGGAATATAAACATAACACTAAAGGAATCCATCAAACCTCAAGGGAAGAAACCAAGAAAAGAAGACAGGAACAGAGAAGAACTACAAAAACAATCAGACAACAATTAATAAAATGGCAGTAAGTATTTACCTATCAATAATTAAATCAGATGTAAATGGACCAAATATTCCAATCAAAAGACACAGGGTAGTCAAATGGATAAAAAAAAAAGAACCATCTATATATAGCCTATAATAGACTCACCTCAGATCTAAAGACACATATAGACTAAAAGTGAAGGGATGTAAAAAGATAATCCATGCAAATGGAAAAAAAAGCTGGGGCTATAACAAAAGATAAGAAAGTACATTATGTAATGACAAAGGGGTCAGTCCAACAAGAGGATAAAACATTTGTAAAAATATATGTACCAAACATAGGAAGACCTAAATATAAAAAGCAAATATTAACAGAGATAAATGGAAAAATAGACAACAGCACAATAGTAGTAGGGGACTTAGCCCACTTACATCAAATGTTAGATCATCCAGACAGAAAATTAATAAGGAAACGCTCGTCTTAAGTGACACATTAGACTAGATGAAATTAACAGACATATATAGAACATTCCATCCAAAAGCAGCAGAATACACATTCTTTTCAAGTGCACATGGAATATTTCCAAGATAGATCATATCCTAGGCCACAAAACAAGTCTCAATAAATGTAAGAAGACTGAAGTCATATCAAGCATCTTTTCTGACCAGAATGAAGACTAGAAAATCAACTACAAGAAGAAAACTGGAAAAAACACAAACATGTGGAGACTAAACAACATGCTACTAAACAACCAATGGATCAACAAAGAAATCAAAGAGAAAATCAAATACCTTGAGACAAATAAAAATGGGAACACAAATACCCAAAATCTATGAAATGCAACAAAAACAGTTCTAAGAGGGAAGTTCATAGCAATTCAATTTTCTTGTTTCTCCTACCTTGGAGAAACAAGAAAAATCTCAAATTATCCATCTAAAAGTACATTTAAATGAACTAGAAAAAGAAGAATAAGCAAAGCCCAAAATTAGTAGAAGGAAGAAAATAATAAAGATTACAGCAGAAATAAATAAAACAGAGACTAAAAGAAAAGAAAGTATCAATGAAACTAATAGTTGGCTCTCTGAAAAGATAAACAAAATTGATAAACCTTAAGCCAGACTCATCAACAAAAAAGAGCCCAAATAAATAAAATCAAAAATGAAAGAGGAGAAATTAAGTTACAACCAACATGACAGAAATACAAAACATTATAAGAGAATACTATAAACAATTGTATGCCAACAAATTAGACAAGCTAGAATAAATGGTTAAATTCCTAGAAACATACAATCTTCCAAGACTGAATCATGAAGACATAGGAAATCTGAATAGACTGATTACTACTAACCAAATTGAATCGATAATCAAATCCCCCCCCAAAAATTCCAGGTCCAGTTGGCTTCACAGGTTAATTACACAAAACACTGAAAGAAGAGTTAATATCTATCCTTTTCAAATTATTCCAAAAACTGAAGAGGAAGGAATACTTTCAAACTTATTTTACAAGGCAGAATTACTCTAATACCAAAAGCAGAAAAAGACACCACACAAAAAGAAAATTGCAGGCCAATATCCCTGATGAACATAGATGCAAAATATCCTCAACAAAATATTAGCAAACTGAATTCAATAATACATTAAAAGAATCATACACCATGATCAAGTGGGATTCATTCCATGGATGCAAGGCCATATACGACAAACCCACAGCTAACATCATACTCAATGGTAAAAAGCGGAAAGCTTTTCCCTCAAGAGCAGGAACAAGACAAGGATGCCCACCCTCACCACTTTTATTCAACATAGTATTGGAAGTCCTAGCCACCGCATTAGGCAAGAAAAAGAAATTAAAAGCATTCAGATTGGAAAGGAAGAAGTAAAGCTGTCAATATTTGCAGATAACATGATACTATATATAGAAAACCCCAAAGACTTCACCAAAAAACTATTAGAACTAATACATGAATTAAGTAAATTTGTAGGATACAAAGTTAATATACAGGAATCTGTTGCATAAACTAATATACACATAATTAACTATCAGAAAGACAAATGAAAACAACAGTTCCATTTCAATTGCATCAAAAAAGCATAAAATACCTAGGAATAAATTTAACCAAGAAAGTGAAAGACCTTTACTCTGAAAACTATAAGACATCGAGGAAAGAAAATTGAAAATGAAACAAACAAATGGAAAGCTATACTGTGCTCATTGATTAGAAGAATCAATATCATTAAAATATTCATGGTACCCAGAGCAACCTACAGATTCAATGCAATCCCTATCAAAATACCAATGGCATTCTCTACAGAATTAAAACACATAATCCTAAAATTTGTATGGAACCACAAAAGACCCTGAATAGCCAAAGCAATCTCAAGAAAGAACAAACCTGGATGTGTCATGCTCTCAGACTTGAAACTATACTTCAAAGCTATAGCAATCAAAACAGTATGCTACAAGCAAAAAAGACAAAAACAAAAACAAAACTCCCCAAAACAAACAACAAAAAACAGACATACAGATCGATGAAACAGAATAGAGAGTCAGCAAATACACCCACACTCATATGGTCAATTAATCTATGACAAAGGAGGCAAAAATATACAATGTGGAAAAGACAGTTTCTTCAATAAATGGTGTTCAGAAAACTGGACAGCTACACACAAAAGAAAGAAACTGAATCACTTTCTTACACCATATACAAAAATTAAATGGTTTAAAGACTCAAATTTTAGACCTGAAATCATAAAATTCCTAGAAGAAAACACAGGCAGTCACCTCTTTGATATTGACCTTAGCAACATTTTTTGAATATATCTCCTCAGGCAAGGGAAACAAAAGCAAAAATAAACAAATGGGACTACATCAGAGTAATAAGCTTTTGCACAACATATGAAACCACTGACAAAACAAAAAGGCAACCTACTGAATGGGAGAAGATATCTGCAAACAATATATCCAATAAGGGGTTGATAACCAAAATATATAAAGAACTCATACCATTCAATATCAGAAAAAACTAACAACCCAACTAAAAATGGACAGAGGTCCGGAATAAACATTTTTCCAAAGAAGACATACAGATGGCCAACAGGTACATAAAAAGATGCTCAACATCGCTAACCATCAAAGAAATGTAAATCAAAACCACAGTGCAATATCACCTCACACCTAGAAGAATGGCTATTATCAAAAAGACAAGAAACAACTTGGAGAGGATGTGGAGAAAAGGGAACCCTCGTGCACTGTCGGTGGGAATGTAAACTGGTGCAGCCACTGTGGAAAATGATATGGAAATTCCTTAAAAAACTAAAAATAGAACTACCATATGATCCAGAAATTCCACTTATGGGTATTTATCCAAAGAAAATGAGAACACTAATTCAAAAAGATTAAAATCTTGCCATTTGAGGCAACATGAGTGGACCTGACAGTATTATGTTAAGTGTAATAAGTCAGACAGAGAAAGACAAATGCTGTATGATCTCACAAGTGGAATCTAAAAAACAAAGCCAACAGCAAACAAAGCAAAACAAAACAGAAACAGACTCACAGGTACAGAGAACAAACTGGTGGTTGCCAAAGGAAAGGGGGGTGGAGGGAAGGATGCAACAGGTAAAGGGGATTAAGAGGTACAGACTTCCTGCTCTAAGACAAATAAGTCACAGGGATGTAATGAATGTACACATGGGAATCTAGTCAATAGTATTGTAACAACTTTGTATGGTGATGGATGGTCTTACTGCAGTGACCATTTCATAATGTATAGAAATATCTTGTACACCTGAAACTAATTTGTTAATTATGATTCATTAGGGACAGAGAGAGAGAGAGAGAGAGAGAGAGAGAGAGAGAGAGAGAGAGAGAGAGAGAGAGAGAGAGAGGTACTCTGCTAGGAAGATGGAAGTCACACTTTTACAACCTAGTCATGGAAGCAACATCCCATCACCTTTGCCATATTTTACTGAATAGAAGCAAATCACAAGTATCACCTGCCCGTGAAGCAGGGAGGCTTATACGAGGGCATGAATACCAGGAGCAGATAATTCGGGGTGTTATCGTAGGGTCTGGCCACCACACTCAGGCAAATAAAACCAGGACTACAACCTATGATAAGCATTGCCTCTCCACTCTCCCCTTTCCTTAGCTAACCATTCATATGTACTTTGAACACACATATAGTATAACTTATTATGAGCAAGGCAATGTAAGGATCAGCCACGATTATAGTGAAAGGGTTCACAATCTACTAGGGGAGATGAATGAAAAAGCTACACAAAATATACAAGAAAATATTGATACCAAAAATTGTGGGGAGTGGGGGTCAGTTAGGTATTCAGGTCCAGAAACATAAAAAGTCCAATAAAATTAATTCTACTTTGGGGCTGCTATTGTTCACAAAGTATACAGATGATTTGAACTGGGTCTGGAAGAGTAGATAATAACCAAGATTTATTGCTTTTTGAGTGTTTTACTATGTTAAGTGTTTTATATGAAATATTCTATTTAATTTTCATAGTAATCCCCTAAGGCTGGTTTTATTATCATCTCCACTTTAAAAATGAGGAAACTAAGGCCCATAGAGGTGAAGTGACTTGCCCAAGGTGGCGAATAGGGAACCAACCACATCTAACGCAGAGCCCACTCTTATAAGCATTGCTTCCAATGGGACTGGCCAGTCTAGGCAAGTGGGGGAAAGTCATTTCCAGCAGTGCAAACGGCATTAGCAAAGAAGTGAAGACAGGTAAGCACTAGCTAGCCTTTCGGTTGGAGAAACTACAGTTCCCTCTGTCTAGAAAGTTCTTTCCTTAGCTCTTCATAGGGCTGGCTCATCAGTGCCTTTGGATCTTAGCTCAAATGTCATTTCCAGATAAAGTAGTTAGGAACTCCCTCACCCCTCCCCTCTATCACCATCATTAGCTACTTTTGTCACTTCATCATGTTTGCTATTCTCATAAGTCAACATAAGCCATAATTATTTTGTCCATTCCTTTCTCTACTTGGTCGCTGTCCCTGCTCCTGAATGTGAGCCCTATGAGGGAAAGGACCTTGTTTGGCCACTACTTCTGTGTCCCCCATGTCTTCACAATGCCCAGTACAAAGTAGGTACCTGACCAAGTGTGACATCATTACAGGAGAGGGGTACGGAGGAAAGCTGAAGCTGGTTTTTGTGCAGTTAAGGAGTTTGGTTTTTATTCTGTAGGTGATGATGGAGCCTGTGGAGGATTTTTGAGCAGGAGAGTGACATAATGACAGCAGAGTTTTGAGAAAATGACTGTGTGGACTGCATGCTTCTGGACAGTGATATTAAAGAACAGTTTGCTTTCAGAGTTCTTGTGACCCTTTTCTATGCCCTCAACCTCTCTAGAACCGAAAGATTTTCAGCCGTCTAGCCTTCTCCTGCCAAGGGGAAAACTCATTTCAAGGGAGATATAAAATACTTATTTCTGATCCTTCCAGGAAATTTTGCATTTTAAAGGAGAACTGATACTTAACACTGGCCCCTAGGTTCCAGAACTGGTTTTGGATCTGGCGTGCTGTGTGATCTCAGGTAAACCCTTTATGTCTCTGAGCTTAAGTTTCTTCTGTGAATGCTCATCTCTAATTAAAGGCTGGGGTGTTTTGATAGATAATCGAGGATAGAAAAAGACTCTTTTCTAACAGTAAGGAAAGTTTCAAATTTCCTAACCAGTGGTCAAGAACAATTGTTGACTTACATTTACCTAGATTACAGGTGAGTTGGTTTGTTTTTCTTGATACCTTTATTCACATTCTGCTTCCTCCTCCACAAAAGGTCCAGAAACACGCAGCCAACCTTTTGTGAGACACGGTCTCAGGCGATAGATGGGTCTCCAGTGTTTCTGCATTTATAGCACACCGTCATGAACTATAAAATGAGCATGAGCCAGAATCATCTTGGGGGTGGCCCAGACAGAACTAGCTAGTGACTGAAATATCACAGGGCTTTCAAGGATGTGAAAGGAAGAAAGACTTGCAAATAAGTTAACTCCAGAAATCCCACTGCTGCTGCCCAACCCCCAGTCCTGCCTCTCTGTCCTGCCTTCCTGATCCTCCTGCCACCCATCCATCCTCGGGAACCTTCCCTGCCATGTGGCTTTGCAGCCTCCAACAAAAATGTATTCAGTAACTCCCGGAAAGACTTCCGTCTAGTCCTTTGCTACAGAATACAAATGGGGCATTTGATCAGTGTTTCATGGTTAGGATGTACCACAAATTGCCACATCTGTTTAAACTCCTGTTGAAACTTGTGCCTCCCCCTCTCCCTTTCTTTCAGCTTCCCCGCTGATCTCCCTGCCTCCCCATCCACACAAACACAAGCATTCTTCCTACTTTTGGAAGCTTAGATGATTTTCCCTCTAAAACTTTCCCTCTAAAACTAGAGGAGGAGATTGCCTGGCAGTTTTTGAAAGTTTCCTTGAGTTCTAGTAAATTGAAATGTCATTTTTAGAACATGGAAAATAGTAGTGGAGCACGATGGTGGTCTTCTCAAAGCATGTCAGGATAATCAATCTTTTTAAAGACCTGCAGGCGTGAAGTGTGACAGTGCTCAAGAGCTCGGATCCGATGTGTCTGACTTGCTGGAGTCTCTGCTGAGGAAGATAATTTATCATATCTTAACCGTGGAACCAGTTGGATTAATTGTTTTCCACGCATGTATGTATTTAATCGTGCATATGTCCCTAAGTGTGACAGAATCACTTGATGGGCTATCCTTTCATTTCCTAAACTAATCAAAGCCTCTCTCTTATCCCAAACCTGCCCACCCTCTCTCCCCCAAAATCCTTAAGGAACAAAATTCCAATCTTCGTATTCAAAACACAAAAACAAAGAGCATATTTAAATGTCTTCTTCTAATACTGTTTCAGAACAAGAGAGACTTCATTAAGTAGAAATTAATCAAGTTTTGCTCATAACCGCAGTTATTCAGCAAAGACTAGAGGGCATATCCTATGCCGTCCTGACAAGGAAGGTACTGCCATGCATAGGAACTGGTGCTGGGTAGGGACTAGTCAGTCACCTTGACCTTCCATCTTGCCATCTGCAAAATGGAGACAGTACTAGACCTCAGGTTGTGGCCACAGAGGCTTGTTTTATGAGAAGTTACTCAATGCATCTAAGCCACAGTTAACTCACACGTGGAACAGATGTGGTATTGCTCAGATGTCATATGAAGTAAATAAAACACTTCATTTGAAGTGCCTAGCTCAGGGGCTGGTTCATCCTAGGTGCTCCATAAACAGCATAGGGCTACTAAGGTAATGGTGAGGAAGACACAGTCAGAAGCAGTAGTCCCCAAGGGGGTGTCAAGGTTATCCTTTGGTAGTGTGCGAAGAAGATACAGTGATTTCTTTTGATATTTGCATTTTATCTACAAAGGAAAGAAAATAGCTTCACAAACAATTAAAATACTGGTTGACCTGTGGCCTCTCTCAGTCTGCGCGTCAGTGCCACGTGACCTGGGAAGCAGGCGAGCCATCTTAAGGAACGGGTGGGCTCATCACAACAAGGATGGGTGAGCAGTGGGGCCCTTGCATTGGCCTTCATGTCTGTGTGTTGAGATGAATTACTGTGTGTGCAGTGAAGTGGGCTGTCAGTATTATCGAGTTTTAACCAAACTAACCCTTGTAAACTAGACAAATGACTAAAAAGGATTCCTGCTCTACTTTTAAAAAAGAGTATTAAAGATACAGTAAAAAATTGTGGTGGGGTCTGAGGTTTTTATACTTGCAAGCTAATAAGCGAGTTTGCCACATTTCATGGAAACTGGCAGAAGACTCCTGGGTCAGAGACAAAATACTTGACTACTCACAGTACAAAAGGCAGCATGAGCCGCATGTCTGTCCTAGCTCTCCTTGCCCCAAGTACCTCAGGGCCAACGTGGACAGCCTGGGTGTCACCGCTGAACAAAGTCTGATGAAGGAAGCCCAAATATTCTATAAAGGGACTGCTAGAAACCTGCCCACACTCTGCCCCAGAGAAAGACATTATCTTTATAATATTAGACAGCAAACAAACCTGTTCTCTGCTCTAGAAGGAGCCACTATTTTTATGTTTCAAGGCCGTTTGCTATATAAACATCCTTGAAAAGATAGCCCAGAATGAAAGCTGCCAGAGCCTGTGCTCACAAGACAAACAGAAAAAAAAGGAGACTGATGAAGACCTGACTCACAGAAGATATTATGTACTAATGAAGCACAAAGGAAAATAAGAAAATATCTCAGCTTAGACTCCTACCTCCAGAATGAGCAAGCCCTTTTATATGATATAAACAGTGATGATCTAATTAGATCAAACCAGAGGTCAGCTAAAAAAATTAGAAGTGATAAAAGACTATCTGAAATACAGATTTATACGTACTCCCATGAAACATAAACCTTGATGCAATTACATATACTGTGCCTTGAAATATTAGAAAATCATAATAGCGTGTTTATGTAATTTATCAATAAATGTACACATAAGTAAAGAACTAAAATTTGGGATCTGTGCTCAACTTGTTTAACATTGGGGGATATACATTCATATCCTTGTTCTAGACTAGAGTGGTATGATATGCTGGGAGTTGGAAGGATTCCAGAATGCAAAAGACTTTGGTATAATTTTCTTCTAAGTTCTTCTCTAGTCATAGCAAAAGTAGAATCTTCCAAAGAGCTTCTTGTATACTAACAGCGTCTATACATGACATTTTTGTTGTTACAAAACACATTTTGGCTTTAAAAAGAGGGCAGAGGTCATTCCTAAATTCCTGATCACCTCTTGAATTAGGTAAGGGTATTTAAACTTCCTCCAAATCTCCAGAAGCCAGTTTCTCCAGGGAACAGAACTTCCCACTGGGCTGAATGAGACCTTCCACCCACTGAAGGGAGCAGAGCCATGCCACGGTGGAGCAGGGCCTGAGACCACTAAGATTGTGTGCCTCTTCCCAAGTTCCCCCTACCTCAAACTCCTTGAATTACATCTCAGTTTCCATCCAGGCAAAATGAGACGGAAGGGACTCAGAGTCAGGAGTGACGGGGCAAGGTAATTAGTGAGGATGCAGCTCTGCTTTGCCTTCTGGCCTTGGACTTTCTATGTATTCAAGGCTCTTTCTCATCTTCCTTCTTGCTCTCCCAGGCTTTGCCATTAGTCCTGGCAATTCCTCAACAGGGAGTCGAGAGCATTTGCTCTTGCTTAGACTCTTCTGGGAGTCTATTTTCACAATTGTTTGGTGCAGAGACTCTTAGGAAAGCGCAGAGAGGTCACCCTTGGCTCATCAGCATGGTCAGGAAATGACCCCTAGTGCTTGTCTAGCTGCTGAGGCAACTAACAGTTTCACCATTCTACAGTCAAAAGGATGGAGTAGAAATCCTTATTTTAGCCCCAGCAAGTGGGCACCTCACAGATTTTGAGGTCCAACACTGTTGTGTTTGAATACCGGCTCATCTCTTGCTAGCAGTGTTACCTTGGAGTAATTAATTACATTGCCATTCCATGCCTCGGATTCCTCATCTGTTCACCTGGGTTGACACTCATACTCATCTTGTGAAACTTGTGAGGCAAGTGCATGGCATGTGCCAGGTGCTCAATAAACACTAGCTGTTCCTCCCTCTTTGGAGTAGCTAGGAAGATTAAATTAATAATAGATAGGAATGTTCTTTTTAAGATTTCAAGCTATTCTAATTATTATCTTATTTTATTTGGTGGTTGCTATTTCTTATGCCAAGTTTCCTCTGAGGCTTCCTGAGTCTAACCCTTTATCCCAATGGAAAGGATTGTTTCTTACTTTTCTGAGGTGGGGGATGGTGGAGGTGGAAGGAGTTAATTAGTAAATAGTCAAATATTGGCGGCTAAGACAGAAGACTGGTTCATTAATCTGAGTTTTGGAAAAGGTGAAGCCAAGAAGGGATTAAATGTGCAGGGATTTTATTAGAGGAAGTGCCTGTGAGAGAAAACGGGGCAAAGCTGGGAACTCTGAAAAAGCTGTCAGACTGCCAGGCAACTCTGATTCCTCAGTGGAAAAGGGGGAGAGAAAGAGCATCCCAGACCACCATGCAGTCTAAGGAAGGGTCTGCAAGGTTGTTGGCGGGCCCTTGAACCCCAGTGGCCTGGCAGAGGAGTTCTGTGTCTCCCAGAAATGGGCTGGCCTTATGACCTCTGCCACCCTCAGTCTGTAGCTAAGAGAAACCCATGGAAAGCATGGCTTCATTGCAAATGCAGTGATGGATTTCAAAGCACAGCAGCTATGCCCTTGCTTAAAGCATTCCTGTACTGGAGACCTGATAGGTAAATTCTCTTGGCTGTCCCAGGCCAGTCCCCTGCACGCCCTTCTGCCCTCCTTGGGACAGCTTCAGAGTTAGACACAGGAGGCAGTCTCTTTTCCTGTACGATTTGAAGGTGAACCAGGAATTCATGTTGTGCTAAAAAATATCTCCCCATGTCCTGCCAGAGGGACTGAAATTCCACCATTGGAAATTGACTCCCAAAGGTCTCCAAAGTCTCCTTAAGAAAGGATTAATTTAATAGCTTCCAAGATAACGTGCTTATGCCACTGAGCACCAGATAAAGAAGTGAGAGTAGCGGCGTGACAGTGGTGGGGGTGGTATTGGAGGATGGGGGTACCATCATTTTGAGAAATAGTCCTGGGTGAGCCCTGAAGAAATCTGCAAACTTCAACAGTTTTCCAAAGAACACCAGGGAAACCATTTGACCCAAACGAGCACTTGACTGATCTTCACGAAAAAGACGAGGCTTTTGTGTTGGGGAATGAAGCATGCTCTTAAGACCTAGTACGATACCCAAGCACTCTCTCCAGTGGCTCCGAGAGGCAGCTTCACGTAGGCAAACTTGATAAGTTGTCCCAGGTCTGTCCAAAGTTCCCAGAGCATGTGCGTGTCTTTTGGCTCATGGAGCACAGTGGCTGGCATATCTGGGCCCAAAGCCTCGAGCTCCCCGGCCTCTTTGGTGGCCGAAGGATTGTGTTCCTCCTCTAAGCACAGCACAGTCAAGCTGGTACTAGAGCTCCTAGGTCTGGAGCTTGTATCAGTTGTTGGCTAGATCTGAATATCTGTTAGAGGGCAGACCTAAAAACACCCTGGGAACTTTCCCAGAGATACGTTTCTCATGGAGCCAAGAGGACAACATAAGTGATCCATCCTGAACTTATTAATAACTGTCACATTTCTGTCAGGGCACTGGAAGAACCATTTTGGGGGCTTGGTACCTTGAGTTCTCCATAGTAAGTCAGGATGCCAGCATGGGTTAGAGCCATGATTCTGAAATGAGACTGTACTTCAGAATACCAGGGGGACTTTGAACAAAATACAGATCTCCAGGCCTCATTGGACAGTCCTATTAAGGAAGAGAGCCTGGGAATCTCTATTTTAAAAGCCTTCTCATCTCCCTCATTCATTCTGATGATCCACCATGTGTATATCAGCTAAAAGAGCGGAGTCACTAAAGTGGCAGCAATAGCCACTGGATTTTGCTTAATCAGACTCTGTCTGAACTAAATCTTTTTTGGAACAAGCTGGGGTATAACCAATGAAATAACATAAAATAACGCTACTTTACACACATCAGAACTGAATGGGTCCCTGGGGAACAGACTCGGAGATGGAGATTAGCACGCAGGGCTTTTAACGGGGAAAGGTCCTGGGGACAGTACCTGTGGGTGGGAGGGGAAGGAAACAGAATTGGGCAGAGGAAGATGTTCGCTGTAATGAAGTCCCAGTGCAAGCCCCGAGGGACCCAGCGGGGAGCTCTGGAGCTGGGACGGTCTTCCCAAATTGTCCTGAGTTGGGGTAGGGAGCTTGGCTTTCATACCCTTATGTCAATCAGTCATTGAATTGCATGTGGGTTGCCCGCGGAAGGAGGTGTGACCTTTGATGGGACAGTTCTCCTCACCCAATGCAATTCCCAGAAAGGGCTCGAGGGCTGCCTTCAGCAAGCATTCCCAGCACCCCGGGGAACATTTTTTTTTTTTATTTCTGAAGAGGGATCTGAGAAGAAGGGCACACATCTACTACAATGGGGTTAAACTTCAGATGGGATTAATTTGTGTTTAGGCTGGGATGAAACCCAGCATCCTCTGCCCTCCCTCAGCTCACTATCTAGGATGAGGCCCTGGATACTAAAGAAGAGTCAGGAGCTAGTCCCTTTCCCAGCGTGAGAGACTCTGAGTGATCAATTTATGGGAATAAAGTGAGACTGGACTGGACTGGGCGTTTGACTCTTAGATCTGATAGAAGAGAAAGAAGGCTATCAGAAGTGAGAATACTTAGCTCGTTGGTGTGCTGTGCTAATAAGACTAAAGGTATATGCATAACACCCATGTGGGCCAATGAGATTCATTCTTTTGCTCATCATCAACTTGGGGTGAGCATACATTAGCAGATAATTCAAGGCGAAAGATTATATCAATTCCCCGAATCATGTCATGACAAAATAGTGCTCTACTATGACCACCCCCTCCCCCAATAAACACACCTTACCCCAACCCCACACTATCTCCAGAGAATTGAGCTCCCAACAGCATAAAGTCTCCAATTAATTATGAAAAGGTTTATTATGGCAGAAAATAATGTCACCAAGGCTGAATCCCAGATATTTGACTGTGCTGATTTTGATAGGCCCCTTCCAAGTTTCACAGTGGTTAGATTCCCCTAATCCCTTAGTAATTATTAGAGATGTCTAGGAAAAAAAAATAACCCACCACATTCTTTTGATGAGAATGATTGTTTGGTATTCCTATTTATTTATTCACTTGTAATGAGCAAGAGACACTTGGTGAGCCTGTTCTGTTCCACTATCAGATTCCTTTATGCATAAATTATTTGAGGGTAAGATTTATGCTCAAAGAATAATGAGGTAAACAGGAGCAAACGGAATAATTTAAAAGCAATTCATAACAAGAAAGAAATCACATACATACCGCAAGCATGGAGAACCCCATCCTGTTGCTCTGTTCTGTCTGAAGTCAGGTCAAAGGAGAATTTCATCTCAGGGACCATTTCTCCAATGAAACCCCAAAATGCTTTCTCTTGTTTTAGCTATGTCACAACTCGAGACCTGAGTGCTGAGAAAGAGAAACCGTTGGTACCTTCATTAAGATTGTTTTGGCTTACTTTTATTTTCTAAATTAAATCATCATTGGTGCTTTTCCTAAAAGTTTCCTCCTTGAGAAAAAGTGCTCATCGAAACTATGTTTAGTTCGCCAAAGCTCTTAAAACAATATACAAAAACTTAAAAGAGAGCCAGGCTTGGAATGCAATTCATAAGCAAAGACTCTGGATCAAGCCAAAAGGCATCACTTAAAACTATGAACAAATAACTTTGTGACTAGAATTCTAAACAGAAATATAATTTGCTAATGGTTTGTTCCTGAAGTCAGACGTCCCTCCTCTTACCTGGTTATTAATCTGGGATATCAGGGAAATGAAATAGAAATAATATATCTGAACTTCATTTAGAAATTTGACAGGATTTCTTCTGCTGTCTGAATGGGTTTAATACAGAAATATGTTCTGGATAATCAATGGCAACCTGGAGGTATGTCTTTAAAACAATGTGGCAGTCCTGTATTTTTTTTCAATGACTGTATTACAACTAAAATGATTGATAAAATCTGTGAATAATAACCTAAGCTAGGAGGACTAGTTCTATAGCTTTAACTACCAATTAGAAACCTATATGCTCCAAATTTACATCTCTAGCCTGTTTTCTGAGCTCCGTATCTATCCAGCAGACACTTCTACCTGATACACCAAAAACTCAACATGGCTAAAGCTGAATTAATCACCTCTACTCTACCCTCCAACTGCTTCATCCCCTATAATTCCTAATAAATAGAAGCTTCATGTAGCATCTCAAGCTAGAATATTTCAGTTTATTATATTACGTCTAGAGTACAAAACATCCAGTTGTCAGCACCCCACTTCTATCCCCTTGAGCCTTATTTCAGGGCATGCTGGCCTGACTTCTATCTGTCCCTCTTTACCTGAGGTCTTTCTCAGGCCTCCAGAGCCTACTCTGCTTGCATACATAGCAGGACAAGCATGCTGGGAACTAACCACCCACTGTTCCTCACCAATCCTTGACTGGATTATTGGCAGGAGGTGGTGTATACATACCCCAGCTCCCTTGCTTCCCAGGTGAGATGACTCTGGGGGTCACGTTTTCTACTCTGAGAGTTCCCAGGTGGGATGAAGCTCCAGTTGCCCACAACAGTAATGCTATTGGCTGCCTTTACTTCCCCTTCTGCCTTTCCCACTCCCCTACTCATACCTTCTGGGATCACTTCACAAATAAATTACTTGCACTCAAATCCTTGTCTTAGGGTCTGCTTCTGGGAGAACACAAAGACATCAACCAATTACTGCCAACTAAGCAGAAAATAATTACTAAATCAGAATTTGAGAATGTCAGGATTAAAAAGGCATCTCCTTAAAAAATATTTTTTAAAACTTGGCAATTTGGCAGCACCTGCAGGCTGGGATGATATTGATAGGAACAGCTAAATTAGAGGGTCCAACTACACTTGGCATCCAGATCGCTGGCTACTGAGGGTTGCTGTTCATTGATCTTAACAGCACCCACCTCTCTGGGCCTACTTTCTACCACCTGTCCTTCCCTCTTGATTCCCCCCAACACCTCCTTGTTTCACGTCCCTATGTCTCTGACTGTTCTATTTGCCATTGTCCTAGAAATTTCTATCTGTCCTTTAAAACACAATAAAGCTGCCCATTCTTCCAAGTATCCTCTTGCCTCATTCCCCTACACAAATGGAGTTGTTCTCCACTCTGATTATTCCTAGTGCAGAATGACACAATTATCAATCAACTGAATATTTAATATTAAAATACAAGTGAGTTAAATTGGAGGGCACAGAAATCTACCCTGGCTCTCTCATGCACTCACAGCCTGAGCATGATGGTTCTTAATAATGATTCATTTGTTTATTATCATTCCTTTGTTCCTTTGTTCCACAGCTAGTTGAGTTAGAATGCAATCTTTAAACAAGCGTGCAGAACTTAAATCCACATAGAGTACCCTGAAAATGAGGGACTATTACTCAGTATTTTAAAACAATCTTTATAATAAAAGTAAAATGCTTATGCTATCACATTAATTGAGAAGAACAGGATACAAAATTCAGTGTGCAGCATAAATTCAAAAATTGTGAGTTTGGGCTTCCTTGGTGGTGCAGTGGTTAAGAATCCGCCTGCCAACGCAGGGGACACGGGTTTGAGGCCTGGTCCAGGAAGATCCCGCATGCCGCGGAGCAACTAAGCTAGTGCACCACAACTACTGAGCCTGTGCTCTAGAGCCTGCAAGCCACAGCTACTGAGCCCTCGTGCCACAATTACTGAAGCCCGCACGCCTGGAGCCTGTGGTCCACAACAGAAGCCGCCGCAATGAGAAACCCACACACCACAACGAAGAGTAGCCCCTGCTCGCCGCAACTAGAGAAAGCACGCGTGCAGCAATGAAGACCCAATGCAGCCAAAAATAAATTAAATAAATAAATTTATTTTAAAAAATACACTGTGAGTTTGAAAAAAGTGGAAAGAAATCCGTTAATAGTAATGGCAGTGGATGTCGGGGGTGGGACTCTGGTGATTATTTTTCTGCTGTTCTCTACTTTTTATGTTTTCCAAGTCTTCAATAATGAGCAGGTTTCAGAAAATAACAATGATACCTTTTTCACCTGTAAGGAATGATTCCCCATAGATCAATCACCATGGAAGAAATTTTATAAGTTATTAAAGAATTATCTACAAACCATGTCAAGAGACCATGAGGCTTTATGGGTGAATCCCTTCAAATGTTGAAAACTACATCACATCAGTCTGCTGCCACATAATTTGTTTCAGAGCATAGGAAAAGCTGAAAAGCTACACAGTTTTGTTTTTTAATGAAAGAAGTATGACCCTGAAACCCAATCTTATTACACACACACACACACACACACACACACACACACACACACACACCCTACCTATGGAGCAATGACCCTAATCAATGTAGGCAGAAGAATACTAAATAAAATACTAGCCAATCAAATTCAACAGCATCTGAAAGAATTTTCCTCTGCAATCAGATAAACTATCCAGGAATGAATAAGTGATTTAATATTAGGAAAACTATCCCTATAATGAATAACATCAATAGGGCAAAGGAGAAAAATCATGTCAATGAATACTAAGCAAGCAGAAGGTAAAAGTTTTAAAGTATATTTCATAAAACTGGGGATAGAAGGATCCTTAATATGATCATTGATCATCACATTTAGCCATAAACAATTTTAGTTATGGGTAACGTGCTCTGTAATCATTCTGACCTAGGTTTAAATTCTGCCTATACATTTTCTGCCTATGAGATTTTCACTAAGTTCCTTAATCTTTCTGCTTTCGTTCTTTCTATAAAATTGGCATTATAATTTCTTACCACATAGAGTTAGTGTGAGCATAATTCAAGTGATGCATTTTAAGTACTTAGTACAGTACCTGGAATTTAGTGATACTCAGTAAGTGCTATAGTATCACTTATATTAAATGCTGTTTAATACCTTGTACATTGTATTTGTACATTGTTATTTACACATTGTACAAATGTATAAAAACATTTTAAACAAATTCTATGATGATGATAACAATAATAAACACTAGTAGTGATAACAGTAAAACTTTTGTACTTCAGAATTTACTTGTGGAGATTCTTCTCCCCATACCCCAAATACACATGCCTGAGGGTCTTCTCCCAGGTCATTCTAATGTATACCAAATGTTGTGAATCACTAAATTAGAGGCATTTCTAGTAAAATTATAAATAAGAGAATATAAAATATTACCAAACTGTTGACTACTGTTCTGAAAGATCCAGGCAATGCAACAGTCATGAAATAGAAGGGAGAGGTGTACCTATAGTTGATGAAGATAAATTTGTTATTTTCAGATGGCCTTTCATTAAACATAAAAACTTCAAGACAATCAGAACACTCTCTCAGGATGAGCCCTCTTAGAATCAAGAGGAGGGGACTTCCCGGGTGGTGCAGTGGTTAAGAATCCGCCTGCCAAAGCAGGGGACATGGGTTCGATCCCTGGTCCAGGAAGATCCCACATGCCGCGGAGCAACTAAGCCCATGAGTCACAACTACTGAACCTGTGCTCTACAGCCCACGAGCCACAACTACTGAGCCCTCACGCCACAGCTACTGAAGCCCGTGTGCTGTAACTACTGGAGACTGGGCACCTAGAGCCCCGTGCTCCGCAACAAGAGAAGTCACCACAATGAGAAGCCTGCGCACCGCAATGAAGAGTAGCTCCCTCTCGCCATAACTAGAGAAAGCCTGTGCGTAGCAACGAAGATCCAATGCAGCCAACAAAACAAAACAAAAGAATCAAGAGGAGGGTTCAAGACAGTGGTCAGATACAAAATCAATATACAGTAAGTTCCCTACATATGAACATTGAAGTTGCAAGCTTTCAAAGATGCGAACGTGCATCTGGTTCCAGCAAGGAACCAGAACCTGTGACATCAGCGTCAGGCGTGAGTGAAATTGCAGCTTGCCCTCCATCTCTTATTGCTGACTATCCTTCAGCTCTACCATCTCCCACCTCCTCTTCCTCCTCCAGTCAGTAACTCTTCTTGCCTGTTCACTAGATGCCAGCCCCTGTATGCCAGATGTTGTACTGTACTACTGTACTTTTTCAAGGTACTGTACTGTAAGATTAAAAATATTTTCCTTATTTTTTTGTGTTTGTTTTTTAAGTATTATTTGTGTGAAAAGAATTATAAACCTATTACAGTCCATACAGTACTATATAGCCAATTGTGTTAGTTGGGTACCTAGGCTAACTTTATTGGACTTAGGAACAAATTGGACTTACAAACATGCTCTTGGAATGGAACTCGTTCATACGTAGGAGACGTACTTATTTAAAAAAACAAAAAGCTTTTCAACAATATCCATTTAGACCATATAGCCATGTAATAGAAAAAACATCCATACATAATAGTGCTAAACACATAAAATACCTAGAAACAACTTTGTAAGAAATGTGATACATATGAAGGAAAGTAGGTGGTACAAAAGAAGAGTTGAATAAACGTAGAGATGTTCAATACTTCTAGAAGAGTGGGCTAAATATTGGAATTTGGGAAGCACTCATAGGCTTAATGCAATCCCAATAAAAATACTAATAAATTTTTTAAAAATTAAATAATTTGGATTCTATTTGAAGACTAACTATGAGAAAATAAACAGCCTGGAGCTTGACATACAGCGGGTACTTAATAAATGCTAGCTCTTTCTTCTTAGCAAAGTTCTGACGCCTCAGACCATGGTGATCTCCTCCTTTAATTCTTACAATTACCATTCATCTGGCACTTACTGTACAATTTTTGGAAGCTCTACTTTACATTGAATTTTTAGTTAATTTACATTATTGGGTCATTAATTATTCTCTCCAAAATAGACCGTAAACTCCTTGAAGTCAAGGACTAGGTTTATATATATTTGAACCAAATATGTAATGCGCACTAGTGATCTACAGAGAACTGGGGGTGATACATAAATAGACTACAGAACTGTTATTAGCTCATCACTATAGGATAAAATAAAATACTGTTAGTCACAGTTGAGGAAGTCAAACTTTGGAGCCACCTTAGCAATCTGAATGCCAACCACAGTCCTGACTGGAGTGAGCCTTATCTTAGCTAGAGCAATTACTGCTGAATATCATGTTGGCTGAGGGGTCGCTTCATTCCTAAAATATGCTGGAGCTGATAAGAAGTGGCAGAGGTCAATTCAAGAGTGCAATGAGGATTCTTGCAAAATAAGGGTGATTAATTAGAAGAAATATGTGTCTACTTAATAGCAGTCAATGGCCTAGGAGGCCAAAGGAATGAATGAACTCCCCAGTTCCCAAAGCTTCAAAGCAAAATATCTCAGAATCATGCTCTGAGTAGGCCTGGCAGATTCTCAAAGTAGAGTGGTTGCAAAATACTCACTTGATATTTTAAGCATATTTTGTATGCTTAAATTTCTAAAAATTTGTAAAAGTTGAGGAGAAGATACTGCTAGTCAGGAAGTAAACATGGAGAACATAAGTATTCAATTGGTATGTGTGCAGTTTCCAAGAACTATGAGTAAGCAAAGCACTTCTTGACTTCACCTTATGGATGTCATTTTACCTAAATATATGCAGGGGATATTAATACTATACTTGTGTTTACCTTAACAACCACCAGGCCTGTGTGAAAATCAGCTTCACAGCCAAATAAAGTGACAAAAGTGACAACTCCAAGAACACAGAAACCACTTTGCAAGTTTTGCTGGCATATTCTGTGTAATCTCCAGAAAAGAAGTCTTATACATTTGTACACTGGCTGCCTACCCTACCTATTTCTCAAGACTCCATTTAACACTCTGGGGAAGGATCTTACTAAAATGCCAACACTCAAGTCAGATAAATGCCTCTAGCCTTCAAAATTTGTCCAGTGTTCCAGCCATTACTAAGAAATGGGTAAATCTCACACATAACTCAGAGCTCCAAATTTCTGAGCAGAACTGTGATGTTTCAGAGCACCTATTGACACACTCCCCAAATGAAGAGAAGGACTGTGCGAGCCTCCAAGTGAAGTCAGCTCCAACACGACTAAGTTCACTGTGGCAAATGATCAGCTGCTGATGATAATAAGTAAGGTAGGCCTGCCATCTCTGCATCACCCCTGGGTCCTCACGTAATTTGGAGGGCTACAACAAATGTAAGACACTGAAGATACGGCCTGCACTTTATCATAATTTAAAATACATTTGAGAAGAAAATTCACAAACAAAGCACAAGAATTAAATGGTAATTAAAGGTAACAAGAAAAACTGTTTAAGTTACATAATACTTATTTGATGATAGGAAGTTTCCAGATATGTGCTGCAGACAGTAACTCTAAAGGGAATTCAGACGACAGAGACCGCACTGTGGACGGGGGTCATTAGAAGAGGCTTTAGGAAGAGCTCGGTCTTTAATTGGGAGGCCACTTAGCTTATCAATTAAGGCAAAGGGTTCTGGAGCAACACACCCTGCTTTCCAATCCTGCTTCAACTCAGAGGAGCTGTGTGTCCTTAACACTATTATTTGATCCTTCTAAGCTTCAGTTTTCTCACCTGTAAAATGGGAATAGTAATAGGATCCAGCTTAAAGGCTTGAGTCAGATAATGAATGTGAAGCAGCATCTGCTATATGGTAAGGGCTCAATCAAACATCAGCACACAAACAAACAAGACAACGTGACCTTGAAAGATAGATTGTTTGTGCTGGAGAGGGTGTGGAGAAAAGACAACCCTCCTACACTGCTGGTGGGAATGTAAATTGGTGCAGCCATTATGGAGAACCGTATAGAGGTTCCTTAAAAAACTAAAAATAAAGTTACCATATGATCCTGGGCATATGTCTGAAGAAAACTCTAATTTGAAAAGATACATGCACCCCAATGTTCACTGCTGCACTATTTATAATAGCCAAGACATGGAAGCAACCTAAGTGTCCATTGACAAAGGAATAAAGAAGACCTGGTATCAATATATATACACAATGGAATATTACTCAGCCATAAAAAAGAATGAAATAATGCCATTTGCAGCAACATGGGTGGACCTAGTGATTATCATATTAATTGAAGTAAGTCAGACAAAGACAAATATCATATGATATCACTTACATGTGAAATCCCAAAAAAAAATGATATAAATGAACTTATTTACAAAACAAAAATAGACTCACAGACATAGAAAACAAACTTATGGTTACCAAAGGGGATAGCTGGAGGTTGGGGGGATAAATTAAGAGTTTGGAATTAACAGATACACACTACTATATATAAAATAGATAACCAGCAAGGACCTGCTGTATAGCACAGGAACTATATTCAATATCTTGTAATAACCTATAATGAAAAGGAATCTAAAAAAGAATAGATATATCTTAAAAAAAATAAAATAGATAAACTACAAAGACCCACTGCATAGCACAACTATACTCAATATCTTGTAATAAACTGTAATGGAAAAGAATCTGAAAAAGAATAGATATATATAACTGAATCACTTTGCTGTACACCTGAAACTAATACAACATTGTAAATTAACTATACTTCAATTTTAAAAGTTAAAAAAAAAGATAGATTGTTTGGAAGTGGACTAAAGAGGGATATTATAGATCAGATGATGCTTTGCGGGAAACAGCTTAAGTCAGTCTCTGATTCCTTACATTACTCACCTAAGGTCCTGGTTATTTATTATAAACCACCAGGATTTAGGGGAATTTGGGAGACTATCCACTGGGGCTTTGCCTTAGAATCTGATGGGGAGGAAACCACATCTTCGCTTCCTGATTTTCCATTGAACACATTTTGGGCCTAGCACACCACCATCGGAATAACATTCCAAAAACTCAGAAAGCCCAAGCTGAAAGAGCAAAATAACTGCCTGACCCAGGAGAAGGGGGTGAATTTTCATGAAGCCAGGCTTAAGAGTCACTCTGACACTCAAGAGTTGTGTCTGTAACACACCATTGAGAAAGAGTTTTTCAATTAAGTGAAAACTTGAGCCAATCTAAATGTTTGGAATGGTGTAGACAGCTCACCCCCTTCCCACCCCTCCCCTGTACTCGCATTATCCCTTTCCCCCATTATTTTCATATTATTTCATTTTCATATTCTTCAGCAAATAATGGGCTGAAATTTTGGCTCCATTGATCAGATGTTTAGCATTCTATAGCCAGAGCCAGTGAAGAGAAAACAACTCACTCAAGAACCATTCTAGCCAAGGAAGGGCAATAAATGGGTCATTTCACTATCATCCATAATGACTCCCAAATCCCACATTTCTACATATGATCTGGCAATTACGGCTATGGATTGAGGATTTCAAAGCAATTTCTGCCATTCCAGGTGCAAGCATAGTTGTTTAATTGGTGTTTGTAGCTTAAGAGGAGGGAGTTTATTGGACTCTTTCTCTATGGCCTCCCAAAATCCAGCTGCAAAATCTAAACGCCCTTGCAAAACAACTTCACACCTAAGCATAAAGATTCAGGGAAATATTTAGAGGAGCAAAAAGAGAGCTCGCTATTGAATAGCAGCTTTCAGGGGAGGGAGGAAAGGCCAGCCACGATGTCCTTCAGCTCCATGTTTCTGGAGGACACGTTGGCTGTAGCACCAGACTGCCAGGTTGGCAGAAGCTCCTGGTGAGTGCTGCATCTTGCCTTCGGGGGGAGACCTGTGACGCCTTTTCTTCTCTCACACCACGGCATGGGAGGCATGTCAGAGAATCTACAGCCAACATAAAAGTCAACTTTTACAATCCCTTCTGTGCCGAATGGCCCACTTTCCCCCTTGCGCTTGGGGACTTCATCGTATTACGGAGAGGCAGCAAAAGAGGCCCATTCTTTTCAGCAACCAGACACATCTTCAGGCAATCACTGTGAGAGAAGAGGGGCTCGCAGACCAGCTTGCAACTCCACAGCAGCCACTATCACAGGTTCTTACAGGTCACCTTCAAGCAGAATGCTAGGGATAAATGCCTCTCATTTTAATCCTGGAGTACAATTTTTAATACAAAGAAAATGCATTGATACCACATTCCCACACTCCTAATAATGCATTTTTATTTCACAAAGCAACAGCTAGACTATGGCGAGGCCAACTCTAATTTCTTCAATCATAGTCCATTGAGTCCCTCATCATACCTCGCTTGGATGACTGTAGCCCTTTCCCACCTGTCTTACTGTTTACCAGCCTCTTGTTATTCAGTTCACCCTTCACACCAATACCAGAGTGTTGTCTAAGAGACAGTGTGAACGTCTGAGCCCATTGACCTAGTAGTTCCACGTTGCTAGGAAAGCCAAACATGGTTTAATGAAGGACACTACCCTCTGCTGATGTCTCATGATCCTGTCCTCTCTTCTCACCTACTCTACCCTCAACAACCTTATGACAGCTATTTTGAACTTCTATTTATGGAAGACTCCTTCTGTAGATTCCATCCTCAATTTATGCTTAGAGAGTTGATACTTCTCTTCCAAAAGTCACCTCCTCCGTGAAGCCTTCCCTAATGACCCTTAGACCTAGAAGGTTAGCTTCTTCTTCCTTTGTGCTCCTGGAGCTCTCATTACCCATTTCTATCATGGAAGTCGTCATACAGGATTTGAAAGACTGAAATTCCACAGGGGAAAGAATGAGTTTTACTCCCTTCTCTATGCCCTGGCACATACGGAACTTTCTAAAAATGACCAGTGAAAGAATGAATGAGAGAGTGAGTGCCTACTTGCTGCTTAAGAGGCCCTGGGCTTGTGTCTTCATTTTTCTCAATGTCTACACTTACAAACTGTACTCTGCCCTTAGTCATGCTCTCCCGGATGTGTGTCACTGACCCAAGCAGCTGGGCTGATAATCAGACTCGAGGTGCCTATTCCTGATGATAGGTGAATTCCAGCGCACACTCACCAGCCCCATGACTAAGCTATCCAGAATACAGCTCCATGAGGGTGGGGATTTGGGCCTACACTAGGGCCTGGTTTATAGTAAGCACTCACCAAGAGGGAGAACAGAGGGAAACCAGGTGAGGATCAGTGTTATCTCTGTGTTGGAGGAATCACACATGGGCTCAAGCTGAACTTCCCAACAATGCATGTGTTCAAATAGAGTATCACTCCACCTCTCACAGGGTGGTAGCTCTGTTTCTTAGACTTTGAAAATTACCTGCTTCTCCAGAAATATTTACCTGGTGCAGGCAGCCTACCTGTTGGGGCCCCTCTCAAGATTTATCATCTGTGAAGATCCCTCTGTATCAAGTTGGTCCTTTCTTTTCTTAACCTCTCCCAGCATATATTTTGCCAATTAATTATAATCGGTTCTCTGTGTGTTTTAATCTTGTTTTCCCACCTCAGCAGGTATCAATTTGGATACATCATTTTTAGACCCCATAGTGAGCAGCCCCTATACCAAGCACAGCAGGTACCCAACCCCTTCTTGTTTGATTGAAATGTTGAGGATTCACCAGTGTGGAGGGATTAAATGAGTGTGCGTTAGCGTAACAGCTAGCACCACAATTCCTCTTAGAAAGGAACTAACTACATTGAGAAAAGACATTATTGGGCCATTTGGGGGTGAAACAATAAAACCTCCAGAACAAGGTCTGGAAAAAAAAGCAGAATTGGAAGACAAGGGCAGAACAGGAAATTAAATGCTCTACATAGAAAGTGAGAGGATTTCCTTTTATTCCTGAGAAGAGGCAGGGAGTGGAGAGGGAGAAAGAGGTCCCACCCATGTGGCCAGAGTCTGGAGCCCAGGTTGGCAGGGACAGATTTCTAAGTAGCAGCGTGTGTAAGATAAAGTCTATGGTTTCCCTCATTCTCCTCCCCAATGTTTTAGGTTTTCCTCCCACACAAAGGCCCTGTGCAAGGCATCTGTATGTGTGATTGTTCATTGATGGAAATCCATGAGAAAGTAAACTGCTATATTGAGATCATCAGAAGCCAGAGCTGGATTCACACACATGAGCTATCAACTGAGGGAATTAACGTGAAACAAGATCTCAGAGCCAGAAGTGAGGGGAAAGCCATGAGTCTTCTCCTCTTCCTTCTCTCAATCCCCAGATCCTTAGGAGGATGGGGGTCTTACTACAAGTGGGGTGAGTTTCAAATGAGCTTTAGTAGGATCTCAAAGGGCAGATATTGAAATTGACATGTGCATTACACATGGATTACAGGCTATTAAGACCTAGGGCTGCCATCAGTATGAATGAGAACACTGAGGCCTGGAGTGGGGAAGTGACTTGCCCAAGGTCATTCTGCCCTTTGGTGAAGGAAGTGGGTCCAGCACTCAGGCTTTTCCCAAACATTATTCCATCTGCTACTCTGTGCAGTGCCTCTGTCCTTAAATTGACCATGGGGGCCTAGAAACAGCATCTTTCCAAGACTGTGGCATTTGCTGGACTTATAATTGGAGAAATTTAGGTTACTGTCCATGCCACTAAGGGCTATTATTTATCTAAAGGCTGGGATTACATCTGTGCCGACTGGCCATCCGGGAGAGCCATCTGTCATTTGGGGGAATCCTAAGGGGATCTGGCATGGGTGGATGAGGTCCTAGGAATGGGCTGAATTGGGGATGCTGCTAAGTAGCCTCCAGGCCTCAATTACCAAGAGCCTCTTCACCTTGTGCCGCCTTTACTTGTGTGTTTCAGGAGCCCGGTAGGGAGCTCTTCATGGCTGCTGGAATCTCACATTTGCAGTTATGGAATACAGAAGATTTGCTTCCACCAGTCTCAGGACCAGTACCTGGGAGAGGCATCCCAAGGGAAGGTCCTCTCTGGGAGGCTGCCTTCTTGGACCATCCCCTTTATTCCCAGGGAATCAGGGTGGCTTAGTGGAGTCTGTGAAATTCATTTACTTCTTCCTGTCCATCAGGTTTCTTTCCTGCCACTGACATTGCCCTGCAGGTACAGATAGGTATCATGAAGCTGAAATTGTGCTAAAACAAGGGGATTCTGCAGGTCAAGGCAGCCACAGGCTTAACCGTTAGCTCCCAGCCACCAGGCTTGAGCAATGGCTGTCCCCAAAGAGCCAGGGAACCAGAGAGGTCACAGGCAGCCTGTCTCCTCAGGGGTCTGGGAAGGCTAGGAGAGAAACTGTCTGTCCGGGGTTGATTACAACAGAAACCAGAGCAAGCAGAGAGGAAGGGAGATGATAATGCTATGCAAATACAGCAGCCTGCTTTTGTCTCTTCTAACCACAAGCTCTAAACATTTGATAACAACATCAAAACTGCAAATTTCTTTATCCCTGCTATTGTGTGAAACGATGGCTTCAAGAAAGAGAGGTTAAGGAGATTTAGTCGAGGTTAGCCAGCAAATCAGTAAATCCTGGAAATGATTCAGTCTTTCTGCTCTTCTCCAACTACCACCCTTTACTGTTTTCTATTGCTGTTTAAAGCTGTGTGAGCAAACAGAAAGCGCTGTAGGTCCTTTCTAGTGGGTATGCAAACACAGGCTAAAAGCCATTTCCAGTTTTGACTGGATGAAAATAACTTTTAGGCATTTTCTGTCTTCTTTTTCAATGATTGCCACGATAAAGCTTTGAAAGGGGGTCAGGGGGAGGGAGTGTTTCTGAACCAGAAAAGCTGCTCTGGGAATAATCAGTTTTCCACAGTGAGAAGCATGTCTGGGATTGACTTGTGTACCTCTTAGCTGCTAATGACCTATTGCAATGCAAGTTTGGATTTGGAAGCAAGCAGGAAGTGTTTGCTGAGTTTTAGGAGTCTGAGAAGTTGAAAATGAACTTGCAAACCTATTCCAGATTGCCCTCTGATTTCAGGGGTAACTGATTCTAATAGTGATAAAGATCTTTATTCCAACATCACCTACTTCATAAGCTCTTCCCTGGACAGCCCCTCTCCCATTCCACAGCCTCTTCCTACCTTTTTTTCTCCTCTATCCTTAATATTTATCACTATTTAACATATTATATGTTACTTATTTATCACTGTCTAAAGTAGTGTATATTTACTTATTTATCCTGTTTCTTGTCTTTTCCCCAAGTAGAATCTAAGCTTCCTGACGACAGTGATTTTTCTTGTTTTGCCCACTGTTTATCCCCAGGGTCTAGAACAGTGCCTGACACAGGGAGGTGCTTTAGTAAGACTTATCAAATAAATGAATGTAAGGAAGATGATCAAAGTGAAATCAAAATTCTTACAAGGTGTCTGCTGTATGCAAAGCACTAGTAGCTAATTTAAACAAGTATAAACCATAATAATTCTCTTGTATTGGTCTGCTAGGGCTGCTGTAACAACATATCACAGACTGGGTGCTTAAAAAATAGAAATTTTTGTACAGTTCTGGAGTTAAAAGTCCAAGACCAAGGTGTTGGCAGGTTTTATTTCTTCTGAGCCCTCTCTCTTTGGCTTGCAGTTGGCCACCTTCTTACACGTCTTCACATGGTCACCCCTTGCTCTATGCACATGCACCCTTGGTATCCCTCTGTGTGTCCAAATTTCCTCTACTTATAATGACACCAGTCAGATTGGATTAGGGCCCATCCTAACAGCCACATTTTAATCACCTTGTTAAAAGCTATATCTCCAAATATTGTCACATTCTGTGGTACTGCAGGTTAGGGCTTCAACATATGAATTGGTGAGGGGGCTCATAACATCCCTCAAAAGGATTAAAGTGTGTTAGGAAAATAAGATATAATTCCTTAGATATTATAGGAATATAATATTAAAATATTTTAAAAAATTATCAGGGAGAAAGAACAAAGTAAATGTAAGAAACCTAAGACACATCTACAAAATAGATAATGAAGTGGTAGAATGTAGCAGGTTTGTAGTAGCTCCTTCTCTTTATCAGGTATTGGGGAAATTACATATATTTCTGAGCCTTGTTTCTCATCTGGAAAATGGGAATAATGGAATTGATGAGGAGATTAAACAGCTTGGCATGTAGATGGTGTTTAGTAAATGCTGCTTACCTTCTTTTTTTCTTTTCTCCAAAAATACTACATTCATTTTGGTGCCACGTATTAACAGGAACACTGATAGCACTGTGAAGACTGCCTTTCCTAGGCAGTCCTTTTTGTTTAACCACAAAAGTGATATCATTTTTTTCTGATTATGAAATAATATACACTCATGTTAAAATTCAAACACTATAGAAGTGAAGTAGAAAGTGAAAGAAACCCTGTTGACTAATACCCTCCCCAGCAACAGATAACCACTATTCACAGTTTAGTGTGTAGCTTTCAGCCTTTTTCTCTATTTTTATATAAAGGTCTAATTAGTTTTTCATATAAAAGTAAAGTGATCCATGATGGGTATTTTTCTATGCCAATATGTACCGATCCAGCCCGTTTGTCTTTACATTAGTATTTCATTATATTGAAGAAGGGGGACTGAACCTGATTTCTTTTCCCTGGAACTGCTCAGAGCCTTTAATACACACAGTGACTATCCAAGAGACTGATACACTAAGTGGCATGTGCCAGTTATCAAATTATTGTGTCTCAGCTCTCAACCCATGCTTTTTACTGGGTCTGCAGTGCTGGGATAGGACTCTGCTTTGATGACTGGCCTCCTGACATGCTCGGCCACTAGAGGGCTCTGGGGGAGACAGGGAGGGTGGCGGAGGAACTTCCTGTTTGTTTCCTGCCTGTTTCACTCCTGTGTCACCCTAGCAGCACTTCTTTGAGTTGGCAGCAGCAAATACTTCTCCTAGCAGCAGCTGAATCCAGTCTGTTCTTTTTCCAACACTTGCAGAACCAGCCTCATTGCATCTGAGATGCCAGCACTAGCCAGCTAGCTCCCCTCCTTAGAGGTCTACATCACAGACCCAAGGGGACTCCTCCTTCGAGCTCCGAGTCTAGCACCTGACAAGCTGTACCACCTCCTCAGAGGTCTAAGTTTCAGCAACTTGGTGTCCCTCCTGCAAGCTTCTATGATTTAATAGAACCAGCCCTGTAATACCAGCTGGCATATTTAAAATACCAGTCCTAGGGGAGATCACTGCTTCCTGCAGTTGCTACCTCTGTGGTAACTTAGTGTTCTTGTACTGCCTTCTCTGTTAGTAGTTAGCAATTTTATATCTTTATATCAACTTATTTCTGTTAAAATAATTGGTAGGTTTCTGTCTCCTGACCGATTTCTGACTGGTACATGACATTTCTGGACCTTATTTGACTATGTCCCTGTCCTCAAGGGACAGCCCAGAGTCCAGCCTTCTGCCAAACACTCTTGGAGAGAGGAGGCTCTGAGCATTACTATTAAGTTAAAAAAAAAATATGATCATTAACAAAGGCTCATAAAGACTCGGTGAACCTCCCTGTACAAATAAGCGAAGGTAGAAAAAAGGCTGTATATGCTACCAATTTTAATATGCAACCATCATTTTTCAGCAACTAGATCTGCCATTAGTGAAAAGACTTTGAACAATCACCAAGATGCATGTTGAAAGTTAACCCTAAGGGTTTTTGTTTGAGCCAAGACTCGCAGATCTTGAACATTTAACCTTTGTCTGAGTTCATTTTATCATTTCTTAGTCTTTTAGTCATTTTGGCTTAATCATTTATCATGTTCTTTTTCTCTTAAATTTGCGGATTGGGATATCTTTTCTTTAAAATATAGTATTCAACCCAATAAGCCATGAATATTCTCTCTCCACTTTACAAAGCTAATTAAATTCTCCTTCCTACGATAGTATTGATTCTTCCTGCCAACTTTTCCTTTAAAATATCCTTCACACTCATTGTTTCCTATTCATCTCAGCTGCCACCAATGCCATTTGCGTTCCTCCTCTCCAGCCTCGCTCGCTGCAAGAACCTCACTATGATTCTCCTAACCTCCAGCTGTTCCGTCTTCCTGTTTACCCTCCATGTCATCACCTGACTGATTTACTGAGTTCCATAATTCTTCTGGTCAAACCACTTCAGGGGTTCCCATACACCTGCATTTCTAACTTCTTAGCACGATGCTCAAGTTCTTCTCAAAATGACTGCGGCAATTTGATCTCCATCAACTCAAGTTCCCGAACCTAATGCTCCAATCAAACATGTTTACTCATTGTCTTTAAGTTGGATCTCTGCCGTCTCGCCTACAAGCGTGTATTCATTTCATTATCCTATCGAGAAAGCCCTGCCTGTTCTTACTCCCTTCCAAACATCATCAGGTCTGCAAGGCTGAACTCAACATCCTTCTCTTAGCAATTGTCCTTTCCAGTATGCTGGTCTCTTCCTTCCCTGAACCCCTATAACGTTTAGTGTTTTCACCCCTAAATAAGTAATACTAGCTGCCATTTACTGAGCACCCACTCTACGACAGTACTCACCTGAGTACTTTATTATCACTAATCCTCTTTACAACTCTTCATCCTGTTTTGGATGAAGAAATTAAGACTCAGATTGGTTACGAGTTTCCTAAGGTCATGTAGCTTATCAAGAGGGAGGCGTCAAGAGTAGAGGCTTCTGGGCTTCCCAGGTGGTGCAGTGGTTGGGAATCTGCCTGCCAATGCAGGGGACATGGGTTCGAGCCCTGGTCTGGGAAGATCCCACATGTCGCGGAGCAACTGGGCCCGTGAGCCACAACTAATGAGCCTGCGCGTCTGGAGCCTGTGCTCCGCAATGAGAGGCCGTGATAGTGAGAGGCCCGCGCACCGCGATGAAGAGTGGCCACCGCTCGCCGCAACTAGAGAAAGCCCTCGCACAGAAACGAAGACCCAACACAGCCAAAAATATAAATAAATTAATTAATTAATTAAAAAAAAATGAGTAGAGGCTTCTTCCTTCAACTCTACCATGCTGTTATCCATTGAACTTCCAGTCAGAAGACCTGGGTTTACCTCAGGTTCTGTCACTAACAGTCAAATCTTGCATGGATCACTTCACTTCTACTGACTTTTGTTTTCTCATCTCCAAGGCCCCTTCTATCACTAACATTCAGAGAGCCAGTTCACAGAGGGTCATGGATCCGATTAAGTTCTTCTAGATGAGAGAAAAGATCTCAGAAAATCCCGACTGGTGTTTTTATTGGGCTTTTAATTCCTGGGAAAGGGGAGATGGGGTGGGGTCAGGACACTGAGGTGACTACTCTTTGCAGGATGCTTGGAGGCATCTTGTCATATTGAATTAAGCATTTATCTTTAATTAGAAACTCCAGAAATTTTACAGGAAGGGTTTGTTAGGAGGGAGTTTAAATTACCAACCTGCCATAGAATCACAGATGAACAAAAGCTATGGAGATTTCTTTTTTCCTCTATACGGCAAAGGGGATTGCCTTTCATTTTGAGGTGCTATGGAAGAGCAGACGCACGTCTCTTTTTTCAGATGGGAGACTGTGTTTGGCAAATGCCAAAGCAAGCTGGGCCGACCCCAAGGAGAGTGCTAGGGAGCTGGAGGTCTGCAGCTTTTGCTTGAACACATGTCCTGACCCTTGGCCTTGCAGAGTGCAACTACACAGCACTGACAGAGCACTGTGCACGTGGAAATAGGAAGCCAGTATAAAGACAGGGCCATTTAAATCTCAAAACCACGATTAAGTTTAATTCCTCAATGTACTTACCTTGACTCTAGTTGTGTAACAGGGAAGAATAAATCTTACTCCTTATTAGACCTGTTCCTTTTACCCTAACCTTTGCATTCCATTGCTTTTGCTTCAAGTTAAGAATGTTGCCTAGAGCCTGAAATATACAGGATAGCCCATTCTCAAGGCTCTGACCTTTAAGGGTATAACACTTTTCCATGCATATAGAGATTAAACATTGTAGAACGCAGAATAACATGTGTCTTGCTGGAAGTTTATGGGAACATCGTGACCTGACCTACATGGACAGCTGCAAGAACAAAGGATCCCGGCACCAAAAAGTTTGCAGCAGCCAATCAAGCCCCTCCCTCACCTTTTAAAAATGCATTGCTGAAATGCTTCAGGGAGTTCAGGGTTTTGGGGGGCAGGAGCCATCCATTCTCCTTGGATGGCCCTGCAATAAACCTTTCTCTGCTCCATACTGCAACGTTTTGGTTTGTTTGGCCTCACTGTACATCAGGCACACGAACTTGTGTTCAGTAACAGTTGTGGAAAGAACATGAATTTAGGAGTTAAGCAGACTGAAATTACAACCTGGCCCTTGTTATTCACCTCTCTGAGTTTTAGTTTTTTCTTTTGCAAAATAAGAGTCACACCACTTGCCTATTGCATTATTTTCTAGAACTTGAGGAAATGAGAAGGTAGGTAAGTACTCTCAAAGAAGGTACTCACCAAAGGTTACTTTCTCTCCCTGTCTGTACTTTAAATAGTTAATCAAAAGCTAGCAACTAAACTATATGTATCTCTAAATTCAAAGTGAGGTGGGAGGGTGGATGGCGTGTCTAAGAAAAAGGCCACAGGAACACTATCTATCCCACTTAATACATTTTCTCCTCATTTGAATATCCCATTTGTCAATCTTGCAAGGAAGAAAAGAAAAATCACTCATTGTTTGGGAGATTTCATGCTTTCCCCTCCATCCTGCTTCTTGAGATCAATCCTAAAAGAGTCAGCGCGGCACTTCTCAGCACTGCTACCGCCAATCCCAGGAAGCGGGTTCTTCTAGCACGCTTTAAAGTGCTTGCATGACTAATAAAGTGTGACATGGCTGAGATTTCCTAGGCTTCTCTTCAGGAACAAACATTCTAGCTGACAAAATATGACTAAATTTAGCTGCCTTTAGACAACAAGCGTCTTCCAAACAAAGAGGGCGTCAAAGGCAAAAATGAGCCATAACGTGTCTCTGTCCTAACACGGATTTGCCCAGCCTCTCACTGGCGGCCTGGCCCTCGGCACAGAGACACACACACTCACGAGCAGTGCCTGAGCTGTGCTGATGGTGACAAATACCAGGTAAGGTGACCGATAACTAGGTAAGGTGTTCCTCCTGTGGCCTCTGACCCAAGAGTTTTTACCGAGGTGGGAAATGGGTGTGTTCCGCAGCAGACAGAACAGGGACAGTGATCACAGTATCTGAAGCTCTGGTAGCGCCATCTGTGCGCTGATCTGTGCTCTAACCACTGCCCTCTGCAGCCTCCAATCATAACATATCAGGCCTGGAAGAGAGCCCAGAGGTCATCTCACTTAACACCCCTGTTCTGTGCTTGGGACAACCAAGGCCCAAAGAGGGGAAGCAACTTGCCCAGGGTCCCACAGCCAATGGGTGGCTGACCTTAGGCAAGAAGGCCAAGCTCTTAACTCTCAGTCAAGCTCTTAAAACTGCTCCAAAGGAAAGAAAATGTGGGAAATCTGCCAGGACACATGGGAGGCACTTTGTGGAGAAGAACTGTATGTTGCTGAAGCATTCTAGGAGCTAAAACTGTCTCCCTTCCAGCTCAGAGTTTGTGTAGTTGGATCCAAAACATTGTGAATGCATTTGGCATGGATCACAAAGAAGACACTGACCTTGCTGTGGCAGGCAGGGGCGCTGAGGGTGACAGGGGACACTCCCGGCATTCAGACAGAGACCCAACAGCAGTCAATCAATTGTAGGCTCAGACTCAGAAGCTCAAAGAAAGAGAGCCACAGTCCCCTGAGGTGTCAACCACCAAGCATGGAAAGGACACAGAATAGAGCCTTCCAGCCGATGGCTAGAATTTCAGATCCAGGCACATCCTCTGCACGCCGGGCATTACTTGTTGGCCCTTGCATCATTTCCAGCCCCTTCTATGCTTTCCCCATGCCTCAGGGAATGATAGCTAGGAGCTGCATTTCCTAGGTTCCTAGGTCAGCAGGGTTCCTGCTATGGTTTAGGTTCTGCCTATGAGATGCATTTAAATGAGTGTTGGCAGAGAAGCAGAAGTTATTTTTTTTCCTTGGTAGTGCTGGTGAACATATGGCTTTGGCCACATGTTATCAGTGGCCTCCATGTTCCCCTGACCACCAGAGGTTGCAAGGCCAGCTGTGACCATTGCCCAGGGTGGTTTTCTGCAGTTTCTTGACCCCCGTGAGGTGGAAGGAATTTCCTGATTCTCAGAATCACAGCTAAGGTGGTAAAGCTGAAAGCTGGTGGCCACCCACTTGCTTTAACATATCCAGCCAGTCCTTCCAAAACTTTCAAAAGCACCTAATTCTGTGTTAAGTTCTTTTCTGTTTGAAATATCTACAGTGGTTTCTGATCTCTCGACTAAATAGACAGATTTAGTTATAGTAACTAAATAGATCCAATAGATTTAGTTATAGTAACAATTAATTTACGGAACACTTCCCAAATGCCAGGACTATACTAAGCATCATCTCATTCAATGTTCACTATACTACGGTAATCATTCTCATTTTACAGATGAAAAAATGGAGGATTAGATAGATAAGATGACTTGCCTGGGTTCACCTACTCAGCAAATGGCAAGCCAAGATTGAACCCCGGCTATCCCACTCCAGAATCTACACTCTTAGTCACTTTGCAAATCCACTCCCTTCATTTTAGAATTACAGCCTGCCTCAGAAGAGTCATGCTTAAGGCCACCATTGGAGACAAGCTTAATCTCAAAGGAAAGAGAAAGAAATCAGCGTTCAAGGAGAGAGACAGTGGAAGACATTCTTTGCCTCTTCCCTCTCTCACCCTTTCTTCTGCAGCTGATGAAATTTCACAAGCACATGCCAAGCCTCCATGTGCCTGACCCTCTACCTCAAAGTAACCTCTCTCCATAACTCCCCACCATTACCTGCGTGATAAGAGTTACTGCCTCCAATTAGATAGCTAGTGGGAAGCTGCCGCATAGCACAGGGAGATCACCTCTGTGCTTTGTGACCACCGAGAGGGGTGGGATAGGGAGGGTGGGAGGGAGAGAGACGCAAGAGGGAAGAGATATGGGAACATATGTATATGTATAACTGATTCACTTTGTTGTAAAGGAGAAACTAACACACTATTGTAAAACAGTTATACTCCAATAAAGATGTTTAAAAAAAAAAAAAGAGTGTTACTGCCCCCAGTTTCAGGATGAAGCCAGTTCAGATCTCCTCTGCCCAGCCTTCTTCACTTGAGCACTCTATGGCTGCCCCAGTCAGAAGAAACGCTTCCCTTGCTCTACTTCCATTTATGACCGGTGTCTCAACCCACTTTGAATTAGAACAAGTTGCATGTATGTTCCCCTCTTATTGGTTTGGAAGTGTCAGTTATCAGGCAGCACCTTTAATTCACACCACAGCAAAACCTTGAAGGTGCCCCCGGCTCTTTCATGGGACTCTCCCTGCCAGCAGAACTCTGACCATCGGAATTTGGCTACACAATCCCCTATTTCCTCTTCAAATTCCCATTTCCTGATACCTCATCAGCTTCTACTGGGTTGCCCAAAAAGTGCCTTTCGTTTTTAAGTAAAAACAAAAGACACATTTTTCATTTTTACCAAGAACTGTATTGAACAACACGTTCACCTTTTTGTTCCGCTACCTTCTGCCATTTTTCAGGCGACTTCATAATTCCATCTTCCCAAAACTTTTTATCTTTTTGAGCAAAGAACTGTTCCAGGTGCCTTTTACAGTCTTCGAGGGAATTGAAATTTTTTCCATTATGAGAATTTTGTAAAGACCTAAATAAATGGAAACTGGAAGGTGCAATGTCTGGTGAATAGGGAGGATGGTTCATAACTTCCCAGCCAAGCTGTAACAGTTTTTGCCTGACCATCAAAGAAACACGCAGTCTTGTGTTACCCTGATGGAAGACTATGCGTTTTCTGCTGACTAATTCTGGATACTTTTCCTCGAGTGCTGCTTTCAGTTGGTCTAATTGGGAGCAGTACTTGTTGGAATTAACCATTTGGTTTTCTGGAAAGAGCTCATAATAGAGGACTCCCTTCCAGTCCCACCGTATACACAACATCACCTTCTTTGGATGAAGACCGGCCTTTGGTG
>NC_041224.1:54671761-54706432 GCF_002837175.3 Physeter macrocephalus
TTCATAATTCCATCTTCCCAAAACTTTTTATCTTTTTGAGCAAAGAACTGTTCCAGGTGCCTTTTACAGTCTTTGAGGGAATTGAAATTTTTTCCATTATGAGAATTTTGTAAAGACCTAAATAAATGGAAACTGGAAGGTGCAATGTCTGGTGAATAGGGAGGATGGTTCATAACTTCCCAGCCAAGCTGTAACAGTTTTTGCCTGACCATCAAAGAAACACGCAGTCTTGTGTTACCCTGATGGAAGACTATGCGTTTTCTGCTGACTAATTCTGGATACTTTTCCTCGAGTGCTGCTTTCAGTTGGTCTAATTGGGAGCAGTACTTGTTGGAATTAACCATTTGGTTTTCTGGAAAGAGCTCATAATAGAGGACTCCCTTCCAGTCCCACCGTATACACAACATCACCTTCTTTGGATGAAGACCGGCCTTTGGTGGTGGTTCATCTCGCTTGCCCCACGGTCTCTTCTGTTTCACATTATTGTACAGTATCCACTTTTCATCATCCATCACAATTTGTTTTAAAAAATGGAAACTGGAAGGTGCAATGTCTGGTGAATAGGGAGGATGGTTCATAACTTCCCAGCCAAGCTGTAACAGTTTTTGCCTGACCATCAAAGAAACACGCAGTCTTGTGTTACCCTGATGGAAGACTATGCGTTTTCTGCTGACTAATTCTGGATACTTTTCCTCGAGTGCTGCTTTCAGTTGGTCTAATTGGGAGCAGTACTTGTTGGAATTAACCATTTGGTTTTCTGGAAAGAGCTCATAATAGAGGACTCCCTTCCAGTCCCACCGTATACACAACATCACCTTCTTTGGATGAAGACCGGCCTTTGGTGGTGGTTCATCTCGCTTGCCCCACGGTCTCTTCTGTTTCACATTATTGTACAGTATCCACTTTTCATCATCCATCACAATTTGTTTTAAAAATGGAACGTTTTTCATTACGTTTAAGTAGAGAATCGTATGTGGAAATACGGTTAAGAAGGGTTTTTTTTCGCTTAACTTCCGCGGAACTGAAACATGAAAGCGATTAACATAACCAAGCTGGTGCAAATGATTTTCAGCGCTTGATTTGGATATTTTGAGTGTGTCGGCTGTCTCCCACGTGGTATAACATGGATTGTTCTCAGTTAATGTCTCGATTTGATCGCTATCAACCTCAACTGGTCTACCCGACCATGGAGCATCGTCCAGCGAGAAATCTCCAGCACAAAACTTCGCAAACCACTTTTGACACGTTCGATCAGTCACAGCACCTTCCCCATAAGCTGCACAAATCTGTTTTTGCATTTCAGTTGCATTTTTACCTTTCTTGAAATAATAAAGCATAATAGGCCAAAAATGTTCCTTTTTTCTTCCATCTTCAATATTAAAATGGCTACACAAAAATTCTCCAATTTTGATGTGTTTTTGTAAGTGCACATTGATATGACAGCTGTCACATACAATCTAACAAAATTGTTTCGAATGAAGTTAAAGACAACTAAGTGCTACTTGGAGCCACCTTACAGAAAAAAACGAATGAATCTTTTGGCCAACTCAGTATTAAGTTTCTGTGCATGGCTCCTGACCACAGCTCTGATTCAGGTATGTGCTCACTTATCAGTGGGTATCCTTTGACCTGACATCTGGTAATTGCCTGGTAAACACAAAACAGAGCTGTATCTATACTGGCATTCCAGAAATATTTCTAGCACTCATATGGTGCATTACTCCTCAGCCCTATCCCTGACTGCCAGACAGCCTGTAGGTTTCTCACTGACAGCACAGTGACCCTTTCAAAGAAGAGACTGAGGAAATGTTAGTTGAACTGAAATAAAAGTGAATGCCCAAAATTTGGAAGAGCCCCCAGAAAGGAAAGATTCACTGAAATTGACAGTTACCAAAGAAGAAAGAGGTGTCATCTGCCATCTCAGGGGCAGTAAGGAGGTCAAGGAGGATGGGAATGGCCCAAAATGTATTTGAGAAAGTGTTTGTCCATTTGATTAGAGAATTCAGACAGAACAGATTAGATAGGATCCAAAAGAAGAAGGAAGATACATGAAAAAACCTGGAGGTAGGGACCACATGGGGCTTTCTGAAGCTGAAAGGCAGACCCAGGGAAGCAATTGTCAGGGGATAAGTGTCAAGAAAAGGCTTTGTAGGGAAAGGAGAGGCACAGGAGAGAATGGGAGAGGAGAGAGCAAGTTCTCAGAAGATGGAATATAAAATAGGGACATGGGTCACAAGTTTAGGAAACAGATTAAAAGGGAACAGCGATGAATAAAAAAGAAAAAAGATGATGAAAGCGGGGAGAAAGACAACTACAGATTCTACTAGGCATTAAAAATGGCCAGGAAGATCGCTGAAAAATCCTTCATATGTGCAAAGTGAGCGATATGCATACTGGGAGATTCCTGTCATTGCTCTGAAGTTTCTGACTTTTCAGACATACCTATCCTTCACATGATATGCTGGTCAAGCCGTACAGGAGAAGCGTCAATAACAAATAGTCTCCAAGTCTCATTGGCTTAAAACTAGGACAGTCTATTTCTCGCTCACACTATAGGTCCATCGTGGTTCAGCTGATGCTCTGTTCTACATGGTTCTCACTTAGGGACCCAGACTGAAGGGGGTTGCATCTCCCGAGTGCATGAATACTGAGACAGAAAAGGAGAACACAGTGAATCATGCACTGACTCTTAAAGCTCCTGTCTGGGAATGAAGCATATTACATCCACTCACATTCCATGGACGACCAGCCAGTCACATGGCTATGACTACCATCAGAGGGGGCGGGTGTGTAATCCTACTGTGTACCTACAAGAACTAGAACCATTTTGATGAAGAGAATTAATGACTCCAATGAAGTAAAGTCCCAGGTTCTCTATTTCCAGCATGGTGTTTCCTTAACCAGAATCCTTAGAGCCATAAAGTAGCAGAGCAGGAAGGGACCTAGCAAAGTATCTAGGATCACTTTCTGAATTTACTGGTAGGAAAACTGAACCTCAAAGAGATGAAGTGACTTATCATGGACCACACTGCTGGTGGAACAGCCAGGTTGTTATTTCCCAGCTCTTCATGCTGCTTGTACCAGGCACTTCTATTAGCCTAATAAATATCTACTCATTTGAACTACCAGATTTATTTCATTTTGCAACAGGCTTTTAATTACAACTAGAAGAAAAGGAAGGGTTTTTCTTGCCAAATGCCTTGGTGCTGCCAAGTTCCTTATACCACCAATCATGAATCCCAATCATATGAATACCATATAAATAAATAGAAGGCAACTAGAGTGTGAAAATAAGAATTTGGGTAGCATTAGAGAGAAATGTTTGATGATACACATTATCACTTCTGCAACACACAGAATTATTTTTGGCCATTAGGAGGGGTATGCTTAACTGTATATGTGTGTTTAGTTTTTAATACATATTTGCATCTAGGTAGAATATTTCCAAAATGATGCCTAAGAAAGTTGTAATGGCGGGAGGGGATCTGCAATCAAGAGAGAGACTTTCATTTTCCCATATGCCGTATTGTATCATTTGGATTTTTCTACCATGCGTGTATTACCTTTTCAATAAAAATAGTTAATAAAACAATAAAAGCAGTTAGATTTTTAAAAGTAACAGATGTCAAAAAATGCTTAATGGGGCTGTGCAGTATCTTTTAGAGTAACATGAAGTAGAGCAAGACAAGGAAAAAGACTAAAATGGAAGCAACTGACAGCACTTACCAGCAGGCAGTACATTTTTTAACAAGTTGCAATATATTTTTATGTCAGACAAGCATAATTTAAATATCATGAGGCTGGGATAGTCAAGATCTGGGTTCAAGCCCTCCAGATGTACTGCAATCTTTTGCTATTACTTTGGGAGTAAATCACTTGAACTTCTTTGTGGTTCAGATTTCCTATCTATTAATAGCCCAAGGTTTGGGTTTTCTATACCAAGGTCCACTGGTGCCCTGGCCACTTGAGTTTTACTGAACAGCCAGTACATGCAGTGGTAAGATCAAGGGCCTTGGACACAGACATACTCTGGCTTGCATTCTACACCACCTACTTCTTAACTGTGAGACCTTGAGCAAATTACTTAATCCCTCTTCATTTTCAATAAGGTTGGGTAATGCCTGCCTTCAGAATTGCTGTAAAGATGAACTAAATGCCAATACAGAGAACTCCTGGTCCTTGACGGCACTCAAAAATTTTAAATTCCTTTCTGAAACCATCTCAACAAACCAACTGAAAAGATCCTGCAGCTGAGGAAGACAAAAATTACCCATTTCTGGCATCTAATTCTTTCCTTTAAGTGAGTCTATGTTGACATAAACTAGGATGGAACAGGCCCAGAGAGAAGCGACAACCTTCTGGTGATTAGAATCTTTAATCCATAACATGTGTAGTTCTTGATCCCAGCCAGTATTTCTTTACAGTGTTATCTCAACAAGGAACAGACATCTTAAGAAAGCAGACTGATTACGAGAATAACAATAATTTTATAGTTTATAAAATGCTTTTACACATACTATTCCATTAAATCCCCCAAAGAAATTGTGACTCATTCATCCATTTTTTCAATCATCTAGTCAATAAGTAGTTATTGACTATCTACTATATGCCAGGCACTGTACTAAGTGCCAGAAATATACTGAGAGATAAAAGAGCTATATTACCTGCCCTCAGAAATCCTACCATTTAATGGGGGGGAGACATACACTAATCAAATTATCACACAAATAAATGATAAATTAGATCTGAGTGCTTTTCAGGCAGACAGGACAGCATGTGCAAAGACCCTGTGGCAGAAAGGGAAGGAATCATACTACCAGGGGACAGAAAGATTCCAAAGTGACACAGACATAGCATGAGGTGACTTCTAGGAGACCCCGGAGAGGTGGGTTGGGGTCGGGTAGGCTTTGCAGTGCCAAGGAGAGCTGTACTTAGGAACTACAGACATTTATTTGCCAGGGGCTGAATTCAGAGCATGGAGCTGACAAGGTGCACAAAAGAATATGCTGGCTGTAAGCAGGTGGAGAAGTAGGCAGCCATGGGTTAAATCACCTGTGCTTTCTGAATGGAATTCAAAAAGCCTGAGGAAGTCATTGTCCCATTTGTGTCTTGGAAAAGCTCTACAAGGGAGGGAGGAGGTGGGAGGGAAGGAAGGGTAGGGTTCATGAGCCTTATTTCCAAGATAGAAGGAAGAAAGCTATACAATGCTTCAGGGAAGATGGTGACTTGGTAGCTTTTCTTTAATAAGAAATTCATGGTTTCAATACTTTCCTTGGTACTCATATCTTTTCTCAGTTCTTTCTCCTGACCCACAGACACCTACATTTATTACTGTTGATGGCCTTTGGAAATTGTGCCAGTACCCGGAAACCAGACAGTAAACTAAGTTGATCTGCAACTGTGTGAAGCATCTGGACGTACGGGGTACCCCACATAATCAAGACTACCGAAATCCCTGTCAACCTTTTCTCCAGGAGAGTGGGTTGTGAGTCTTGAGATAGTCATGGGAAAGGACAGTGGTTCTCAAGCCTGGTAACACATTAGATTCAGCTGATGACAATTTAAAAAAAACAAACAAACAAAAACCATGACTGGGTTCCAACCACATGAGAGCCTCTGGAGTGAGGACCAAGCACCAGTACTTTCTCAGTGCTCCTTAGTGAGGACCAAGCACCGGTACTTTCTCAGTGCTCCTTAGTGAGGACCAAGCACCGGTACTTTCTCAGTGCTCCTTAGTGAGGACCAAGCACCGGTACTTTCTCAGTGCTCCTTAGTGAGGACCAAGCACCGGTACTTTCTTAGTGCTCATTCTGCTGCCCAGCCAGGGTGAGGAACCACTGGCATGGAGAAAGCACAACCGTGTCCACATCCTTGGTTGTTGGTTATGTGAACTAGGGAAAGTCATCCCTGTCTCTGGACCTCCGTGTTCCTATCTCTCCACTTGGGGAGTCATTCCTGATGTCCTCAAAGGCTTCTGCCAGCTGTCACAGTCTAGGACCCTAACTCTACTTCAGGAAGTGTCGCTGCATCCACCATGAGTCCTATTCCCGCCTGGGTTCTATTGCTCCCTCCCCCAGGCGCCTCCCCCAACTTGAGGCACGGCATCATGGGAAGAGCACTGAGCCAGGAGTCAGGAGACCAGTCTTCTAGTCCACACACACGAGGTGTTAGCTGACCAACACAGAAAACGTCACTCGAAATCTTTAGACCTCAGTTTGCCACATCCGTTAGATGGCGCTCATGCTGACCCTTCTCAGTACTGGATACGGGAAGCTGGACCAGAGGACCCACCCAGGACATTCCAGCTCCAAGAGTCTCTGAGAATCCCAGACTAGACGTGTGAATTACGTTTAGAAATACAAATAAAAACACGCAAACCAGTGCTCCCTGCGATGAATAGTCTATGGGCTCTGGTGCTTTACGATCCCCTCGCAGTACAATTGTTCTTACCTGCACTAGGCTGTTCTGACCCGTGACATGTTGTTTCAATAGCAACACCTGCCCGCAACTTTGAAGGAAACTGAGAGCACCGGGGCTATAGGATCCATTTTGATCTGCCCACAAGCCTCCAAGGGGTGGATGACTACAGTTGCAGGTTGGTAGTACAAGGTCACCAGCGGCAAGGAGGGGACAAGAGGAAGATCCCACATCAGTGGGATGTAAGATATGACCCCACCTAATGGGCCTATGTTATGATTTATGTGCTGTGGACTCCCAAACTCCCTTCCCTCACCTGAGCTCCATATTTAACTGCCCCCTAAATCGTTTTTTTTAAAAAGGGGGAGAATTCCCATGTCATAACATTGAGAGTTGGCCAAGAAGCATCCCTCTCCACGACCTTGTGTGTTGAGGCTTGTAAAATCTCTTGCTGAAATATCTCACCTATCCACCCCCACTCCATCTCCAAGCCTTTCCCAGCCAAATACCCCAGCCTCCTCTCTGCTCTTCTTGCTAATTACTCCCCCTCCATCTATCCTGGCTGAATGACTGCACAGTTTAATCACTCTGCCCCCTAAAAAGCTCTTCTATCTAAAGAAATCACCCCACTATTTCTTGTTCATCACCCTCTTTAGTTCCTTCACAGCACTTACCACAGTCTGCTTCTTCATATGTTTGTTCACTTCCCTGCTGTCCTGTCCCTCCCCTAGAATCTCAGTGCCAGGAGGATATGTTCCTAGTCTTGCTCATGTGAGGCCTCAACATTTAGCACAGTGCTTGGCACATGGTAGACCCCCCAACACAATAGTTATTGAGTAAATAAATGAATGAAAGCTCATCGGGTAAAATCCAAACGTTTTAACCTTGCGTGCTAGACTCCCGCACCATGTGGCCTGAGACCCCCCTCATTGCCCTATCCAAGGCCCCTGTTCCCCATGCACTACGATAAGCGCCGTTCGCTGTTCTTCCGAACCACCCTGGCCTTGAATGTTCCTTGAATGAACGGAGTTGGAACCTGCTGGTCCCAATGTGTGCAATGACACCCCCACCCCCAGCAAAGTCCTAATCGTCTTTCAGAGGCGAGCTTACATTTCACATCTTTTAAAAGCCCCAGCCCCGCACGGCCCTCTGCCAATCTCTCTCCTGCACTCCCAGGATGCCCTGAGATCCCTTTACTGGATCTTTCACTGCATCTCATTACACTCATTTGTTGAAGTGACTGCTTCCCACTCTGGACTGTGAGCACCTTAGGAACAAACATTCTCTTTGTTCATGTTCGTTTTCCATGAGCACCTGGTATGGGATCCAGTCCATAGTTGATGAATGTCTGCGAATTGTATCTGCAATTCTAGAAGCTGTCCCGCGTGAACATTAGTCCCATTACAAGTTGCATCGTAACTGTAAGAACTGAAGAGCCAGTGGTCCTGGACTTCCTACGTAACCATCCCCGGAGGGTACACCCAGGCATTCCATTTATTCATAGACTTTCGATTGTGACAAAAAGAAGCAGAAAAACAAGTCCACTTTTGGCAATAAAGTCAGATGGATTTCAAACAAGGAGATGGTCCTCCACTTTATCCTTCTGCTGGAAATGACCTTCTGTCGGCAAACATTACTGAGTGCCTACTAAGTACCAGGCACTGTGTTAGGCACCAGAACCTCCCAAAGTCAAGCAAGACATGGCCACGACCTGAAGGGGCAGGGAGAAGATATCCTTCCTGTTCCTCTGCCTTGAAGTTTAACTTCAAACCTGACTGCTGTTGATAAATGAAAATCTCATCCAAGTTGGTGAGCCTGGAGGGCAATTCAAGCAGCTCTCCAGGAGATAAGGGTCCTTCTTTTTGCTCTTCCCAGGCGTCATGTCCAATGACTGAAGAGCAGACAGCACAGCGATGGGGAGCACCTGACCTACTGACAAAGAGGCACGAGGGAAGGTCCCCACTGTGGAGGAGCTCCCAGAGGTCATGGTACCAGGCAGCCTAGGGCACATTCATGAGATTTAGGGCAGCACAAAAGTGTGCCAATTTCAGAGCCCTGCCCAGATTGCCCCTAAATCATCTGAAATATTCCTTAAAAAAAGATCACTTGGGAGTTCCTGGATGACTTATCCCATTGCCCCAGAACACTGGCAGATGTCCCAATTGTTTACGGGCTTAGGATTTTTCTACTTTGGGGAAAAATGTGTCCAAGTGTGCAGAGCACAGGGGATAGATGAACTGCCCTTCCAGCGCGTTACCGTCTCCGCCATCAATCGGAAGAGAGATAAGCTGCTGGTAAAGAATTCCCTACGAGTCTGAAAAGCAGTATTCATGCTCCTTACCCAGGATGGCCTTTAGGAAGGTCAGCATCTGCTTCCACAGTCCTTCTCTCTCCCTGACCTCTTGCTAACATAGGGATACATATCCCTGGGATGACCTAACCTAGGTTAGGGCTGAGCAGGGATCCTTGTGAGATTTAGAGAGTCTTTTATGAGCTTTTGGCTTGATCTCCCTTTTTGGTTTTAAAACCCAAATTACATCTATTACATTCCTCAATAGAAAGGCTCTGCTGGCCAGAAGGGTATAATAAATTTTATAAATTACCCAATTAATCGCAACAGCAAACAAGTAAGCTGGTGGGGATGGTCGGCATTCTACCTTCTTTTTGGAGGGATGTTTTAAGATGTACATGATGACATTGTTAATTTTATTACTGATGTTGCTTAAACTTCTTATCGGTCCCAAGAGATCGGCATTAACTGGGCTAATTCATAGTGAAATAAGGCTGATTTGAAATGCACCTCTCTGAAAAGTCTATCCTCATAACACTTCTCAAGTTTCTTTTACTCAGCTCATGATATGTTTTTCGGAAGGAGGGAGATGACATTGAATACTCCTGGGGCACAATTAAGGGCACCTATTACTCATGGAGCCCACCTATGAGCAAAGAGCCAGGCAGTTCACAGGTCTTCCTCACTCTGGTTTCACAATCCATCAAACCCTGGGACTCAGAGGATCTGAGACCAGCCTGTCCTACTCCCTCAGGGTCGTGCCCACCCCACCCCACCCCCTGCTCCCCCACTGCCACCCTCTGCTTCACTTTTGCTTTAAGAACTGGAATTTGGAGACCTGCTCACATGGATCTGATGATCAAACCTCCATGCATCCTAGATTCCTTTTTACTGCTTTGGAGCATAAAGTGAGGCCCTGAACAGCGATGATAGACATAATAATAGTTACCTTTCTCCAGGGCTTATATGTGCCAGGAGTTTATACTCTTATTTTTAGTAATCATCAGAAGTCCTCTATGGTATAAATCATCATACTCCTTTTATAATTGTAAAGCTAAGGTTCAAAAAAGGTTATTTTATACTTGCTTAGGGCTGCTGAGTGGACCCAAGCAGGCCATGAAGGATCTGACATTTGGGAAGATGTACAATGTGAAATGGGCCAGAGCACGCGGTTCAAGATTCAGGCTGGTGTTGATGAAGGGAACCAGAAACCAGACACTGGCCACAGGTGTCAAGGGCCAGTCTGTTGCCTTTTAAGAGGCATGCAGAACTGATGACAATGACTTCAGCCAGTAGGAAATCACCAGCAATTACATTGCAGCATCAGTGTGATGGGGCAGAGGTATGTGTGGCCAAGGACGTGGGTTGCTACCCTGCAACACCAGAACTTTAGAGCTGCAGAGACCAAATAAGCCAACCCGTCATTTTGGAGCCCAAAGTGTGCAAGACCTGAAAGTGCAGGTGACCTATCCAAGTTCACACAGCTTATAGGAGGTGGAATAAGGACCAGAAACCAGATGTCCTATGCCCTAGGCTGATATCCTCACTCACACATACGTGTTACAGTGTTGGACATTTATGAAACAAGTCAAACATAGCTTCTCTCTTTTTATAAGAGATTATAACATGGAGACAAAACCAGGAACACATGTAATAATATGGGAGCCCATAAAGCGGGCGATGGAAGGAAGCCTACTTTACAGTTGAGGGGGACAAAATTCCAGAGATAATAGGGTATTTCCCGAGGCTTTACTGTTGGTTGGTGACAGAGCTAAGACTAAAATTTCCCAAATCTTAGCCCCATGCTTTCCCGTCTCATTCGTTGTCATCAGCCCTCTTGCCTACTGCCATAAATGCAGGTGACCATGGGCTCAACAAAATTTTATGAAAAAAATAACCCTTACCTAATATCAACTAGTAAGCACCTCTCTAGAGAACAGGAATCTTCAATATCTAAAAGAATCAATACTGAATGATTAGAAGAAAATAATGGAAAATGAAGTAACTGAATTCAGGTCAACACTTACTTTTCTAATCAACATTTTATTTCAGATATGCCTTGAGCGTATGCTCGGCATACAAATAACAACTGTGCTTATAATGACAATAACTACCACTTATTGGCCATCATTTTTATACATTACCTTATTTGACCCTGAGGCATAGAATGCTAGCTGCCTACCTCAATATCCATTCTGCCTTTCCCTTTAGAAATACAAACTTGAGTTCCAACTTGATATATTTTTGTCCAGTCAACTAAATGTATTTCCCAGGTAGTCTTACATGTAAGTGTGGTCATATAACTAAATTTGGCAAAAGAAATGTAAGTAGAGTAGTCATAGAAGTCTTCTAGGAAGTTTTCTTAAAGGGAGAGGACATGCCTATTTTTGCCTCCTTTCTCTATCCTACTTCTTAGAACATGCATGTGATGGCTGGAGCTCTAGCTTCCATTTTGAGCCATGAGGATAACTACATCTGAGGCATGGTCAAGCAGACAGCTGTAAGGTTTCAGAGTCCCTGACCATTTTTGTGGAGTTACTCTACCATTGCTGGACCACCTACTCTGAACATCCATTGTCTGTGGGGAAAAAACTTGTTTAAGCAGCATAACCTTAGGCTGTTTATTATATACAACCAAAACCTAATCCTAACTAATATACAGTTGACCCTTGAAAAATACAGGGGTAAAGGATACCAACCCCCTGCACAGCAAAAAATCCATGTATAACTTTTGACTCCCCCAAAACTTAACTATTCATAGCCTACTGTTGATCGGAAGCCTTACCAATAACATAAACAGTTAATTAACACATATTTTCTATGTTATGTGTATTATAACTGTATTCTTAAAGTAAGCTAAAGAAAATGTTATTAAAAAATCATAAGGAATAGAAAATACATTTACAGTACTGTATCATATTTATCACTACTGTAAGTTTACACTGTTTACAAGATGAATCATCTGTCAGTACCTATATCAATATTGTGTTACATGATACAAAACACTGTAGATGTTATATGTATTACTAACACTAGTCATCAAAAGTGAAAGATGTTGTGAAAAAAATTCATATTTATTTACAGTTATTCATGCATTGATAACAAAGAAGCAGCAATATGACTGCTTTATGGTAGCCTAGTATAATCGATAGGAATGCTTCATGGTAGCCTAACCTATATATCAATAAATGAATCATGATAAAATTTTTATGGCAGGCAGTATTATAGCCATATTCATAATACAGTACTGGAAACATTGTTACATTAAAAAAAAAAAAAACCAGCGAAGAGAGGCTGATATGCCCTTTCTCCAATTATGAGAGAGAGGGGCATACCGTATGGTAATGTAATTCTTTGAAAGCAAAGTTATAAAATGGTAAGAAAACTAACACAGTATTAATTTTATATTAAATATCACTCACCTTATACCTATGTAAGGAAAGAATAGTATCTACACATATTTTATGCATTCATGACATTCCTAACTTTATCTTAATTTTTTCGATATTTCTAGACTATGTGGCTCATCAACAACAAGTTTTTTTCAAATCATGGCAAATCTCCAAATATTTTTCCAATATATTTATTGAAAAAAACTCGTATTAAAGTGGACTGGCAGGGGCTTCGCTGGTGGCGCAGTGGTTGCGCGTCCGCCTGCCGATGCAGGGGAACCTGGTTTGCGCCCCGGTCTGGGAGGATCCCACGTGCTGCGGAGCTGCTGGGCCCGTGAGCCATGGCCGCTGAGCCTGCGCGTCCGGAGCCTGTGCTCCGCAACGGGAGAGGCCACGGCAGGGGGAGGCCCGCATACCACACACACACACACACAAAAAAAGTGGACTGGCAGCTCAAACCTATGTTGTTCAAGGGTCAACTGTAATTCCCTTTTGCCTATGAGGAAAAGGAGGCTTAGAGAGGTTAAGGAATTCCTTCCACTTCCATGACAGGACGCTAAACAGTTAACCCTTGAACAAGGGGGTTAATCCACACATAACTTAGAGTTGGCCTCTGTATCGGAAGTTCCTCCGCATCCGTGGATCCAACCAACCACAGATGATGTAGTAATACAGTATTTACTACTGAAAAATATCCGCCTATAAGTGGACCCACACAGTTAAAACCTGTGTGGTTCAAGAGGAAACTATATATGTAACATAAATCTATTGCATTTTTCTCCTGGGAGCACAGGAAGAATATGTTTCCCAGGTTCCCCTGCTGTTAGATTGAGTCCATATGGCTGAATTCTGGCCGATGGGATACGTGTAAAAGTGATATATCTGTAACTTCTAGGCCAGGCAATAAAATCCCCTGCATCATCCTCCATGCTTGCTCTTCCATTTGGAAGTGATAACCCGTGCTTAAGACGGGGGTATCACAGGAGAGAAGGGCACTGAGTTCCTGAATGACCGTGGGGATCAGGAGCTCCGGCCATGCCCTACAGACCCACATTTGACCAACATAATAGAGAAATAAACCTTAGGATGTTAAGGCACTGAGATTGTGGAGTTGGTACTGCAGCTGGTGTTGCTGATCCTTATTAAGTGAACTTCATTCAGCGAGTGAGTAGAGAAGCTGGAATTCGGTTTCTGGGGTTGTTTGACTCTAAAGCCTGTGCTTTGGTCCCTGACTTGGAGAAGTTCATAATGTGTCATGAGAAGACGAATGCGTACATCATTAGGTTCAATGAAGTGTGGGAATCCCATAACAGAATTCTACATAGTATACAATGCAGCATAGAAGAGGTAATGGTCATTCTGAAGGTTTGAGGAAGTCTCAGCCAGGAGGTGAAAAAGGTAACATTATACCAGATATTTTAAGGACACGAAGAAGCTTAGGGCAAAGCCTCTGCCTTCCATACCTTACAGCCAGGCTGTGGAAGCAGGACAACTGCAAATGAAGCAAAGGCAACAGTGAGAGGCAGTGCCCTGTGTGGTTAAGAGACGGACTAAGTGACAAGATACTGAGAGCATCTCAAGAGCTAAGATGAAAGTTGAGTGAAATCTGGAGTGCACATGGAAGGCTTCAGGGAGGAGACTAACTCCAAATTAGACCTGGAAGGACAGACTGGATTTGAGTTGGTACAAGGAAGATACAGAAAACATTTCATGGGAAAGAAACAGAAAGAGAAAAGGCAAGGGTGGAATTTTTCATTTAACAAAGATAGGTTAAGCCCGTACAGTGTGGCAGGAGTCTGCCTGAAACTTGAAAAGTTAAGTCAGATGAACCTCCTGTCCTCAAGGAGTCCATGGTCTGGAGGAGGTGAGAATGTCTATTGCTCAATAGTCACCACAGCATGAAAAGTGCTCTCAGAGGCATGTGCAAAGCACAGGGGATGTAGAGAGGATAGAGGAAGACCAGCAAGGACTTAGGTGAAGATTCCGCCAGTGGGGCAGGACGATTTCATGGGGTCCTAAAGGAAGAGTTGTAATTGTCCAGGCTGACAAGGTGCAGGCAGGGAAAACCATTCCAAGCACAGGAAACAGCCTCTGCAAAGGGTGCAAGAAAGGCTATACTACATCCATGGATGGTAAGACAACTAATGTGGCTACAGTGGAGGTTCGTGCTGGTATGCAACCATAGCAGCCAAGACTTGATAAATAAGCAGAAGTAATTGGGAAGATTCTTTAAATTCAGGAAGAAGAGTTTACCTGAAGTGCAATAATCAAGAACCGCCCACAGCACAGAGATATAGAGTCCTTTAGACTTATGTATGGAATTCAGACCTCACTTTCCTCATTTGGGGAACATATTGGAAGGAAATCTGCATTTTCAATGTGGCTTAAATATCTGGAAGGGAAAGTGTCAGTCAAATTAGAGTACAGAGCACACTTTTCATCTCAGACCACAGCCAACCATGGGAAGGCAAGAGTGGGAGAGGCAGAAGTAGATATGCATAGAGGAGAGATGAGAAAAAGATTTGGGCAGGAGAGAGAATGGTTAGGAAAAAAAAACATAGAAACTTCAATAGTGAAGGTAATTGAAGGTGCAAGTCCAGGTAAGGCCTCAAGGTATCAGTTGTTTTCTCCTCTTTTTCTTCCAAAAATATTGAATACCTTACTCTACTACCTTTTTCCAAGCACATTTTTGATTTAGCCATGAACAACCATAAATGAAAGACTGATAAATTGGACTTGATCAAAATTTTAAATGTCTGCTGTTTCAGAACCACTTTTAGTAAAATGAAAAAATAAGCCACAGACTAGGAGAAAATATTTGCAACACACCGATAAACACATCTGATAAAGGACTAGTATTTACAGTATATAAAGAGTACCTGAAATGCAATAATAAGAAAACAAATGACCCAATTAAAAACTGAACAAAAGATATGAAAAGATGCTTCACTAAGAATGAGTTATAGATGGCAAATAAGCAAAAAAAAAAAAAGATGTTAAACATCATTAGTAATGGGGATATGCAAATTAAAACCACAACAAGCTAGCACTACACACTATTCTGAGGGTCCAAATTTTAAAAAGATGATTCCAGATGCTAGTGGGGATGCATACCAAGTGAGACTTTCACACATTGCTGGTGGAAATGCCGAAGCATACAGTCACAATGGAAACCAGTTATGGCAGTTTATTATAAAGTTAAACACACACTTAGCATATGACCAGTAATTTTATTCCAGGGTATCATCCAAGAGACATGAAAAGTTACGCCCACATAAAACCCTATGTGCAAAGGTTTATGGCAACTTAATAATCACCAAAAATGGAAGCAATCCAAATGTCCATCAATTGGTGAATAGATAAACCAATTGTGGAACATTGGAACACCCACATAATGAAACACTGCTCAGCAATAAAAAGGAACAAACTGCTGATACATGCAACAACATAGATAAATCTCACCATTTCGAAAAGTGAAAGAAGCCAGACTCAAAGGTCTACATACTCTGCGCTTCCATTTATGTGAAATTCTGGAAGTGGCAAAACTATTAGAATAAGGAAGAGTTCAGTGGTTGTCAGGTGTTTCTAAGATAGCAGAAAAGGATTCACTATGCAGAGGTCAGAGATAACTGTCTGGGATGATAGAAATATTCTACATCTTGATGGTGGTGATGGTTGCAGAGTTGTCTATGCTGTTAACATTCATGGAACTGTCCACCTAATAAAGTGGATTTCATTCTTGGTAAATCATAACCTAGTGACTTTGACTTAAGAAAAAAAACCACAACTATTACATTCAGAATGGACAACAACAAGGTCCTACCGTATAGCACAGGGAACTATATCCAGTCTCCTGGGATAAACCAAAATGGAAAAGAATATGAAAAAAAGAATGTCTCTATGTGTAAAACTGAGTCGCTTTGCTGTAGAGCAGAGATTGCCACAACGTTGTAAATCAACTATATTGCAATTAAAACAAAAGGAAAAGAAAAACACAAAAAAGCAAACCATCAGTTTAGAGAGGCACTGTGTCCTTAAGGAGCTTGCAGCCCTGTCTCTGGACATGCTGTCCAAGCCTCTTCCCAAGTGACCACTGGCTGACTCTCCTTCCACGTGGCCTTGAATGAAGTGTAGTAGAGATCTTGAAGCAGGCTTTCTAGACCATGGAGAAACACCGCAGGGGAGCTTCAGAATTTCTAGATGGAAGGGACTAGGCAGGGCAAACTAAATGGAAGAGGGGTCTGGGGATTAATGCTGATGTTGCAGATCATAACAAGCCCATTGTTCTTATTCAGGTTGCCTAACACAGATCAAAAAAAAAAAAAAAAAAAAAAACACCCTAGCAAAACCTCCTGAGGAAGCTTTATTCACACTTTACATCTGATTAAGAAATTGTCCATGCCGGGGAGGGGTAAATTAGGAGTTTGGAACTAACATATACACACTACTATATATAAAATAGGTAACCAACAAGGACCTGCTGCACAGCACAGGGAACTCTACCCAATATTTTTTAATAACCCATAAGGGAAAAGAATATAAAAAAAAGATATACATGTATGTATAACTGAATCACTTTGCCATACACCTGAAATTAACACAACATTGTAAATCAACTGTACTTCAGTAAAAATAAAATTTTTAAAAAAGAATATGAAGAAAAGAAAGTGTTAGAAAAAAATGAGATATTACCCTCAAGGTATTTTGCTTCTCTACCAATCTCAGTTTCTCACATGAAAGGTGAGCATCTACCTAGTATCCCAAATGTGTGTTTTAGTGACTGCTAGAACAATCTAGCAGCTACAGTTAAGACTAAATGTCCCTCCTCTGAAATATCAAATGTTTAAATATGATTATCAAATGTTTAATAGTAAAATTCCAAGGTTAAGTTTTGAAAAAAAAGAAAACGAAATTATCTGTGCCCAATTAGATCGTCTAAAAATCTGCAGTGGCCTGAGGATGGTTAACTACCCCATGGCTCCCTCACTGCAAGTCAGCTTCTGCTGCCTTCACCTAAAGAAGTAATGAACTGCCTTTACCTGAAAAAGCAAGGCTCTAACCTCAGCTTCCCTCCTCATACAAACTCCTCAGGGAAGAAAATCTTTTGGACAGAGGGACCTCAGACAGGAACAACTCCAGGAACCATGGATTATTCAAATGCTGAAGTGCTGACCCAGACCTTAAAGGGGCTCTCAGGGGGGTTGCCTCTAACACAAAGCATGTCACGCTGCTAGTGGGTTTCTCAGAAAATATCCCCTTTCCTCCTAAGACGTCTGAGGGAAATACTTTATAAACTGAAGTATGTTTTCCTGGAGGGCACCATTTCTTCAACTCATGTGATTATCCATGAGGTTTTTAAGCCCCACAGTTTAAAGGGGTTTCACTAGAATACATTTTTTAATCAAATGGCCATGAAATCCCAAAGGACCCCCAACTGCTTTACTTGGGTAGCACACCATGAGCAAGTGGAATTTAAATGGGACCAGAGAAGATAATCTACGTACGCAAAGGTAAAGCCAGCTGAAAGGTAAAAAAAAAAAAAAAGGAAACAAATCAGCCACACCTCAGAACATTCACAGCTCTAGGAAAACATCAATTAAAAGTATTAGTTACAAATAATTCCTGAGGAACTCACACCAAAATCCCCCACTGTGTCTCTCTTACTATTTACCTAGGTGTTTTAATTTGCACCTAATGCCAAATGCCTTTCTTCCTAGTTTTGGTTTCCAATTTGCTTTATTCCTCTCCAGGTAGAACGATGACTGGCTGTTTTAAAACATATGACTATTTTGACAACTTAGAATAAAATAAGTGAGTTACCTCTTTACCGCTAAGGAACCCTATAATTTGGTAATTCAGCACTCAGCTACCTTCCATGAGAATTCAGCTTAGCTGAGCCTCAACCATGTCTCAGACACTGAGCTAGGCACTGTGGCTAGAAATGCGGATAGAGGTACAGTCCTGTTTTAAGGAACTTGAGGTCCTGAAGAGTATGCAGACATGCTAACAAATTGTCATACTCTGTGATAAATGATACTGCGAAGGTACAGTACACAGGGGAGGAAATGAGAACCTCTGCGTCATTGAAGCTGACTGCTAAGCCCACCCTTTTAAGGATGAACAGTAATTCCACAAGTCAACAAGGGTGGAAGGGCATTCCAGACAGGGGAAATAGCACGTGGGAAGGAGGAGTTGTTGACAGCATGATGCATTTCAAGGACCACAAGAACTTAGATACTGCAGGACCATCAAGTGCAATGTAGAAGAGGAAGACGAGAAAAGCAAGCAGGGACTGGATCACAAAGAACTTTGTCTGCGGTGCCAAGGAGTTTAGACCTCACCAATAGGAAATGCGGCACCGGGCAAAGGTTCCAAACAGAGGGCAGACACAATCATATTTCTATTGTAGAAAGATTACTTTGTCAGCAGAAGGAACATCAGAGCCTGAGCAGGCAGAGGCAGATTCATTGGAGAGATGCCACGGATACCCAACAGTGGTAGTGGTGATGTGGGGTAAGGAGAGGCAGAAGTTAGGACAGGTCCCAGATCTCTAAGTCAGGAGGCTAGGTGGTTGATGGTGCCACCCAAAGAGATGGAGAATATGGAAGAGAGACGAGGTCTGAGAGGTAAAGGGTGGAGGTGGGAAGATGATGGCTCATTTTGGGAGAAATCAAGTTTTCCATCTCGGTGGAGATATCTGGGAAGTGATGATTAAAAAACCTAGAGTGAAAAAAAAAAAAATCACCTGAGGAGAAGGTGAGAAGAGCAGATGAAGAAGGCAGACCCTGGAGAGCTCACCAGAGTACTGAAGGCCAGCAGAAGAAGCAAGTCCGGGCAAAGGCGCTAAGAACAATAGCAATGGGTCCAAACTAGGGATTTTCAGACTCTCCTTTTCTCAGATAAAATCTCAGCTGAGTCTCAGAACGTCAAACAGAAGTAGAGTTGGTTACCAGAAGGAAGCCCACTAACCCTTTAGCCCACAGAGTAGAGCCTGAAAAGCACAGAGCTGAATGACGCCAGGGCAAGCAGGGAGCACAAACACCCCTTCTCAACAGCAGCAGGTCTGAGGGACAGACTTCCCCCTAAAAGTGAGTTAAGAAAATGAAACCCACAAGCTAGATATGGCATTACAAAAAAAAAAAAAAAAAAATGCAAGACAAATCTGGGTTTATTGCATGTGTGACAAGTATGAACATAGAGCAAAGATTGGTAGCACCAGAGGACCACCTCCTCCTCATCCCGTTGAAGAAACAGAGGTCTAGAGCTAGGTAGCTGATTGGTTTGCCCAACTAGTTGTCCTAGGTCACAATCTAGACAGTGGCTGAGTGAGGACTAAGTTTCTAGTTCAGGGTTCTTATTACTGTATTCACTCCATTCCAACTTTGCTAGAACTCAATCTGGAACTGAAACCCAAGCCTAAGTAGAATTGGCAATTCCATTATAATTCTCAGCTTTGACACCAGTCTCAGTGCTGGGCTCTCCAGAAGAGCTCACTAAATGCTTCCGGCTTGAATGGCGGAGCTCATGTAGAAAGAACTTTGGGAACCTTGGGTTGCTCTTCTGAGGTCAGAGAGCCTTTGGACCAGAAAGAGTACTTCCATTTATTAATGGAAGTATTAAACTTCCAGCATTAACCACCTAGAACAGTTCCTTAAACCGAGGTCGATGGTGCTGGAGAAGTGTTAAGACTTCCACCTGTCAGATGGCAAAGCCATCTAGGAAAAGATTGTACACGGTCCTCACAATAGCACCATGGAATGCCAACCTTCCCTACCTTCAATGACTCCAAGACAATCTCATGAGAATATCTGTGCCAAGATGACAGGACCAGATATGGGACCAGAGTGGCAGCTAGATCTCCAAGCAAGTGGAGGTGGCAGGAACATGGCTGGAAATGGAGGTCCAGAACATGGCACCCCTGTGGCTTCTCACTGCTAAAATATCCTAGTAGGAGTTGGCCATAATCTACAAACTCTCGGAAATAGGAGACAAGCCTGAAAGGTTTATTATCCACCAACCTCAAGGGTCAGTCTGAGACAGATACTGGAAGAGGAAGGAGGAGCAGGCAAGCAATTTGCCTTTAAATTTATCTTGCTCTTCTGGAGGGGATTAACTTTTGGCTTGCTGCAGCACAATTCTCCTCTAGGTTTACTGCTGGCAAAGCCAGTGACTTACTGCTTGCTGTAGCTTCACCACCCTGAAGAGCTCCCCCCGGCCTCCCCCTCCCTGCAGGTATGTGTGTTTCTCTTTTATACCACTGGAGTGAAGATGAGGAGTTTCAGGCTTGGTCTGACACAGACTCTCCCACTTGAATTACTAGAGTCTCGTCACAGACTGGAGGGTAACAAGAAAGAATAAGTACATAACAGTTTTCCATCCAAAGAAATCCAAGTCTCTATCTTGTCCAGAGGCGGTATCAGAGGTAATTTAAGTAGGCAGAGTAAAAATATACAAAACGCAATCTGGCTTGGGAGAAAGAAGTTCCACTCTCAATGTTCCCAAGTATTATATTTGGATTTTGAGGATCAAATATAAAACAGAGGCTAGCCAAAGATTGCTTAACTTCTAAAAGTCCCGGCAAGTAACCCAAATGAGTTGATGTCCTCCTAATGCTGTTCTGGAATTCTGTTAGAGGAACAGAATGTCCCACAAGATTCCAGGAATCTCTACATCTGCAACACAAGTACAAATAATTTTCTCAGTATTTTAGCCTTTGTTCAGTAGGAGTCAGTTTGCGGGGGTGGAGTCTATAGAAATTGCTTACTGCTGGCTTTTAAAAATGAAGTCAGACTGAAAAGCAAAGGAGAATCTCTAAACCCACCATGGGAACAGGTCTCAGTGAGGGCAGTGTGGGCTTAGGTTTGGGGGGTGGTCCTCCAAGTATTCCTTTGGGAGAAACCAAATGAGAGAAAAAGATCAAAACACAACTTGAGCCCAGGGTTACAAATTACAGTATTCAGCATGGTAACATACAGAAACAACTATCAGTAACTAGGGCGTGGATGTGGGTTAATCTTGGAGCGTTAGGAAAAATCAGACAGACAGACGGTGGAGGCGGCCACGACATTTGGGCTCTCTGCCTTCTGAGGCTTCTTTACCCAGTTGCCAGCTGGGAGCACATAATAGCAAGAGTACCTGTGGGCTGGACTACATGCCTCAACCAGACCGAGCCTCAGGCAGTGCTTCCGGACTTGGCCTTAACAAGGAGGCTAAAGGGAAGGAATGTGATCCATACTGACAGAATCCAGCCTCTCTACCTGCCTGCTTCATCCTTGGAGCCACTCACTAAGGTTCTACTCCAGCTCACAGAGGCTGTGGAATAATAGCTAATCATACTAGCCACCATCTACTGGGCACCATGCAGGTGCTTTATAAGTATACATTCTCCAATTCTTCAATTTAGTCTTCTCTACAATATTATTACACGGCTATTACTTTCAACTCCATTTTACAGTTGAGAAAGCAGAGGCTTTTAAGGGTCAAACAGCTCTCCTAGAGTTTAGACAATCTTCGAAGCCAGGTTGGTCTAGCTCCATACCTGTGCTCTCTCTCTAGAAGGTGTGGGAACAGAGTAGCTAGTCTAGGACACATCCCCAATGAACCATGTTTCCAATGTTCCTCTGGGGGACACCTATCAGTTCACTTTACTTAGTTCACCCTTCTTGCCTTTCTAATCACCACCCCACTGATCCATAAGAAAGCTAATAGGAGAAGCTTTTGATAGTGAGGCAGGAACTAAGGATGGACCACAGAGGATCCAGGCACTTCTTTCTGTTGAACACATGCTCCTGAATGTTGAATCCTAATCCAGTAAGTCCTGCATAATGAAAGGAGTACAATTTACCCAAAGGAAAAGAGAGGAATCTGTCTAATGACCAACCTAGAAAAAAAATGTGCAGAAAATGGTTACTCAAAGAAACCAGGCAGAGAAAACTAAAGGGGCTGGAGGGGAAAGCAAAATGTGTCTTTTTAAAATATTTCTGTGATTTTAGTGATTATCCAACTTGATGTAATATTTTTAATCAAACTTCATGAAAATGAGAAACTCATTTTATCCCATATACTGACTTTTCCATCCTAGTTAGTGATTTCTTTAGATATTATTATAGTTAGTTGTGTATGAGTCTGTCTGCCGAGGGCAAGGCTGGCTTTTCAAACCTGGTTCCCCTGGACCAGTGCCCAGCCCTGGGCTTCAAGCAGAGTTTACCTCTAACACATATATGTTTGATTTATGAACAAATGGATGAACGAAGGAATAACTGATTGGATTTTATTTGTAGTGGCCAGGTTTAAATATTTTTAATATAAAACTTAAATTATTTTTCTTTCCTTTCAAGGGCAGCAGCTGCCTGTGAAATCCTGCTGTTGGCTAATTTCAGCATTTCCAGCGTGGGTGGAAGCACTTTGGCTTTGGCTGATCTGGGCTACAGCGTCGCTGTGGCTCTCTCGCCTCCTCTGGATGACCACTGCCTATCACTCGCTCTCCACTTCTCCCTTCTACAGAGAAGAGGGAATAGTCAATCACTACCACTGTCTTCCCCAGCCCACTTCATCACACCCTGTTCCTTACACGGCCACAAGAAAACCTCATTTTCTTCGACACATGTTAAATACCCCCCACCACATACACACCTGTGAAGTTCTCCTATGGAACGGTAAAATATGAAACAATTGGGACCAGGGGCACAGAGGTACCCAAATCCATCCTCAATTAAAAAAAAAAATACTACAGAGGCAGCTGTAGAAAACACCAACACACCCACACTCAGTGCCATCTTCTCTCTTTACCACACTCCATGTTAGATCACGTGGGAGCGGGCTGCCTCTTATCCCTGCATGCTGGTTTCTCCGAAAGAAGGAAAAGCCAGGGTTTGAGTCCACGAGAGAAGAGAACAGATAAAAGGTCAGGTGGGTTCCCTGGAGGCACAGAACTGTGAACACTGATGAGTGTTCCAACTCATCCCTGCGGTCAACCTATTACCCCTGGAGTCCTGCTGTGGATAGATGTCCTGGTGGTGAAGGACCTTGCCAAAATGCACATTCTACTAACCCACGCACACTTACTTATTGACTCATTGATTTGGAAGGCAACAGAGCATAGCTGTTAAGAACATGGACCAGGCTGCCTGGGTTCAAATCTTGACTCAAACACATACTAGCTGTAATCTTGACTTATCACTTCTGTTTCTTTATCTGCAAAATGGGGATGATGATGTTAATAATGGTACCTACATTACAAGATGGTTATGAACAGACCTACTAGAGCATGGACTTGAGGATATGGGGAGGGGGAAGGGTAAGCTGGGACGAAGTGAGAGAGTGGCATGGACACATATACACTACCAAACATAGGGTGGATAGCTAATGGGAAGCAGCCACATGGCACAGGGAGATCAGCTAGGTGGTTTGTGACCACCTAGAGGGGTGGGACAGGGAGGGTGGGAGGGAGGGAGATGCAAAAGGGAAGAGATATGGGAACATATGTATATGTATAACTGATTCACTTTGTTATAAAGCAGAAACTAACACACCATTGTAAAGCAATTATACTCCAATAAAGATGTTAAAAAAATGAAAAAAAAAAGATTCATGGAGCAGGTAGGTATAAAGATGTTACTTTGCCATGTTGAAACTACTTTATTCTGTGAGACTAAGGGCTATCAAAAAACTCGTAAGATTCATCTTCAAGAAACTTAAATCCTTCAAAGAAAAATGAGATATGCACATTCACATCTAAAACCCTGGGTCCAGCGACTTCCCTGGTGGTCCAGTGGTTAAGACTCCACACTCCCAGTGCAGGGGGCCCGGGTTGGATCCCTGGTCAGGGAACTAGATCCCTCATTCCGCAACTAAAAGATCTTGCATGACGCAAGGAAAATCCTACACACAGCAACGAAGATACCGCGTGCTGCAACTAAGCCCCGGTGCAGCCAAATAAATAAATAAATATTAAAACAAACAAACAAAAAAACCCCTAATCCTTAAGGACCATACTTTAAAAAATAATAATAAAATAAAATAAATAAATAAAACCCTGGGTCCAAAGTGATAAGTACTACACGAAAGGTACAAGGAAGTATTATGGGAGTTCCGAGAAGTTATTTCTTCCAAAGTGGTGGAGGAGGAATTGAGAAAACTTTGGAGAATGGGGCAATGGAACTGAGTCTTAATAAATGATAGGAATTGTAGATGCAGATATGGAAAATATGGGCATTCAACAAGAAGAAACTGTAGGATCAAAGATAGAGAGGTAGAAGAATCTGAGTTATGTGTGGAGGAGAGAAAATAGTTTGGTTGGTTAAGGCAGGCAATTACCTATGCTTCAGACCCCACCCTATCCTTCTATGTTCTGATTTAATTGATCTCTGTTCGGGTCTGAGCATTAGCAAGGCAGTGGCAATGATGGCTGAAAACCAGGGCTGACTAGTCAGGTAACTCAGGATTCAGAAGTCAAAGGCTTTGCAGCCTGGGTGGGACTTCCCAGGTGTCTCCCCAGGCTCAGGCTTAACTACCGAAGACCAAGAGGGCCATTAAGTGAGACTCAGAAAAAGATGGAAGAAACAGAGAACAAGGAATTGTGGGAGGGCTTTCTGGTCTTCCTTGACATCACATAATAGATTCATCAGTCATACTTTGATGAGAACCATTTGTATGGAATTTTACCCCATCTGTAGATAATGAGGACCATAGGTTTGGTGCCTATCTTCTAAGTAACATTCTTTTTCTTGTTTTTTTTTTCAAAAACTTTTTTTTTTTTAATTTTTGTGTATTTATTTTTTGGCCATGCCACACAGCATGCAGGATCTTAGTTCTCCAACCAGGGATCAAACCCGCGTCCCCTGCAGTGAAAGTGCGGAGTCTTAACCACTGGACCGCCTGGGAAGTCCCTCCTTTTCTTGGTTCTACACCTCCCAATCAGCCTCCTCTCCATCTCAGTTCTTCACCTTCTGATCCCTCAATCACTCTTCACAAATTTCACAAACGGTCCCCTGGGTGCAGACAGCTAGGCTTTGTTGGACACATCCTCACTTAAGTGCTCCAATGCCTTCATCCATCTGTAGGAAGTTGACATGACCCTTCTCTGCCTCAGCCTTTTCACACCAGAGTTTCATTTTCTTAGTCAGCCTCCTGTCCCTTGAACCATTCCTGTGCTCTCACTCTGTATCTTCTCCAGCTCCATCTTCTCTTTCTGGAGATGTGAGGACCTGAAGTAACATTCCACTATCCCAGCTGCAGATTCCATGTAGTTCCACATAAAAGCCCCACTCCATCAAATAAAGGGCTGCTCCCACCTCACTAAAACCCACCTCCTAACTGGAATCTGATTAAACCTCTGGATACATGAGCTTTCCCACGCATTTTATTTAACATACATGTATATGTATGTATATATACACACATATGTATAATAATTTGTTCCAGATTAAAGCTAAGTACCTATTACCCTCCAAATGCAAAGTCTGACTCTTTTAGTTTAAAGACGCTTATTGTGAACCAAGTAGAAGGACGTCCTCTCTTCAAGACGCAAGAGTCTTCCTTTGGTTTCATTTTCCTTGGTCCCCATCTATCTGAACGCTGCTTAGCAAATGAAGTTCTGCAGAAGAGAAGGAGCTGGGATGGCATCACTGACATCCTCAAAGAACAGAGGAACATTTTTAGCACAAGCACCGTCACACACATTTTCTACCGCTTCCATGAAATGACATGCACTGTACGAAAATGACACCTGCCATCTATTCTCCAGTACATCACAAAATGCAGTGATTTTATACATAAATCTTCAACAGAGGAGGAACAATGAGACACGAGCTCAGCGTTCCTTTGTTTCCAGTCAGTCCTGGGCATGGTAGCCACGGAGCAAGGTCAGGAACACGCCTGTTCCTGCAGCCTTACTGCAAGAGGAGACCGGGAACCACAAACCCTGCCTGCACCCACTCAAGCCCTCTGCTTTTAAACTACTCTTTTTTCCCTCATTTCAAAATTATCTAAAGACCAATTGGTTCCAGGCAGCTCTTTCTGTATATTAATTTTTAATTGGAGAAATAGCAATTAGATGGCTGCATTGATTGCCAGTTCCCATAATCTTTTTTAATTTGAGATAACAATCTATTCAAAAAAATGAGTTTGTCCCTACAATATCTTTTCTTAATGGCAATAATAACTGAAGTTATATACAAAACCAGCAGAGCAGTCCACAGGGAAGGGGTCTAAATTATACATGGAATATTCTGCACCTTGTTGGTCAGTTACAACAAAAACCTTACCACAGGTGCCCTATGAAAATGGTCAATTTCATATGTTGTTTTTATTAATACCATTTTTGAAACAACCAGAGCAACTCTGAAGAGAAGATTTTCATGGTATGAGGCCTACTTTTCCATACTCAAGAAACTTAAGACATGCAGATAATAAAAATTTTTACTCAGCTCCTTGCTGTGGACCCTGGGCAGAGGAAGATTAAGAGGGAGAAAGAGGAATTAGAGAGGAATAGACATCCTACTTGGGAGGAACTCCCAAGCTATCCCCAAATACTCCTAGCAGGCAGGAGTGTGGAGGGCTCCAAGGGAGTCTGCAATAAATAATCCTCCTTTCCCAACCAGGTTCTGAGCAATTTGAGAAACAGAAGAGTTGAGATAGAGGCCAAGTATCACCTTTATTACTCACAGAAGCTAAGCAAAAGAATACAGCTTAGGTGAGAGTCCAGTGGACCAGACCACTGAACCCCTGAGCCAGGAAGGCTTATTACCCACCCAGTCACAATGTGGCAGCCACCCAGGAAAGAATAGCATATGGAGGAGTCTAGGACCCCAACTGCTCTCTAAAAAAGGAGGGGGGCACTTGCAAGAGAAAGAACAAAGGTACCACCAGCTGAGCATGCTTAGTTACTCTTTCCACATTTACCAATCAGAGGGCCACGCCCCCTCCCCAGGGTGTGAGAAAACAAAGGTCAGGAGTATGTATTAAGGAAAATCATTCTTCAAGGAAACCAAGATTGAGAAAATGGATTTTCCTCTAAAATCAAAGGAGGAAATTGGGATCCAGAAGAGGTAACCAGAAGTGACTTGCTTCCACCCAAAATGACTTTTTTGGAGGGTTCTCTCATAACTTTATCTTAAAATTGTATAAGATTTGTCTTCTGTTCCATAAAATTTCATAGAAAAGGTTTGGGTCAGACCACCTGAGACATTTTAGAGTGGTCATTTGGAGAACTCTTTGAAATTAAGCAGATGTGAGTTTGAATTCTACCCTTCTAGTCTGAATAAGTTCTGTATCTTAATTCCCTCATCTGAAAAATGAGGATAATGACTGGCCTACCTTAGTGGGACATCAGAAAATGATGAGAAAAGTTAGGTCAGAGAAAATGCTCTGGAATGTACTAAGAACTTGATAAATGTTACGTGAATTTATGTCTAATTATATTCCACAAAAATGTTTGTGTTTATGCTATGAGTCTCATGCTCCCGGGCACCCACTGAGAAGCCTGGGGTTCACATCCTCCAGCAAGAGAAGCTTTGTTTATGTGCCTCAGCTGATCATTCCTTCTCCGCCTTCTGAATCTCAAACCCCTCTCCTCCAGCCCATACCTCAGGCAGTGTGTACTAAAAGCCTGTGATGAAAAGTGTTCAAGTGAAGATGGAAAGGAGGGGAGAGATGCAAAGATGACCCCTCAAGAACTTCTAATCCAGCAAGAGTAAAGAAAAAAAAAAAACACCTATTATTCACAAGTGAGGTACAGTGTGGAAATAGCACAGATCAAAATTTATGGTAACCTGGAATGGGAATGGGGTTTAAATCTTCCCTCCCCACCCTGCTGTGATCCCTCAGGAGTTTGTCTCAATGTGCTCACTGGAGACATCTTAAAAGGGAGTTACCACCTCTGACCAGAACTTACAAAATTAGGAGAACACCAATATGAGCAGATATGTTCACCAGAACTCATCTGAGAATGAGCTAGCTGCCATGACTCTTGAAAGGCATTAATATGCAGAAAAATGATGTACAGTTTATTAGGATAACTGCCTCAGAAACACATTACCCACAGGAAGTGATAAAATCTAAGATACATATAACTTAAATGATGTGATGGATAAATTCATGGATAATAATAATAGCTAATATTTATTACAGTTACTACAGTACTGAGGACTTGGCTTGCATTATCTCACTAAAAAATGACAGATTCCCATAAAGCATGGTTCCAAAGGAGCATTGGCCTAGGTGGAGTTCCCTGGGAAACAGACTCGGAGGCCGAGGTTTGTGGGCAGGAGGTTGACAGGGGAGAGCTCGCAGAAACAACACCTGTGAGGAGTGAGGGAAGCAGGACTCAGCAAGGAAGCAGTACCAACACAGTGCCGTCACAGAAGTCTCGGGTGATCCCACAGGGAGCTCTGAAGCTGAGATGGCCCTTCAGGGACATCCCCAGTGGAGGCAAGGGGGCCAAGACTTATACCCCTGCAATGACCAGTTATTGGCTACAGGCTGCTCCTGGGGAGGGGATGTGGCTGGAGAGAGGCAGCACCCTTCAGCTGAAGGCAACGCACAGGGAGAGACACACTGTGAGCGGTCAGCAGACAGTGCTCCTGGTAGCTGGGGGGAAGGAGTCTTGCAGGCCTCAAGTGGGGAGGCAGAGGCACACCACAGTATACACTCCAGGAGGGAGGAACAAGATGAAGCTCAATTTATTTAGCGTTACAGTGATCCCAGGCACTGTGCAGGGCACTTTCCTTATTGTCTTTAATCCTGTTGTGTAGGCATCAGTGCCTTATTCCAACCTCCAGAGAAATTTCAAGATCCCCTCCTTCCTCTAAACTAGTGGCTCTCAACTGGGGGGTGGTTTTGCTCTCCAGGGGACATTGCCAGAACAGTGTCTAGAGACATTTTTATTTGTCACAACTGGGAGTGGGGTACTACTGGCATAGGTAGAGGCTAGGGATACTGCAAAACATCCTACAATGCACAGAACAGCTTCCACAACAAAGAATTTCCAGCCCAAATGTCCACAGTGCTGTGGGTGAGAAACTCTGCTGTAATCATTAGGAAGGAGAACACACAGAGGGGCCACAGTAATCTGGGAAAGAGTCTTCAATCACGTGGCTCATTGACTTGGCCTTTTCCTCTCCTGGTTCTTTTGGCAGCTCTAGGCCTCTTGAATTTTCTGAATGGAAGGCCTTGATCCACGTGATTTGTACCACAAGGTGGGCCTGGGTCCGCTTCCCCTTTGCCACTCCTCCAGCCTAGCGGGACCAGGTGGGTTTCATGAGAGGGGTCTGGGGTTGAGGACAGAGGATAGGCCAGTGTTGCTCTAGCCTGTGGGGGAGAAGATGCTCCATTCCTTTGCTTTATCTTTGTGCTTCTTCTTGCCATCAGAGGGCGAAGATTCCAAATGCCCAGATAAAGTGGGTGAGAGGAAAGGGGCTCAGGAGGATACACTTATTCTGGGTCTTAGGCCAGAGAAGCACAGCTGTCTAAGCTTTCAGCTCACCAGGGAAGAAGTCCACTTACACATAAATAATATACATTTTCCTGGAATGCCCCCTCTGCAGATCTTCAACAAACTCTCCCAGTTGATGGGCCATTCTGGATCCCAACCACCTCTATTTTTTCCATCAGAAGATTAAGAATTGTCATTGATGTCACCATGTTACAGATGAAAAAAAACAGGACATAGAAAGGTTAAGCAACCTGTCCATGGCCACTCAGCTAGTTAATGGCAGGGCTGAGATTTATAACCAGGTTTGTGTGGTTACAAAACACATGCTCATTGTTTGAGAAACATATTTACTCTCTGAAATTAATCAGACGGGACGTGCACGTCTTCCTATACGTCCCTTGATACCCTGAGACACAATCTGGGCTGGACCCAGTCTCTTAAGCTTTCTGCTCTTTTCTTATTTCTAGTGTAAGAACTCTGAGCTTTCTGATTTCTAAGGGAAGGCAAGAAATGAAAGACAGGCTAGGTGATTTATATAAAGTGATAATGTGAGCCCATCTCCTTGTAGCCATCATTTTAGTCTGCAATAAAAATGACTGGTCTGACACCCTCCAATTCCTGAATATCCAGAAGGCCTAACTGCTTGGACTCTTAGACATAAAGCTCTCTGTTAATAGACCTGTCAATTTCTTAAAGTGAGCAGTTTTTCATAACACTCCATAAAACAGAGAAAAAAATAAAATTAAAAAAGAACATAGCACTTAACATGAAAATACGTGTATCATTTATTGAGCATGAGCTAAAAGCAGCAGAAAAAGAAACTGAAAGAGGAACAGTGGCTAGTGATGGAAAACAGAAGATTGCTTAGGAACAGGATTCTTTACCTACCAAACAGGGCCCCTATTTTTAGCAACTTAAAAATAACCCCCAAAACAGACATTCATTAAGTATTAAACTTAAAAGTAAAAACCTTTATGTTTTTCTAATAACGATCTAGTATCCTTGTTATGATAGATTTACTAACCTCAATTTAGACTCTCAGAGATCAGATTCACGTCCCATAAAATACATAGGGAATACGTTACCGAGCAAATATATAGTAATAGATGACATAAATACTTATGAACTATTAATTTTTCAGTTATAAACTATGTTCTTTTCTTGAGCCTTTTTAAAAAATAAATTTATTTATTTATTATTTATTTTTGGCTGCGTTGGGTCTTCGTTGTTGCACACGGGCTTTCTCTAGTTGCGGTGAGCGGGGTCTACTCTTTGTTGCGGTGCGCGGGCTTCTCATTGCGGTGGCTTCTCTTGGTGTGGAGCACAGGCTCTAAGTGCGCAGGCTTCAGTAGTTGTGGCACACGGGCTCAGTAGTTGTGGCTCACGGGCTCTAGAGTGCAGGCTCAGTAGTTGTGGTGCACGGGCTTAGTTGCTCCACGGCATGCAGGATCTTCCCGGACCAGGGATCAAACCCGTGTCCCCTGCATTGGCAGGCGGATTCTTAACCACTCAGGCTTCAGTAGTTGTGGCACACGGGCTCAGTAGTTGTGGCTCACGGGCTCTAGAGTGCAGGCTCAGTAGTTGTGGTGCACGGGCTTAGTTGCTCTGCGGCATGTGGGATCTTCCCAGACCAGGGCTCGAACCTGTGTCCCCTGCATTGGCAGGCGGATTCTTAACCACTGCGCCACCAGGGAAGTCCCTCTTGAGCCATTTTGATTCATGAAATTATTTAGAAGGTTACAGACACCAAGGAACAAATTGCTATACTGTGTTATGCAAATGTTTTTTCCAAATATGGAAGTCATAAGAATAGAATACATCTAGTGATCAACATATAATTATAAAGAATATTTCAAGGCTTCATTAATGGCAGCTGTTCATGAGATATTTGGAAGTGTTCAATGATTTTTATTATTCCTCTATAAATGTAGCTAATTTATGAAGGTCATCCCCCTTTACATTGCTCTATTATCATTTGCCCCAAATTTTAAGCCTGTTCAAATATAATTTAGAGGATATGTTTGCCTATCAAGAAAAATCTGAGAATGCAGAAGCTAACCTCAATACGACAGGTTTCTATCTTTTTTTAGAGATAGCGTAACATAATAAACAAGCACCAGCATTCAAGTCAGTAGAGACGCGTTAGGGTCTCACCCCACCATGATCAAGCTTTTAACCTTGGGCTAGTCACTGAACCTCACCACGCCTGTTTCTTATATGGAAATGAATGTACTAATCTCTGCCCTACCAACCTCTTAGGGTTGTTGTGAGGACACATGACATAGTTATATGAAAATACTTTGCACACTGAATGAAGGTAAATAGGGTATCAAAGTGAGAAACAATTACATTTTTGGAGAACATTCTGTTGAGAAAGAAACAGTAATCAAATGCAAACATATTCACTTGGGGAGGCTAGATCTGACAAGCCTAAGGTAGAAGCGGGTTTGAGAATTCTTTATCCCCCTTCCTCAGGTGTGCAAACCATCTTGATTATGATTTACTTCTTGCTTGATCCCTTGCTTTGTTCATCTCAAATATCAAGGGCTTCCAATACACCCCCTCTTCTGATCAATCCTTCCAATGAGAAGGTACATTGGTTCAACATACCTAGGGCTACCATAAGGTTATAAAAACATTTTAAATGCTGTAAAGCACTCCTGAAATGGTATACAATAAAAACAGTAGTAAGAGCAATATAATAAGTGTCATTACTGACTCATGATAGTAAGGCATTCAGTTAAATTTGAAGTCTATATAAACAATGTTTTATTTTTCACCATAAGTATGCCCCAAATATTGCATGAAACATAATTATATTAAAAACTATTCATTGTTTACCTGACATTCAAATTTAACTGGGCATCCTGATTTTGCCTGGTTTGGTCTGGTTGGGGGGCTGAATCTGGCAATTCTTTGAGAATTCTTTATCTCCCTTCCCCAAGCATGACAAACCACCTTGATTATTGAGAGTATTTACTTCTTGTTTTATCCCTTGCTTTGTTTATCTCAAATATTAAGGGCTTCCAGTACACCATCTCTTCTGACCACTCCTTTCAGGTATCCCAGCACCTGCACTACCATAAACCATTAGAACATTATTATTCTCCAGTACACAGTTGACCCTTGAACAACACGGTTTGAACTGCATGGGTCCACTTATACAAGGATTTTTTTCAATAGTGAATACTATAGTACTCCATGATCAGAGGTTGGTTAAATCCACAGATGCAGAACCTCCGATACGGAGAAACTGCAGATAGGAAGGGCTGACTGTAAAGTTATACTTGGATTTTAACTGCATGGAGGGGCAGTGCCCATAATTTCCAGGTTGTTCAAGGTCAACTGTATTCATCTGTGCATTTTTCTTTCCAACCAAAAAGTGAATTAATTGAGGGAAGAGACATTCATTTTGATCACCCAGTGCCTGCTTCAATGCCTGGCACATAGCAGGTAATTAGAAAATGTTTTATGAATTGAAGATCACAGCTTTCTTCACATTCCATGCTCTCACCACGGGAAACCTTGCTCATGTCTGCTACTTAGTTGATCAGCCACCAATGGACAAGTCAACAATGCATGTCTCTGTTCTGGTCTTCTCTATTGACCTCCAGATCCATGTTTTCCAACAAACTATGAGCTGTCTCCACCTAGACTCCCATGAGCACCTCAAATGCAACCTGCCCAAGACTGACCACATCATCTCCCCCTGAAAGCTGCTCCTCTCTTGGCACGGTATCCTGTAACACAGGCTAGAAAACCAGAGTCCTTCTAGATTACTTCCTCTCCCTCACTTCCCCCATCACAAAGCCCTTTTCATCAAGAAATTTTTGAGGAGCTTTTGAAAGGAAAGTTCTGATTCAGTTAGTATAGCCTGTGGCCAGGGAGTGGGTATTTTCTGAAAGCGCTCAATTTGATTCAGTGGCATTTAGGGCCCAGTGTCCTGTAGAACACAGCAAAACACCGAGAAACAGCCTCTCTGTACAGGCCTACTAATTCAATTAAAAACATGGAAACAACCCCCATCTGTTTTGTACTAATAATTTTGAGAGCCTTATTAGCTTTTGACCTGAAACACTATTTTCATTTATATATGGGAATTCTTAGTGGCCTTTGTATTCCTAGGTACTATTTGGGATAACTCCCCTACACAAAGTTCAAGAATGTATTTCTCATTTTATAATGAAAATTGTTACAAAACTTGTAATATAAAAATTCATATTCTAAGTAGGCACTTACTTAGTATTCATTTTATTACAGGTCTTATCACCTAGACTCTGACAGCACCATCAATTAGAAATGAAAGGAATGAATAGAGAAAATAAATATTTTGGATTATTTAGAGTTATTCTCCTTCATACACACACGCACACACATTAGGATAGTTCACCAGCTGGGGACTTACAGATGCCCAACTTACCTGAAATTCTTCTTGGAATATGCTTCAAGTCCAGAATATGCTTAAAACTCAGAGTTTAACTGTAAATACGCAAAAACACTCCCAATTTGCTACCTTCTAGAGAGCAAACCATTTACCTCCATCCTGCATCCTTGCATACAGAAATGGTAACTCTGAAAAATCTTACCATCAGTAAAAAAATATTTTTTCAAAACTTTTTAAATAAATGGTTTGCCCAAGGGTAAGACCTTTTATACCATCTTAGCCGAGAGCAAATTTCCCTAGACAAATTGGCTGGCTGCTTCTTGAATTCTTCTCAGCTAAAATTGAGGCACTCCTATTATTGATATTAGCTGGCCATACTTTTTTTCCTTAAATCCACATATTCTGTTACACTGGAAGAAAATTAGATTGTATTAGGTTGTGTACAACACAGATCTTCAAAACATTCACCCTGTCAAAATAATTTCTTAATTAGTGGTACAACATACTTTTCTGAGACAGAACTTGTCAGAAAAACATCTTAAGTGGGGAGCTTAAGTGAATTCATTCTCAGGATTTTAGTAAGACATTTTGCCTCCTATACGGAGGGGGAATAAAGTAAAATTGCCTGGCAATTCTTTGCTTCCTTGAAGACCCACTTCAGGAGAAAAAAAAAGTTTCAGCTACTTTTTTTTTTTTTTTCGGTACGCGGGCCTCTCACTGTTGTGGCCTCTCCCGTTGCAGAGCACAGGCTCCAGAT
>NC_041224.1:54706653-54774120 GCF_002837175.3 Physeter macrocephalus
TAGCCGCTCCGCGGCATGTGGGATCTTCCCGGACCGGGGCACGAACCCATGTCCCCTGCATCGGCAGGCGGACTCTCAACCACTGCGCCACCAGGGAAGCCCTCAGCTACTTTTAAAAAATATTTATTTATCTATCTATCTATCTATCTATCTATTTATGGCTTCGCTGGGTCTTCGTTGCTGCGCACAGGCTTTCTCTAGTTGTGGACAGCAGGGGCTACTCTTCGTTGCAGTGCGTGGGCTTCTCATTGCGGTGGCTTCTCTTGTTATGGAGCACGGGCTCTAGGAGTCCAGACTTCAGTCGTTATGGCACACAGGCTCAATAGTTGTAGCATGCGGGCTCAGTAGTTGTGGCTCACGGGCTCTAGAGCACAGGCTCAGTAGTTGTGGCGCACGGGATTAGCTGCTCTGAGGCATGTAGGATCTTCCTGAACCAGGGCTCGCACCCGTGTCCCCTGCATTGGCAGGCGGGTTCTTAACCACTGCGCCACCAGGGAAGTCCTCAGCTACTTTTATAAAGAAATTCCTTACATTTTTGTTAAGAAAATTAAAAAATACATTAGGTTGTTATAGGTTGAGTTGGTGATAAAACTTATAAAGTATTGAGAGAAAAACTAAACCTTCCTTCTCAAAAATATCCAACCATGAGTTTGTGTAAAATGAACTGATTACACACAAGGATCCAATTAAAGAACACACCATGATGTACCTGAAACTGCTGTAAAATATTTTACCACTCAGTCGCTAAGTACTTTAAAGACATTTCTTTATTCATATCAAGCATAAATATATCAGTGTTTTAGGTTTAGAAAACAGAAGAATTGGATTTTCAACCTCGTTTTGCCACAACATTTCTGGGTGATAATAAGAAAACCAGTTAACTTCTTCAAACTTCCTTTTATTCATCTGTAAAAGGGGCCCAGTACGTGCACCCTACTGGATTCACAGGGTTATTATGAGGAATAAATGTTGTCATGACTGGGGCCATGCTTTGAAAATAAAAGCAACGCCTATCAGCTGCCATCTAGGTGTCTACTCTGGGTCACGCACTACATTAGATGCTCCTCATAAATGGAGGATGAGCAAGAATTTCTTACCCACAGCTTTTAAGTGAGGAAATTGAGGCTCAAAGAGGTTAAGCGTCTTGCCCTGAATCAAAGATATATGAAGCAGTAGAAGTGAGATTGGAACTTGCGTCCATGGGCCCCATGCCTGCCACTGCCCCTTTCTGCCCTTCCTCACTCCCTTCTCCTCCTCTTCCCCTCAAAAGTTATGGTCTGGGCTTTGGTGGAGGACAGAGAAAAGAGCTTAGGACTGAGCCCTTGGCTAGCACACAAAAAGGGGTGATCATCATGTCTTGCTCCTGAAAAATTAGTCCCTTGGAGCATTGCCAAAGACCAGCACAAAGACCAGACTGGAGTGGGATTGGGGCTGGGCTACACGATCCTAATTCAAAGGAAGGTTGTAAAATGGGACCCTGGGGGTTCGGACTCGGGGTCTGCAAAAGTCCAGACGGCAGAGTGAAAAGCAGAGGCAGTTCATGCCCTCGTTACCATCCAGTGTGGGGACCGCACGGTAATGATGTCCTGCTTGGCGGCGCCAGTGTTAACGAGCATCTGCTTTGGGCAAGGAGCTAGGACACTCACCCTGAAGGATACCCAGAAGTGTAGGACATAGTTCCTGTCCTCACAGAGGGCAAAAGAGCAAAAATATACATGTGAGAAGGAAAGTGGCAGTGCATGATCAAACTGTTCTAGAGAATAGTCAAGAAGCCATCATAAGGCAGTATGCAAAGAACTGCCATTTGTGTGCTATAGGTATAAAGTGCTGTGAGAAAGCACGGGCGGGGAGGCCTTTCAGGCCAAAAGGGTCAGGAAATGCTTTAAGGAGGAAATCAAATTAAATCTTTATGACATTTCAGGTATTTTCACTTCCTCCCACCTTAAGCTGGGCATTTATTCTTCACTCCTTGTAGTATCTTCTAAAACAGACCTACTGGCCAGAGTTCCTTGTTCTGTGTGTAAAGGAGCCATATGAGCACATCAGGGCCAGCGTATCATTAATATCAACTTCGTTAAGGAACAGAGATCCAGACCACAAAGCATTAAGCAGGCCACTGGAGAACAGATGGGAGCATGGAGAGAAGACTTCCTAGGTGGGAGAATACAGCATGTGCAAAAGCACAGAGGAAGATAATGTAACTTGCCATTAGGAGATGGAATGTAAGGTCATCTGGCAGGAAGAGGAGCTGTAGAGAGGACTGGTGGGCTGTGACACTGGACTGGTGAGTTAGAAGCCCTGGGGCCAGGCTAAGGAGTCAGAATTGGACTTCCCTGGGGGTCCACTGGTTAAGACTCTGTGCTTCCACTGCAGGGGGCACGGATTCAATCTCTGGTCGGGGAAGTAAGATCCCACACGGCATGTGTCCAAAAAAAAAAGTCAGAATTTCATCAAACGGGCAATGGGGTAACACTGAAGTTAGGAGTTCAGCATGGTCAGAGATAACTTTGCAAATAAATTTAGGGAAAGTGTTCATTTGGTCCAGAAGACAGTAAAGAACAACAGCTTAGGTGAGAGATAATTAAGAATCTAGGCAATGGGTGTGATGGGTGTGGCTAGGGAAGTGACTTGTGTAAATAACTGGATTTGATGAATGATTGGCTACAGGGGAAGTCTGAAGAGTAAGGAAGGCACTATTAATTCATTCAACAAGTATTCATTGACAACCCACGTGCTAGGCATTGTTCTCGATGTTTGGGGTTTGTTGATGAAAAAAAAAAAGACATACAAAGATCCTTGTCTTCAGCCCAAAGTAGAGCAGAGACAGACAATTAACAATGGACATAATCATTAAGTATATATGCTAGAAATTGATTAGTGCCAAGCAGACTAAGAGGGGTTGGAAGTGCCAGGAGTAGGATAGGACACGTTTCACAGAGAAGATGGCGTTTGAGCAAAGATCTGAGGGTGAGGGAGACAGCCATGAAGATACCGTCAAGCGGAGGGAAGAGGCAGTGCAAAGGGCCTAAGGTGGGAGAATTTCTGGCATGCTCAAGAAAAATCAAGGAGGCAGTACACCTGGAGCAGACAGAATGAGGCGGAGGGTGGGAAGGGTGTGTATCACATAACAACTTACAGGCCATTGTAAGGACTTTGGCTTTTACTCTGAGTGAGACAGGGCTCCACTGTAGGGTTTTGAGCAGAGGAGTGACGCGATCTGATTTATGTTTTAAAAGGATCACTACAGCTGCTATATGGAGAAGGATCTGCAGGGGGCAAGTACAAAAGGAAAAGGACCAGCTAGAAGACCTTGGCAGTAATTCAAGCGAGAGGGGATGGATGCTCACAGCAGAAAGGCAGCAGTGGAAGTAGTGAGAAGTGGTAGAATTCTAGATACACTTCTTACAATAAGTCTAACAAGATATAAGTCTAACAAGAACTTATAGACTTATTCTTACAATAAGTCTAACAAGAATTGGATTTAGGGTGTGAGAGAAAGAAAGGAGTGAATGATGGACATATTAAGAGTGAGGTATCTGGACCTCCAATTGGAAACTTCCAGAAGTCAGCTGGATAGAAATGTCTGTATTAGAGATACATTTGAGAATTACTGGCACTTATTTGGTATTTAAAGCCATAAGACAGAATGAGGAAAGGAATGAAGATAAAGGGAAGAGGACCAACACCTGAGTCTTGATATACCCCAACATGAGGCAAGAAATGAGGAGGAACCAGCAAAGAGGGCTGAAGTGGAGCAGTCGGTGAAATTGGAAACCAAGTGAAAAAAAATGTCAGAGGGGGTAATCAGCCATGTCAAATGCATGGATAGGCCAAGCAAGGTGAGGGTTAAGAACTGATCACTGGCTTTATTAATCTGGAGTCATGGGTATATATGGGTGCAGTTTTAAAGGGTTTAATCAGGAAGGCTAATGGAGCCTGTTTTAAGCAAAGGCAGGGCAATGTTAAGGAACTTGGTTTTAGACAATTTTCATTTCATGGTTTTTTCTTATGTAGGAAGTGCACTGAAATTCTCTACTTCGTCACTTCCTGAGGGTTGACCAAAATGTTTGTCCAGACCAAACTGAGGCTCTCTCAAATAACTGGAACCCCATGAGGGAAGATCTGAGTGATCCCACTGTCCCATCCCATAGCATTTAATTGTATTTACTGGTTCGTTCTTTGGTATCCAAAATAATGTTATATATTCTGTTCAAATATAATTCCATTCTCTGTAAACAATGACCCAACTTAGGCCCCCAGATGAACTTGCTGGCAGTTAACAGATGCCTAAACTTCCCCCAGTCCATAGCCAATTACAGTCAAATTGACATATCTATTCACAGCTGTCTGTGGTGTCACTTTATCATGAGACATCAGGTATCCATTCATTTCACAAATATTTACGTGGCGCCCACTTCGGAGCAATCTATTTGCTAGGCCCTGGGGAAACAACCATGGACAAGGCACAGGTGTGGTCTTCAGCAAGTACAGGTGAGTGGAGGTAGTGGATTACAGTTAAAAAATTGATTCCCAGAGTTAAGACAGAGGACATTCAGAGACTAATGGGAACACCTTGGGAGAGCAGGTATACACACACACAGGGGAGCAAGTAACATGAAAGTGGCAAATGCATAACCATTTTACAAACTCACATGACATATTTTACTTTCCCTCCTAGAAAGTGAATCTGAGTAAGTCTATACATTTAGAAAAATTCAATGCAACTACATGGTTTGCACATTTGCCCCCATAGATAGAGGGCAAGGAGAGACTGAAGGAAGAGGCAGATCACTCCAGGTTAGTAGGTGGCAGTTTCAATAAGCAAGGGAACTTATGAAGCTTGTCTTGGGCAGCCACAGGATCTCCACACCTGCCCACCAGAATCTTAACCCAGAGGCCTTAACTGGGTTCAGTCACCTTTATAGTCCATATGGTCACCACAGCACCTTACTCTCTCAAGGCTGCATCCTTGGAACAGTTCCCACTTGGAACAGTGGGAATGTTCCACAATGTACATTCCAAGGACACGGAGGGGATAAGGAGCCTCCGACTGCCCAGGTCCAGCTCACGGTCAACTGGCAGTTGTGCCCACTTGATGACCTCCTCCAACACTACTACTGACCACTTTGGCTTATGACTTCGTCAGTCATTGATTCACTCATTTACTGAGCATTCACTAAGCACAGAGACTCTACATGGCCAGACTGGTGCACTGGGAATACAAAGATGAGGAGAGTGGAATTCCCGTCCTCAACCTCATCATTTCTACTCCTCTTCACAGGCCCATCTTCATACCACTGGGAGTTTAGAGAGTTTCCATCTCTATATTCTCTCATAGCTGGCTACAAGGAGTAAAAAGGAAATAGATGAAGAACAACAATCTCCTCTTGCCACCTTCACTTATCAACATCCTACTCACCCTCCAAAGGCCAAATCAAATTCTACCTTCTTAATGAAGCCTTTCCTAACAATCCCAAGGTGACCTTTATCTTATGTAAGCCAAAGCTCCTTATGTAGGGTTTCATACGGCCTTTAGTGCATGGACTCTAGTAGTATACACTTAGTATACATTCGTATATCCCCAGTTAAATTCCAAGTTAATTGAGGTCAACTTTCTGATTTACTTTTACCTCTGGCAAAGACTTAATTCAAGTATGTATATATTAGACGGTCAATGAACATTTGTTGAAAGAATGAACAAAAACATGTTACTTAAGCCCTTCCAACTCTTTCTTCTCTCATCCTCTTCATTTCCTCTTCATTTCTTATATGTGAACAAAAATTGAACAAAATTGAACAAAACCTATTTGTTTTTCTGACTATAGAAGCCATATGTTCATTGGAGAAATAGGAAAATTTTAAAAAAGGAATTAAAATACCCATAATTCCAGAATATGGCCACTGTTTAACATCTTAGTGTATTTTTTTCAGTATATACATATTTAGGTTTCAAACAACACTGCTGTCTTGCTCTTTATAAAGTTTTACATTCTAGCTCAGAGATAATGTTACTGCAAGAATGTCAATGCCAAGAAATTTCAGGCTGAAATAACACAAGTTAGAAGAGGAGGCTATCCTATAAGATTCTTCGATTAAATTGGTGAATATAGTTCCATTCATTAATTCCACAATCTACTGATGTACTGTATCTCCTGGGACATCAGGAGTTGTTCAAATGTGAAATTCGGGTCCAGGCACCTGTAGGACTCTGAGCTCCTTTCACTTCTGGTATTTTTGTATGACAATTTAATTCCATCATATATGAGGAAATAACTCAGACTATTGCTGGGTGTATTTACTCAGAAATCTTAATCAATATTATTAATGAAGCCATTAATAAATGGCCTCCTCTTATAGATGAGAGAACTGAGACTCAAGAGGAAAATTCCCTGGCAAAGTTTAACTTCACACCACTGTCGTCCAACTCCAAGTCTGCCATTTTTCTTGGTACTGGGATATTTCTCAATCAGAGCCAGAACTAAGATGAGGTCATGTCTAGTTAGTGGTCATGGAAAAAGATAGAGGGGATCATCGATGCTGAATCAACCTGCTGGCCACGTGCGGTAATGCTTCCCAGCACCAGGATAGATGTTGGTTCAAGAAAACAAGGGGATGTTAGTCCTTTTAAAGGAGTTTATATTCTCATTGACAAGGCAGTCTTGTCTCCTAACACTACCACATGCTGTCCATGGTGATTTACTAGTCAAGAGCCAATAAGCATTGCAGGACAGGACCAGTGCAAGCTGTCAAGGCCAGGTGGAAAAGGCAAAGCCAATGACTAGTGGGAAAGTCAGGAGGTTGGAAAGCTAGGAGAGAGCAGGTGGGGTGCTGAGGCCTGGGAGCAGAGCAGGAACTCAAAGCAGGGAGCATGACCAGGTGTAGGAAATCAGAATAGCCAACAGAAGATATCAAATTCCCAACTCAACCAATCAGAGATGGGCTTCCTGGCCAGTCTGGGTTCCAAAGTCAGTAAGCAAGCAGCCAAGGTATACTCATTCGGGTTCAAACATTATTTGGGGCCAAGGTGCTGGCATTCCTTTTGAAAAGTCTGTGTTCCAGAGACCCCCACCTGTACTTATCTTCAGGGCATGACCTCTAATTCCACATGACTGCCAGTTCCGGGACGTGCATCATAATACAATGGCATTACAGAACTGGACTGAATTTAGGCCAGATGATTTTGGGTAAGAGACTCCACTTCTTAGCCACATACTCAGATCCCTTAGTGTAGCCACCGCTTCAGACCCCATGTGACGGATTTTCTTTTTATTATAAATTTATTTTATTTATTTTTGGCTGTGTTGGGTCTTCGTTGCCGTGCACGGGCTTTCTCTAGTTGTGGTGAGCGGGGGCTATTCTTTGTTGCGGTGCATGGGCTTCTCATTGCAGTGGCTTCTCTTGTTGCGGAGCACAGGCTCTAGGCACCCAGGCTTCAGTAGTTGTGGCACATGGGCTCAGTAGTTGTGGCTCGCAGGCTCTAGAGCGCAGGCTCAGTAGTTGTGGCGCACGGGCTTAGCTGCTCTGCGGCATGTGGGATCTTGCTCCGTCCAGGGCTTGAACCCATGCCCCCTGCATTAGCAGGCGGATTCTTAACCACTGCAACACCAGGGAAGCCCCATGTGAGGGATTTTAACAATGTGTATGAGGATATGGTAGGGCAAAAAATGGAAAATCTCATATTTTTTTTTATCCAAGAGCTCTTTGGTTAAGTGAATTAAAGTTTCTAAATACATTTTCAAATACTGTACCACTGGGACTTCCCTGGTGGCACAGTGGTTAGGAATCCACCTGCCAATGCAGGGGACACGGGTTCAAGCCCTGGTCCGGGAAGATCCTACATGCCGCGGAGCAACTAAGCCCGTGCGCCACAACTACTGAGCCTGCGGTCTAGAGCCCGCGAGCCCCAACTACTGAAGCCCGGACGCCTAGAGCCCGTGCTCCGCAACAAGAGAAGCTACCGCAATGAGAAGCCCGCGCACCGCAACGAAGAGTAGTCCCCGCTCACCACAACTAGAGAAAGCCCACACGCAGCAATGAAGACCCAGCTCAGCCAAAAATAAATAAATAAATTTATTTAAAATATATATATATATATACTGTATCACCGTACTGAATGGTCAAGAAACCAGCTTTTGGTCACTCAGGTCCCTGAGTTCTGAAATTCAGCTTCTTTCTATATAAAATGAGAAATAGTTTAAATTCATCTCAAATTTCATTTTTAAATAAGCCTTTCGTTTTAATTAATTTTAGATACAGAAAAGTTGCAAAGATAGTACAGAGTTTTGTTTCCCCAGTTTCCTCCGATGTCAGCATATTATGTCACCATGATTCATTTGTCAAAACTAAGAAATTATCATTGGGAAATCACTATTAACTAAAAAACAGACTTTATTCATATTTCACACTTCATTTTGATTCCAAAATGTTATTGTTTGCAAATATGATGGCATCTGATTTGTTATTTTTTGATAATTTTTAAGGGCCTCTTTTGAGGTGAGTGAGGTTTAGTGGACATATATTCATACTTTGGGAACATGCTCAATAAAAAGTTCTGATGGGAAACACATAAATCAGAACTTCTATGTTGGAGATCCAGGGGCCAAAGACTTGGCTGGTAGCGACTGGGGCCAGCTATTATGGGTAAGAAATGAGTATGTGGCAGAGAAGTAACTGGTAGTTGCCAGAGGGAAGGAAGGTAGGGGTTGGGAAAAATAGGTAAAGGGAATTAAGAGGCACAAACTTCCAGCTATAAAATAAATAAGTCACCGGGATGTAAAGTAGAGCATAGGGAATATGATCAACAGTATCATAATAACTTTGTATGGTCACAGATGGTTTTCTAGACTTACTATGTGATCATTTCATAATGTATATAAATGTTGAAGCACTGTATTACACATCTGAAGCTAATATTATATGTCAACTCTACTTCAAGAAAAAACTAAACAGAAAAAAAAAAGAAATGAGTAAGTGGAATGGTTTTATATTTTACTCAAATTATTCCAATCTTCTAGTCCCACCCACTGAAATCTCAGTCTTAAAATATAGCTGGGGGCTTCCCTGGTGGCGCAGTGGTTGAGAATCTGCCTGCTAACGCAGGGGACATGGGTTCGAGCCCTGGTCCGGGAAGATCCCACATGCAACGGAGCAACTAGGCCCGTGAGTCACAACTACTGAGCCTGAGCATCTGGAGCCTGTGCTCCACAACAAGAGGGACCGCGATAGTGAGAGGCCCGCGCACCGCGATGAAGAGTGGCCCCTGCTTGCCGCAACTAAAGAAAGCCCAAGCACAGAAACAAAGACCCAACACGGCCAAAAAATAAATTAATTAATTTTTAAAAAGCTTTAAAAAATATAGCTGGGAACCCTTGTGCCCAACAGAGCAGAACTCATTACATATACACTTGGCAATTCATTCTCTTCAATTTATCTGTAGTTGCTTTTGCTTTGTGTGTTCATTCTTAACAAGGATCTAGTCTGGATTAAGATGGTAAAATACATACAAGCCTCTAATGTAAATATGCTACAGCATCACAGTAATCACCATGCGATAACTGACCTTATGTTTTTAATCAACTCTGTATTTTCCTCCTTTCTAATTTTCTCACTGATCCCATTTCTTGAGAAATAAAGCACTGATAATTCTGAAAGGGATTCTCTTCAAATGATGCCTTTTTAGGGAAAATTAGTTAATATACAAAGATTAGCACAATAATTTACTGAAGGCTTGAAGACCTTTTATAACCATGCAGGTTAAAAAAAAAATGTGAGGCATTGTACTGACAAATTTATAAATATTAGCTCTTTTATTCCTTCTGGAATCCATTATTCCCATTTTATAGAGGGGGAAACTGAGGATTGTGAAGGCAATTTCCCCAATCTGCACAACCATGGCAAACAGTGGAATCCAGAACCCACCTTCTTAACGTCTATGTCATATGGGCCCCTGTTCTCACAAAGTTTGGACACTAAACATAGAGCCACAATTAACACAAGTGAGACAAATAGAGGGACATTCGGCAGTATTGTCATCCAAAGGAAGTGTGTATAATAGTGCTCTGTGAACCGTACGCAACTACCTAGCATTAATGTTTGTTTAATTGTTATCTGGTGACACCATAGGCAGGAACTATCAATTTCCACCCGCTACACAGCAATTACTTCAGTTAATTAGTGGCCCCATCTCTTCTAAGTCCTTTGGGGAGAATACCAAGTCCCTGTACCAAATGAAATAAAGAAGGATGAAGAGGATGCAGACAACAGAGAAGCGAAAGGGAGACATTTTACATTTTTCAGAATCTGAATAACAACATCTCATGTTTTAGGACTGGCTCAAAAGACAGAATGCTTCTGCAAATGAAACCAAAACACCCTTTCAAAAGTTTCCTTTTCAAAGAGATTATAATTTCTGGAGACAAATCCCATTCTCCCTTTCCCAATTCATTCTTTTTTCCTTGAGAAAATATTTTTTAAAAAATAAATACATCTGGACAGTTTACAAAGTCCTCAGAGGCTGAAAAACTAGCTATAACAAGGACTGCACTTGACACATTTTTCTTCAGGCTAAGTTACTTCATTCAAGGTTTTAATGTTTAAATAAACTGCTGCCCAAATCAATAATCTACAAAATCATTCACTCAGGGAGAGGTCTTCAATCCTTCTACCCCATTTAAGCCTGATTTGTATGGCGAATGAATGCATTTTATTATATTTCACACAGTCTGCTTCCAGAACTCCTGCAAGAGTGGCGAGTATATTTTCTGCAAAGAAGGTAATACAAAGCTCTTACTATGGTGCCACAAGCAGCACTTAGTACAGCTAAGACTGAATCTGGTCTGGGAATGTGATGGGGCAGGCATCAGGGAAACATCCTTTGTTCCTCGTCCCTCCCAGGCAGAGCAGTGAGATGGTCAAGCAGGCAGACTTGGGAGCTGGCTAGACTCAGTTAAATCCCAGCTTTGCTAATGGCTCAAAGTGAGACTTCAGGCAACTTGCCTATCCTTTCTGTACTCCAGTTTCCTTATCTATAAAATGGAGATGAGAGAACACTTACTTCATAGGTTACACCGTTGATATACAAATGTTAGCCATTCTTATTTATCACAGACTTATAGGAAAAAAATTTACATCAACTGCATCCCTAAAAACTGTAGTTTCTGAGGCTCAACTAACCCCTGCCTATTTTCCCTGAGGAAGAACTGCATGGCCCCCTCCTGCAACAGCTCTGCAGGTCACTTCCTTCTTGCTTCCACATAGAGCAGAGAGTAATTCCCATTGTAGATCCTAGCCATCCCCAAATTCAAATTTTCACTCTGTAAAAAAATTAAATTTTCTATTTTTCTGGTTAAGAATCATTATTGTGAAACAAACAATGATCCCATGAAACACAGTGAGAAATAAAAGTTCATTAAAAAAGTAAGCAGAAGAACATATAACGTCTCTGAGGATGACAGGGGTGCTACTTAATACTATTTTATATGGGAATTAGGGATGGCTTCTTGGACAAGGTGGCACTAGAGCTGAGAAGTGATGGAAGTAAGGGAGGAATCCAGAGGGAGGCAAAAACAAGTTCAAAGGCCCTACAGAGGGGGTGTACCGAGTTTGAGAAGGGCAGACAGAGTAGACACCTAGAATATCTAGAGTCCAGTGAGCAAGGGGAAGAGTGGTGGAAGATGGAGTCAGAGAGAGGTGGGGCCTGGCCATACAGGGTCTTGTAGGCCCCGGTAAAGACTCTGGATATTTCAGTGGGAAGCCAGTGGAGGCCTCTGAGCTGAGGAAGGATGATCTGATTTATGTTTTAGAAGACTGCTCTGGCTGCTGGTGGAGGAAGGACCATTAGGGCTCAGTAACAGAAAGAAGCAGGGAGACAAGGAAGGAAGTGACTACAGTGAGTAATGGTCATCTATAATGATGGTGACTTGGGCTGTGATGAAGGTGGAGAAAAGTGCTAGACTCAGCATTTATTTCCAAAAGATTTGAGGAGACAAGGGTTACTCAAAACTTTTTTATTTTTTTTTGCGGTATGCGGGCCTCTCACTGTTGTGGCCTCTCCCGTTGCGGAGCACAGGCTCCGGACACGCAGGCTCAGCGGCCATGGCTCACGGGTCTAGCCACTCCACGGCATGTGGGATCCCCCCGGACCGGGGCACGAACCCGTGTCCCCTGCATCGGCAGGCGGACTCTCAACCACTGCGCCACCAGGGAAGCCCATACTCAAAACTTTTTTTTAAACATTTAATGACATAGAGATGACTGTATGAGGAGTCTCTCTTAGCCATCTTTACTTCCATCACTAAGACTAGCAGAGTGCTATCTTTCCAGGACCATCTTATTTCCCCACAAAGGAATAGTATTTTCAAATCATTATTTCACAAAATGTTCTAAGTCGAGCACAGAACATCAAACCACACCCCCTGGGACTTCCCTAGTGTCATAGTGGTTAAGAATCCGCCTGCCGATGCAGGGGACACGGGTTTGATCCCCGGTCCAGGAAGATCCCACGTGCCGCGGAGCAACTAAGCCCGTGCAATACAACTACTGAGCCTGCACTCTACAGCCCACGAGCCACAACTACCAAGCCTGTAAACCACAACTACTGAGCCCACGTGCCACAACTACTGAAGCCCACGCGCTCTAGGGCCCGTGCTCCACAATAAGAGAAGTCACCGCAATGAGAGGCCCACACACCTCAACGAAGAGTAGCCCCCACTCGCCCCAACTAGAGAAAGCCCACGCGCAGCAATGAAGACCCAACGCAGCCATAAATAAATAAATAAATAAATACCACACCCCCATCTGAGAGCTTGGCTGTATTCATTCACTAGCTAAAGGATCACTGATTGAACATTCACAATTTACTATGAGCTGGGTACTGTCCTAGGTGCTGAAGACACAGGGATTAAGTAACACCCTCTCTCTACAGGAATTGAAAACTATATCTTAGCAAAATTTCCAATTACTCCATACCATAGAGAGTAATTAAAATGCAGACATTAAGAGTGAAAACTATGAGGATCCAGCTACATAAAGAGTTCCCTGTGTCGCCATGTGATTTCACTGCTCCGTGACTCTGCACGTTCTGCCAACTCCTCCACGATGGGTAGAAAATCCTGGTCATTTAACGCCATCAACTCATATTCATCAACTCCTTGAGAGCCTGCTCTGAATTCTTCCTGCTCCCAGGAGGGTTGAGTTCACTCATCATACTTTGTGACCTTCTCCATTACAGCCCTCATCACCATCTGTTCCAATTACTGGTTTGCATATCTATCTTCCCTGACAGACTATAAACATATTCACAGGGACCATGTCTTAATTTTTGTGTTTGGGGAGCCTAGAACATAATCTGACATGTAATAGGCACTCAATCAATGTGTGTTGAAAAAAGGAATGAACCAATCAATTTCCTGATTCATTCCTAGAAGCTAGGAACTAGGATTTATACCTCTGAAACATCCATGGTGTCTAGAACAGAGAAACTATTTTACTTTTACTGCTTGAATTTCCACCCAGGGAGCATCTCTTATCTTCATCTGTTCAGATTTTATTGAAAATATGACCTTGAGAAGGAGATTCTTGAATCTTCACTATTCCTTGAATGGGATTCAAGTGCTGGTATGTTCTAAGTTATGGAATCTGGGAAGAAACTTACTTTTCTCTAGCCACAAAAATCTTTCTGCAATGGTAGTACATGGAGTCAAGCCAAGAAACTCAGGCTTCATGCAAACCTTACTGTTCCTGGAAAAGAGTGTTTTTTGGCTATTAATAAGCATACGAGAGAATTCTTAAACAAAATTAAAAACTAGATTTCAGATATTGATATTCATTTCCTGAGACTAAATATCAATGTGGAGTTAAAGTACATTAAAGGTCTTTATCATGGAATGGATATTGAACATAAAAAAAAATCAGGCATTAGAGGTTCCTGGAAAGATGGCAAATTGACAACATGTGTGACTCACCTCCATCGTCATCTTTGAAATAACAAATAGAATGTAAAATGAAAAAATCTGTATCAAATTATAAATTGGGACAAGAGGACATTGGAAACTTAAGACTTTTTGATAGAGTTTAGGTGGGCAGCATGGAAAACAGACCATCTATCTCAGGGGTCAGCAAATTATGGGCTGTTTTTTTAAGTAAATTTCATTGGAGTATAACCATGCTCAATTGTTTATATATTGTTTACAGCTGCTTTCTCAAAACAGCAGACGTGACTAATTTTGACAGAGACAGTACCTCCTGCAAAGGCTAAAATATTTACTATTTGGCCCTTTGCATAAAAGGGTTGGAAATTTTTTTTTTTTTTAAGATTTAATTTTTTATTTATTTTTGGCTGTGTTGGGTTTTTGTTGCTGCACGTAGGCTTTCTCTAGTTGCAGTGAGCGGGGGCTACTCTTCATTGCGGTGCATTGGCTTCTCCTTGCGGTAGCTTCTGTTACGGAGCATGGGCTCTAGGCGCACAGGCTTCAGTAGTTGTGGCTCATGGGCTCAGTAGTTGTGGCTTGCAGGCTCTAGAGCGCAGGCTCAGTAGTTGTGGCGCACGGGCTTAGTTGCTCTGCAGTATGTGGGATCTTCCCGGACCAGGGATCAAACCCGTATCCCCTGCATTAGCAGGCGGATTCTTAACCACTGCACCACCAGGGAAGTCCCGTGGGTCGGAAATCTTTTATCTAATCCTACACCTCCCAACCTGTGAAGGAACAGCTCACCTACGGAAAAAGATGAAGATACCCACTAACTGGAAGGAATAAGGACTGGAGATTAGGGCAGATGGAGACAGTCAGCAACCTTTGACTCCCACCATAGCCTCTGCAGGCATAAAAACACCAATGACCATCCCAACAACGCAGGCCACAGCTGTGATCCCTGACCTACCTTTGATACTGTGGGCCTCACTAGGCAAAGAGATGTAGTGGTACCCAAATCACCCCTGCCTGCAATAATCATTAATTTTTCAGCTGAGAGGTATAGCCTCGCAATACACAGCCTCTAGATTTGGTATCCGCCCTATACCCCCAGGCTACTACAAGTACACACTGGCAAAGGAAAAATAAACTTCTCCCTTTGGCTAGGAGATTTGAAGTAGAAAACACAGCCCCCAGTAGTAGAAAAGCATAAAACTCCTTTGGAAAGGACAAGCACGAGGAGGAAAAAAAATAAAAAAATCACTGGAAACAGCCAAACTTTCTGCAGCTCACAAAATGAGGAACCACACTGAGAAATCAGTGCTAACGTCTTCCTATGAAAATTACTGCAAAAAAAAAACAATTTAGAAACTTTCTAACTACATTCTCAACATATTCCAACAGGCTGTTGAATTTATAAAACTAAAACAGGAGGTCACAAAGAGGGAAGGAAAAACTGCTTTGAAGTGAAAAATGCCATTGATAAATTAAAAAGTGCAATCCAGTCGGTAAACGGTGTTATTAGCATGCGAAGGCAACCCTGGCCTCCTGAAAGACAAAGACCCTTCTGGTTTGCAGAAGGTTTAAGATGTTGGCGACGTCAAGATACACAGAGGAATCAAGGGAGCAGAAAAGGCATTTCAGTTCCAAGGACTAAATATGCACAAATACACATTATAGTTTATGCTTTTACCCACAGAGTCATAACTTTCCCAATTTCCAACCATTTTAGCATCATCTTTTTCCACATTCACAGCAACTGGAAACATCAGCAAGTAAAGCAGGGGCGGGGTGGGGAGTTTATCTGGGTAAGGATACTTCATTTGATCCTTTTTACCCTTTTTTGCACCTTGCCATACGTACTATTTGCCAAATAGCACTTCAAAAGATGTATCTATGATTGTAATGTCTTAGAATCAAGACCTCTAATTACATGCATGCATATAAAATATACACATTAGATTTAAAAAGTGCCACTGTTAGATAAATCCAATATATTATAGGTGGAAGAGGAGGGCGCTCAGTGAATCTGGCCTAAGCCAAAGGTTCTTAAAGTAGGGTCTACAGACAGCATCTGTATCACCCAGAAATCTGTTAGAGATGCAAATTATTGAGGCTTATATCAGATTTACTACATCTGAAACTCTAGAGGGAGGGACCCAGATTTTGTCTTTAGAAGACCTCTAAGTGATTCTGATGTGCACTAAAGCTTGAGAACTACTGCCATCATCACACACAAAAAAAATAGGCTAGCAAAAGGCGTTAGAGCAGTGCTTCTCAATACTGGTTAAATATTAGCATGACCTGGGAAATGTTACACATTTCTGATGCCCTCCGATCACTCTGGGAGTTAATTCATACTATTCCAATGTGCCACCAAGTTTGAGAACCGATATTTCTTAAACAAAAGGGAATCCCAAACGTAAACAGTGGCACCATGGTAACAACTGGAAAGACATGCCATTGAAGAAGGTATTAATAGAAACAAGAAACAAAGCTAAGCAATAAGGTAAGTTAGGATATGAACGGTGCCAAACAAATACAGAAAGATAGCTATAAACTTACCTGACCTGGAGAGCAACTGGAGAGAAATTCAGGCTGAACGGGTGTTTCTGAGCTTCTCTGAACCTTATATTGGGTGCAGAGGGGAGCACACCTGAAAACAATGAAGAAAAAGAGGCATGGAAAACAAATCCAGGAAACCCAACACATCTGTGGTTCCCAAAGTTGTCTGCACCCTGAAATCACCTGGGGAGCTTTAAACACTCCTGCTGCCTGTATTCCACCCCCAGAGAATTCCATTTAATTAGACTGAGTGTGACCTAAGCATTGGGCAATTTAAAAGATCCACAGGTGAATTTAATATGTAAACAAGTTTGGGAATCACTACAATATATGTGGAACAGATATTTCAGAAGAATATGACCAAGCACACAGGAGAGGAGCAAAAATTAGAAGAAACAATAGAAGAAAATGATCCTAAGATGAAGAAAACCTTGTGCCTCATCACCAAAGGGCCTCACTGATGCTTAGAGTAAGTTAAAAGAAACCAACTCAGATATAGCCTCATAAATTGTTAAATTGCAAGGTCAAAGAAAATATCATGAAGATCCCAGGCAAGGTAAAAAAATTATGTAAATATACAAGGAAAAGGGTCAATGTCTACACAGTTCTAACCACAGATAGTAATATATAAATAGTAACCTGAACACAATAACCAGCCAAATTCTCATCCATGTGTAAAGGCAACCAATGATATTATCTCCATGTACAGAAACTGGGGAGAATTACCAAGAGAAGAAACAATAAAATTGAGAAGTCAAGAATGAGGGTTCTTTGCTACAAAAGAATGGGCAATGAGTGATACAACCACTAAACGAATGGGTTCTCAAACTTGGCTGCACATTGGAATCTCTGGGAAGCTTATAAGAGTACCACTGTTTTGCTGCTATGCCAGATATACTGATTTAATTGGTATAGAGTGGGCTCCTCCCGCCAAAGTATTTTTAAGTAGTTCCCTAGGTGATCTAATGTGTAGCTATGGTTGAGGATTACTGTACTAAAACAGTTAATTAAATAATTATCTCTGATAACAATTATTGAAAGCAGATGTATAATGAAAATAATAATTTAATAACAATCTGGCTCTAAACTTCCATATTCTATTTACTCCTTCCTTGGGGAAAATCAATTAAGTTGGTGTATTATTCTACAGTCTGAACACTGCCTGAGGGAAGTTCTCAGCCCCCATAAGCATCAACCCTGGCTGTGTGCATACACACATGCCTCAGATGTTAGGGAGTAGATGCTCCCTGCCCCCAGGTGAGGCTCAGAGTCCAGCTGGGATGAGGAAGTGGGGAAGAAGGGAAGTGCAGGAGGTCAGGAATCTCCTGAAGCTATCTGTGCTTTCCTTTGAGTTAGGCTTGATCTGTGAAGGGAATAGTGTCCTTATATGTGCCACCCTAAGTAATTCCTGAACTCCAATACAGCACACTTGAGAAGGGGGAGTGGGGAGTAAATAATCAAAAAGAGATGTTTCATGCAAGGGACGTGTTGATTTTTAGATAGAACAAATTAAGAAAGATACACTAAGAATGAGAGAACATACACACATGCAATTCCTTTTCTTTTTGTTTTCAAGTTTGGAATTAGAAAAAAATACATTTATGGTAATAAAAATTTACTTAGCAAGTGCAACCAAGCCAAAGTGTAGACCAGGGTTTCTCAACTTTGGTCCTATCAACATTCCTGGCCAGATAATTCTTTGTCGTGCGGGCTGCTGTGAGCACTGCAGGATGTTCAGCAGCATTTCGGTTCTCTATCAATAAGATGCCAGAAGCACAACCCTCCCCTCAGTTGTGGCAACCAAAAATGTCTCCAGACATAGCCTGATAACCCCAGGGGAACAGACTCACCACGGAGTGAACACCAATGGTTTAAACCAGATTTCAATATTCTGTTAGAAAAACTAGCAATTAATTTTCATCCTCTCTGGTTTGTATTAACTATGATCCTGTATTTTTACGTCATTTTATCCTTGACATTGTTAATCAGAGCTCAAAATTTGGTTCAAATATATTCTGAAATAATGGAAATGTAACCACTAATAGAAAGAAAACCAGACTTTATATAATCTAAGTCACTTAAAACACAAAACAACAAAGTCTCTTTGTCAAGAGACAAATTATTAAGAGCAGAAAGTTAAAGCAGGGTGATAGAAGACCAAGCATAACTAGTGAAAATAAATGTAAATGGAATAAACCTCCCCATTAGAACAGGAAGAACTACAGATCTAGGGTCAAAAATCACAAATTCAACTGTTCAGGAAAAAAAAGTTAGAATTAAAGGGCTATGCAAAATATACTTGGCAAAGCAAACCAAAAGGAAACAAGAACAGTGATATTATTGTCAAAGCTGAAGTTAAAGCTTAAAGCTTCATGGACCCAAAAGGTATATTCACATTTAATAGCGTTAAAATAATCTTGAACTCAGAAGACAGTAGAATAATGAGCTATTGTTATTTTCTTCTTCCTACATTGCTCTAATTTCTAACTTAAGCTCCTTGAAGGCAGCAGCTGTATTTTATTTATTGCGTATTCAGTGCCACTGTGTCTGCCAAGGAAATCACCCTCATTTATAAATGTTTGTTGGCTAAGTAGACGTGTTTACATGATCCATGGACCCTGATGGAGTTCAATGATTCATTGCATGGGCCTCTATTTCCTCTCTGTAAGATGAGAAGTCTCTGCTCTCCCACTTCTATACTGTGATATTTTTATCTCTCCCCACCCGTCCCTTTTTTTAATGCCAGTTGCCTAAATTACGCCTCAAAATTAGTGTTAAGCTTATGGGACATGCAGACATTAAGGATCTCCCATATTAAGCAGTTTATATTGAGAAAGTAGTTATTAATCTGAAATGCTATAAGATCCATATTCAGCAAAACTATAAGGTAGTGTTGCTATGAGAACAGTCACGTCAGATGGGATTACATTTTGACAGCTCTTTCCAGCCCCGTATCTTTCAGAGAGAACATTGCCTTGAAATGGTAGGTGAGGCTGCAAGCTCTGTGAAATTAGCCACACTGTTTTCCATTTTGCTAAGCCCGTCCCTGGCTCATAGTAGGTACTCAGTAAATGGGTATTGATTGTGAACTAAATAAAAGCCCTGTGTTTTCATTTACTAGATAGGGCCCTCAAAATGCCATTCTTTTCCTCTAAATTTCTCAATAGCTTTGAAGCGGGTATTTTAAAAATAGAACCTGTATTTGGACAAGAGGACATATGGAACAATCATAACGATGCCACTCAGTTTGTCACCACTCAGCTAGGACCACTACACAGGGGAAGCCACAGGAAAAGAAATCAAGACACTCTCAGCAACTGACTGAAGTGTGCACCCATCTCTCACCCAGGCTTCCTGCTCCCTGCCCCACCAAATTAAATAACACAAAAGAAAAAATACCAGTCTAACAAGGTCTTATTTAATGTTCCAGACTGACTCAAATCCATACTGATCAAGTTCAAAGTGAAGGTGGAGCCTGCAGCAATAAGTGAGATCAATATGAGGCCTTCATTCAAATATCTCACCTGTTAAAAAAATAAAACAAAACAGATTCTAACACTGTACAAAAACATTAGGTTGAGGAGAAAGCCAAATTTTTTTTTAAAAAAAGCTACTTTAAAAAGATGTAACCAAGTATTTATGCTTATGATAGATCTGAACATTTCTTTAAAAGAGGAGAAAAGATATTTTTAGGCAAGGAAAAAGAAGGAAATCACTAAGACTTGCCTAAAGCCCTTACTGATTTAGTTGCAAGGTTTAACTTCTGTGTTTCTATGATTTTTTTCTTAATGCAGCTCTAAAAATACCTTTTGTGGATGCTGAGTGTTGCTTTTTATATGTACTCAATCGATGAGTGCCCCATGTATGTGCCTAGCACCGTGCAGAGTATAAGAAGGATGCCCAAGAAATGTGAGACACAGCCCTATTGTCTAGGAGTGCACAAGTCTGTGCAGAAAAATGGGAATACACATACAAATGATTAAGATCTAAAATGAGGCAATATCTCATTAAAAGCCAAAATAAGTGATCCAAATAAAGACCACAGAAAAGCAATTCAGGAATAGATTAAAGAATGGATATTTCGAGAAGACAGACCTCTGCCACTTACTGTTTCCTTAAGCAAATGTCCAGCCTCTTTGTATACATGTTTCCTCAACCATTAAACAAGGAATGTGATACATCTATGTCATGAAGCTGTTGTAGGCAACAGGTGTCAAGAACACAGTTAGAAATAAAAGCAAAAATAAACAAATGGGACCCAATCAAACTTATAAAGTTTTGCACAGCAAAGGAAACCATAAACAAAATGAAAAGAAAACCTACAGACTGGGAGAAAGTATTTGCAAATGATGTGACCGACAAGGGCTTAATTTCCAAAATATACAAACAGTTCATACAAATCAATAACAAAAAAAACAACCCAATCAAAAAATGGGTGGAAGAGCTAAATAGACATTTGTCCAAAGAAGACATACAGATGATCAATAGGCACATGAAAAGAAGCTAAACAGAGCTAGCTAATTATTAGAGAAATGCAAATCAAAACTACAATGAGGTACCACCTCACACCAGTCAGAATGGCGGTCATTAAAAAGTCTACAAATAATTAATTCTGGAGTGGGTGTTAAGAACAGGAAACCCTCCTACATTGTTGGTGGGAATGTAAATTGGTGCAGCCACTACGGAGAACAGTATGGAGGTTCCTCAAAAAACTAAAAATAGAGTTGCCAAATGATCCAGCAATCCTGCTCCTGGCCATATATCGGACAAAACTATAATAATTCGAAAAGATACATGCACCCCTATGTTCATAACAGCGCTATTCACAATAGCCGAGGCATGGAAATAACCTAAATGTCCACTTACAGATTGAGATATATATATATGAATATTACTCAGCCATAAAAAAGAATGAAATAATGCCATTTGCAGCTACACAGATGGACCGAGAGATTTTCATACTAAGTGAAGTAATTCAGAAAGAGAAAGACAAATACCATATGATATCACTTATATGTGGAACCTAAAATATGACACAAATGAACATATCTACGAAATAAAAACAGACTCATGGACACAGAGAACAGACTTGTGGTTGGCAGGGGGTGGCGCGGGGGAGGGATGGAGTGGGCGTTTGGGATTAGCAGATGCAAACTATTATACACAGAAGGGATAAACAACAAAGTTCTATTGCATAGTACAGGGAACTGTACAGAGAACTCTATTCAATATCCTGTAATAAGCTACAGTGGAAAATTTTAAAGTAAAAAGTATATATATACAAGACAAATAGAATTAAACAATACTTAAACGAAAAAACAAAGAGTTGGCTATTGGAATTAAAAGAAGGGAGGATCTATATACATCTACATGAGCCAAAAGACCTAGTAGAGGAGATATGGCCTGTAAGATGGCAGAATTAGCTAGGTAGAGAAAATGTGAGCTTTGGCATATCATTTACCTTTTCTGGGTCTCAGTTTTCTCAGCAAGGTAACACATGTAATGGTTTCAGCACACTGCCTGATTATCTAGTGCTGAGAAACAAGTGACCCCAGAACTTGGTGGCTTAAAACACTTATTTTTCTCAGTAGCTGCAATTTGGGCAACACTTGGTGGGGACAGCTGTTTCTATTCCACTTGGCATCAACAGGGGCAGCTTGAAGCCTGGGGGCTGGAATCATCTGAAGGTTGTTGATCCTGGCTGGGGTCTTAGCTGGAGCTATTGGCTGGAAACACCTAGATGTTGCCTCTCCATGTGGCTCATGCTTCCTCACAGCTGGTGGCTGGATTCCAAAGGTAAATATGCAGAGAGCGAGAAAATGTACCCTTTCCTATGATCTAGCCTCAGAAGTCACATGACATCATTTCCCTCATATTTTATTGTTTGGAGCCCTTGCAGGTTCACAAGGAGGGAAAACTGACATCACTTCTAGATGGGGAGTGGGAAAGGATCCAAAAGAACACGTGATACCAGAAATATTACTGCAGCTATTTTGGGGAAATACAGTGTGCCACACCTACTGTGCTTTTTCTAAAATGTTTGTAGTCATTAGTTGTAGCAACAGCAGTAATACTGGAAAGAGGAAGCTTGGTGCAGAATGTCAAGAATTAGTAAGGCATTCAGCAAACATGCATTTATTACGGACATAACTATAAATAAGACACAATCCCTGCCCTCAAGGAATTATGATCACACAAACAATTATAACTCAATATGTTAAATTCTAGAACTGAGAACATGAAAAGCATTGGAGCTAAGAAAATTAAGTTTCTTGGAGATGGGGGAAGCCTTCAGTGACAAGCTGGAGGTTCAGTGACAACCATGGGGTTCAGGAGCTGATCCAGGTTTTCTGGGCCTTGAAGCTTATATGATTTGAGGTTCCTCTTTAAGAAAAAGAATGCAAAACTACAAATGCAAAACCAGGTATAGCACCTTTGAAAGGGCCTGTGAAAGTGAGGAGCCCTGACACTTCAGCTTTAGCATGAAGTAAGAGCAGCGAGACCTAAATCTGAGTGGAAAGGAAGTGAGGCCAAGAGGGAACTGACAGATTCGAATAAAAGGGAGGGGTCAAGGGACAAAGGGTCTTAGTAAGGCTGAAGAGCCCAAAATAGGGAATAAGACAGTGAAAGAACAGGGGCCATATTTGGAGGGGAGGCAACAGCAGGAAATAAGAATGTATTTACAGTTGGATCTGGTTTGGAGAGCCTAGAATGGCAGGAAACAAAGTTGGGAGTTTATATTGTGAGCAGCTGAAATTCACTAGAAGATTCTGAAAATGAGAGTGAAATGATTTATGAAGTTTAGTGGGTAGAAAGGTAGAAAATGCTTTTCATAGACAATCTTTTGATAACTACAAGCTATCTGTCAATGTCCCAGACCAGATAATTGGCATTTAGCTTTATTGCTTCTGCTAAACACATCACTGGATCATTTATAACAGCTAAAAATAGTAAATCAGAGTATTTTAAAACATGAATTGTTAAATAGATTTTTGGCATATTTGTTCTTTGGGACATTATTATTCAGTTGTTAAAATCATATTTATGAGAAGTCTTCACAAACTGAGAAAACACTTAAAATTTCAAGTGAAAAAAGCAAGATGCAAAACTATGTAACTATATATGTGTGTGTACATATATATGCATGTACATATACATGTACTTTTAAGTTATATGTACTTATATAATTGAGTACATATAAAACTACTATAAGAAAATACGTCAAATATAACAATGATGTCCTTAATTGGTCGCCATGTCGTGAATTTCTTTTACTCTTTTGTTTTTATGTATTTTTAATAACGTACGTGTGTTGATTTAATGATTGGGTACAAAAATTAATTAAAAACATCCTGCTCATTTTTCAAGGTCCATCCCCAAATCCCACCTCCTCAGGAAGACTTCTCTGATGTCTGACCCTTCTCACCCCTCGCCCACACCCCAGACCACAGCATGTATTTTCTTCTTTAAAATACATTAGAACTGCTTGTAACTCTCTTGCCACATAATCAGCATTCTGTACCAGCTCCTGTAGTAGCCCCCATAAGAACATAAACCCTATGACAAGGGACTAAGCTGCAGCCCCATTTCAGTGCCTTGAATACAGTTGGTATTAAATACTTACTGAATTGAATCAGGTTCAGGGTATGTTGGCATTTGTGTAGGACAGAGTGCAAGTTAGTCAAGCAACAAGGCATAAGTTGATATTTCCATAAAGGGAAAGTGCAGACAGACCACTTTCCAGTGACCCGTGACCATTCACTTTAAATGATGACAATAATACTGCTAAAGGGCTTTGGCATCTGCCATCTCTTTTCAACCTTATAGTTCTGTGAGGGGCAGATATTCTTATCTACAAGATTAAATAAGATGTATATGTAAAGTGCTTATGTGCCTGGCACTAAGTCGGTGAATAAATGGTAACTTTTATTTTCTGTGATTTGCTCAAAAGTCACAGAACTCAACAGTCAGAGTGCTAGGACTAGAATACTTTAGCCCTATCTCCTACTTTTCCACTCTGCCACAATCATAGGCCTGGCAAGCAACTGTCTCTCTTCTCTCCAAGCATTCCTGGGGTGGAACTGCGCCAGCAGCTAACAAGGGTGAAAAGACTCGATATCCTGTGCTTTTTAATCAAAAGATTCAGTCACTTCTCCAGTGACCCTGATCACCATTATGGCTCCAGAAAAGACAATTAGTCACTGAAAACTGAGGAATATTATCATATATTTAGTATCATCAGCCCACAGACTTTCCAGGAACAAAATGCAGTTCTTCCTAAAATGAATGCATCTTTCATGGCCATTATCCTGATGATAACAGCATTCATTTACTGAATGGCAACTATGGTTCTACCAGGTTACCTACATGGGTTAGCTCCATTTCATTATTACAGATACCCTATGAGGTATGCATTAGTATCTCCATTTTTCACATGTTCATTGAGGCTCAGAGAAGTCAACTAAATTTTCCAAAGTTTCCAAGCTAGTGAATGGCACAGCTAGGTCTGGCTGGCTGCAAAGACCATGCTTCTTTCACTTTGCCATATAGAGGTAATCAACAAATACACCACAGCAATGATGATATAGTAGGTTATCAATAAAAACCACATACTAATAACAATATAGTAGGTGATTTAAGAATACGGGTTGAGGTAAAATAACTGTCATCTTCATGTCATCACTTATTTTGCCATCTTCAGGTAGTGTGGATGAGAGAAGAGGGGAGAACAGTGAAATACATTCTTGTCCCATAAAACTGTTCTTATTTATTTACCTTCTACCAGAGTCAAAATAAGCATCAAAACCCAGAAACCTCAGAGTCAATCCAAGCCTAGTTTAACCTTAATTCCTCCCCAGGCCCTTCAAGTGGATGAGGCACATCACCAGCCCCTCCTTTTGCAGAACTTGACCCTCCATTCCCCTCCCTTTCCTAGCCTTTCTGCCTGTGCCCTCCTGGCACAGCGGCCGCCACTGCAGGCACATCCACAAAAGGTGAGTGAACACACTCGGAATGAACAAGAAGCCTAGGGGACAAGGTCAGGGCCTGTGTATCCGTCAGCCTTGAGGCAATGGGAGTAAAAGTGGGAATTGCTGAGGGGAGGAGAAGCCCGTGGTTTTTGGAAACTCAGCCTGGTTGATTGATGTTGCGTTCCCTTCTCTTTTGGGAGGTAGCGGGCAGAATAATCACGCTGCTCCCCAAAGCTGAAAGTTTGGGTTTTCTCCTTTTGTGCAGGCTGCAATGCTGTTTCTACCACCTGCCAAGGGCCAGCTGCCAGCTCCTTTGGGAAGCATTGTTTCGTTTTAAAGCAGGGGTGGAGGGAAGATGGAGAGACTCTGGCTCTTTCTTTCCAGAGAGCATTTTGTTCCTTCGGCTGTCAGGAAGCCTTTGTACAGACAGGTCTTTATTCCCAGGGCAGAAGAACTGGAGACAAGCATTAGACATTTGCCAGTTCTTGATCACTTTCCTCACCCTTTATACTTTGTTCTCTTGAAATTTGTTTAGACCATGTCTTTTTCTTGAAAGGCTTTGAGACCTTTTTCAAAATAAGGTTTATCTACAGTAAGGCTATAAAATAGGAACAGAGAAGAGGAAGCCCAAGTCAAGGGGTGAGGCAGCCATACATATTTTAAATGTAAAGATAAGCAAAGCTGCTGCGATTAAGCTTTTAAAATTAAGCTTTGTAATTAAAGCTAAAAATTAAGCTTTTAAAATTGTCTCTGAGATGCCTGCCAGATAGGATGAGAAGGGATACATAGCACGTTATATAACTGTCAGACTAGGATCAAAGAGGAATTTGATGTTAAATTGCCACTTTGGGCATCTGTTTATACCTGCCTTGAAATTGTCCAGGCCACAATCATTATGGCCGTTTTATATGAAGTAAGACTCGGCAGCTCTGAGGAGCCACTCGGGAGAGTAGATTCAAAATTATTTTCTGTGTTGAATCTCGGCCCAGCCAAAGAAGAGGTGCACAATCTACTGTTTAGGATCCTCAATTCTCTTAAAAGGGTGTTAACTGATCCCCTTTTTCAGTTGGCTGTTTCACCGAGGGGCACCACACTTAGCTGGCAACATATGAGAATTACACACTTTGTGTTTGATAAAGAGTATGATCTTGAGCTTTTTACCACACTGTATCTATCAAGTTTATTAAGGTAAGCAGTATTTATAGAGGAGGCGGGGGTAATTCAAAAGATTTCTCATCTACCTTCTTTCAGATACATAATACCTGCCAAGGGATTAAGTCAGGTCAGCTGGGAAGTGAATGATTTTTGTGGTACTATTTAATGGCCTCTCCCTAACACCCTCTCAGGGCCTTCTCTGAATTGCTTAAATATTTTTACTGAGTTACACCATGGTGTGATACCATCATCCTGTAATGAGAGGTGATAAAAAAAAAATAGCCCCTTAAATTTATTGCCATATCTCCCTACAGATATTGAGGCAGTCCTCTGCCCAAGAAGACTTGAGAGAAATGAATCTCCTACACCAGGAATTGGTGCCTTTCTTCCAAGGAAATGGCATGCTCTCATATTTTGGACGCAGACAGCTAGGACTGATCTGATTTTCCTTTTAGAATCAGCTGATTTGAAGCTTAGAGCTGAATCTGGTCCCCAAGTCAGAAAGTGTATAGGACTTCATCGCTTAATCATGCTTGAATAAGCCTCAATGCTGAAGCCCTTGGATGAGGCTACTAGAGTTCTCACTTTGCCTCACCTTAAATTAACCTGTCTTTAATTTTGTGAATTTTCTTTATTTCATTACACTGTCTTGCTGGAAGCTGTCTTGCTTTCATTACATTAGTTCTGGATGGAACAAGGTGGGATTAATAAGCACACTTTTTTTTAACATCTTTATTGGAGTATAATTGCTTTACAATGGTGTGTTAGTTTCTGCTGTATAACAAAGTGAATCAGTTATACATATACATATATCCCCATACCTCCTCCCTCTTGTGTCTCCCTCCCACCCTCTCTATCCCACCCCTCTAGGTGGTCACAAAGCACCGAGCTGATCTCCCTGTGCTATGTGGCTGCTTCCCACTAGCTATCTGTTTTACATTTGGTAGTGTATATATGTCCATGTCACTCTCTCACTTTGTCCCAGCTTACCCTTCCCCCTCCCCGTGTCGAACCTTTTTTTTTTTTTTTTAGATTCCATATATATGTGTTAGCATACGGTATTTGTTTTTCTCTTTCTGACTTACTTCACTTTGTATGACAGTCTCTAGGTCCATCCACCTCACTGCACATAATTCAATTTTGTTTCTTTTTATGGCTGAGTAATATTCCATTGTATATATGTGCCACATCTTCTTTATCCATTCATCTGTCGATGGACACTTAGGTTGAATAAGCACACTTCTTAAAAGAAAGTAAGGAGCATACTGATTCCTCAAGAGAGACAAAGGTTTTGCTGGCACTAAACTCTGAAAGAAATATGTAAAATGGGGATGTGACTTAGAGGCTACTGAATGGTAGAATGGACAAGGTCCTCAATGATAATTTTATAATGAGTACAGAAACTGCATTTGGACCACTTTTTTTTTTCATTTTAAAATAAATCTTTGACAAAAGTTAAAGGCCTAGGAAGTTGCTCAGTGCCCATCTACAGCAAAATGGATAAATTGTGACATATCACACAAGGGAATACTATACAACAATAACAACGAATGACCTACAACTACATACAACAATATAGATAAATCTCACAGAGGTAATGTTGAACTAAAGAAGGCAGATACAAAAGAGCATATATATGTGATTCCCTTGACATAAAGTTCAAGGTCAATTAGAGCATTTATGGTGTTAAAGGCAGGATAATTGCTTCCCCTGGTGGTGGTAGTCCCTGGAAGGCGGCACAAAGGGGGCTTCTGAGATGCTATTACTGGTTTGTTTCTTGTTCTGGATGCTGGTTGCTTAGGTACATTTACCTTGTGAAAATTAACCAAACCATGACATGATTTGAGTACTTTCATTATATGTTGTACTTCAGTAAAAAAACAAAAACCAAAAAAAGATTAGGAGGACCTACACTAAGTGAGGAGTACATTGAACAGCCTCAGTTTTGGAAATGGCCATAAATCTGATTTCAGCTTCAGCTTTCAAAAGTCCAAATAACCAAATGCCTACTTCACAGTCATTTCTGGCTTCCCTGAACTTATGCATGATCAATGATCATATGATCATAACCATTATTTCTTATTATTACATTTTAATAATGTCAGCAATATGAATGAGGTGTGTCACTTGATTTTATTGTTATTTTCAAACATAGGAAAGCATTCTAGTTGTATTAAGAAAAATCTCCTCATGCGGTTTATAAGTTGAATATTATTAGTCAGTGCATGATGCATATTTATTGCAAGAGTAAAATGCTATAACAATTAATGGTGTACAAAGTGGTTTTTTTTGGTACCAAAAACAATTTCAGCTTTCAAATGGTTAAATAAATAGAAAAATAAGTTGACAAATAAATGCTAAGAGAAAATGTTAGCTAGTTAATGTACATCCTTTTTGAGCCAACAAAGTATTTAAATATAGAAATTTAAATAACAATGCAAGGTGGAATAATAGAGATTCAATTGTATCATATTTCTAATCCTTGTAGAATTGTTTGGTGTATTAGCATCCATTACATTAAAAAACCTTTAAGGAATGTATTTAAATTGTCATTATTTAATTCCATTTAGGCCAAGAGTCTTTAAGAAAAAGTCTTATTTGGGAATTCTTCACATTTTGTGAGGACAAATTAAAAACAGAATGTCAAATTCACCATAGCAAAATTTCATGAGGAGGAAAAGCTCCAAAATCTTGTATAATAACCCTCACAATAAATTATCTTTGGTTCAAAGTAAAAAATAAAAAGAATATGAAGAAAAGAGGAAATCATTAGACACAAATGAGGAACCCAAACAGATTTTATTCTCACCAAACTTCAACAAAACGACTGATTCGATAAGACTATTTTAGGAAGACAATCCTTATATTTTTATCCTCCTGTAGAAGCTGAACTTTTAAACAAAAAGCTTGTTAAAATTATGCTATACTGTATACTAGTTAAGTACATAGCATTTTCATTATTTAAAATAAAAGTTTTTTAGATGTGTCCTAAAAACAAAGTTCCTTCCAGAACACATGCTACTGAAAACCTTTTATTCTGAACTACATTCTGTTGTGTACATGAGTCTAGTGATGTTATTAAATATGACAGTTTAAAGTGAGTCTCTATGTAGTACTAGAATCTCCTGTAGTATAATGACAAACCTTTAATATTTGACTACTAAAATTTTAATAATAAAATTGTCATTGCACAGCAAAGGAAACCATCAACAAAATGAAAAGGCCACCTACAGAATAGGAGAAAACATTTGCAAATCAGATGTCTGATAAGGGGTTAATATCCAAAATACATAAAGAACACATACAACTCAATAGCAAAAGAACAAACAATTTGATTAAAAAATGGGCAAAGGAACTGAACAGACACTTTTCCAAAGAAGACAATCCAAATGGCCAAGAGGTACATGAAAAGATGCTCACTATCACTAACCATCAGGAAAATGCAAATCCAACTGCAGTGAGATATCACTCACACACGCTGGAATGGCTATTGTCAAAAGGACACGAAATAACAAGTGCTGGCGGGGATGTGGAGAAAAGAGAACCTCTGTGCATTGCTGGTGGGAATGTAAATTGGTGCAGCCACTATGGAAAACAGTATAGGCATTCCTCAAAAAATTAAAAATAGATCTACCATATGATCCAGCAATTCCACTTCCGTATCTATACCCAAAGGAAATAAAATCATTGTCTTGAAAAGATATCTGCAACCTCACGTTCACTGCAACATTATTTATAATAGCCAAGACATGGAAGCAACATAAGTATCCATCAATGGATAAATAAATAAAGAAGTTGTGGTATGTATACACATAGTGGAATATTATTCGGCCATAAAAGAGAAGGAAATCTTACCTTTTATAACAACATGGATAGACCTTGAGGGCATTATGATAATGAAATAAATCAGACAGAGAAAGACATATGCTGTATGATCCCACTTATATGTAGAATCTAAAAATAAGAAACTTATGAAAACAGAGAACAGACAGCTCTTACCAGAGGCAGGGGTTGGTAGAGGGCAAAATGTACAAACTTCCAGTTATAAGATAAATAAGTTCTGGAGGTGAAATGCACAGCATGGTGACTATAGTTAACAATCTGTATTGTATATCTGAAAGTTACTAAGAGAGTAGATCTTAAAAGTTCTCATCATAAAAAAAAAATTGTAATTATGTGAAGTGACTGATGTTAACTAAACTTATTGTGGTAATCATTTCACAATACACACATATATCAAATTATTATGTAGTATACCTTAGAATAATACAATGTGATGTGTCAATTATATATGTCAATTATATCTCAACAAAACTGGAAAAGTGTCATAATGATTAATTTTTAGATAATATATCAGATTCATTCTTATCTCCTAGAGGTTCATTCAACAATAGTGATATTTGTCTTGGAGTACTAATTTAAACAGTTGGCCAGTTTTTAACTCATGCAACATTTCTATTTTTACTACACATGTAATTTAAGTACAATGTAGAAAGGTGAATCAGCCTGGGGCTAAGCCTCATGGTCTAAGAATTTGGCCTCCTCCAAGTCTCAACTGAACCAACCTCAGGGCCTTTGCACTCACTGTTTGCTCAGCCTGAAACACGTTTTGCCTAGGTCTTCACATCATTAATGCCTTATGACCATTCAGGAATTAGGTCAAAGTCTCTTTTCTAGAGGCCCACTCTGACATCCTCGTGAAAGCAGAAATACACCCAGCCCAGTTACATTCCGTCCTAGGCCCAGCACTCTGGATTACTTTGTTCCTGTGAGGATTTATTGCTAGTTGAAACTGCTGTATTTTTCCCCCATGTCCTTCTGTCTGTTTCTGCCCAATCAGGGTCCCTGCTCAGATGAAGGCAGTGAAAAGAGATGCTTTTCTCCTTCCTCCCTCCTCACTGGTGCACTGAAAGCTTCTGGGCAGCACCTCCCATCACTGTCTAAGTGCCCAACCACCTGCAGGAGGAGGTGTGACACACACAGCTATGAGACCGAATTAGGTAGGCAGCCACCCTGGCTCTACCATCTACCATCTGTGACTCTGGACAAGCTTTTTAACCTTGCTTAGCTTACTTGAGAGGCTAATTTTTAAAAAGCTGTGTTTTATTTCTTAAGCTGTGTGGTTAGGTATAAAGCTGTTTTAAATTTTTATATACATATATATAACTAATATTATTTCCATGTATTTAATATTTAATTTTAAAAGTATGTGAAGCACTAGTACAAAACACATAAACCACAAAGGTTAGCTTCCTTCCTACCCCCTTTGCCTCCATACTTTTTGGAACATACTATTTTCCTTGTCCAAAATGCCTCTTGCCTTCCAAGGCACTTTTCTATCTGGTAAGTTCCTATTCATCCTTTTATTTCTCTTAAAGGAAGCCTTCCCCACCCCAATGGCAAAGTTCATTGCTCCTTATCTCCTCAAACCCTGAATATGCTATACGGACCTACAAATGTTGCTTGCCTACTTATCTAACCCTACCCACCTGTAAGCTCCTTCAGATTGTAAAATATAGCTCATGCATCTCCTTAGCCTCAGCATCTATCCCAGTCTCCTTTATATAGGAAAAACTCGGCATTTATTACATTAATAAGTTAATGCACTGATAACTACACACGTAATCTTGGACAAATTACTGAATCTCTCTGTACTGTACCTCAGCTGCTTCCTTTGTAAAATGAGGACATTATTAACCATATTATAGGACTGTCAGGAAGAATAACTACAAAAGCTCCATGAGGGCAGGGACTTAACGTTTTTTGTTCACTGCTGAATCCCCAATGCCTAAAACAATGCCTGACACACAGTAAGCACTCAGTAAGTATTTCTAGCCTGACCTAAGCGCCACAGTCCATGCAGAGTGCTTGGCATACCGCCTGACCTAGGCGGTCAATAAATGTTAGCTATTATTAGTAAATTTCTATTCTGGTCAGGGTCTACCTCACTGAACACACATCGAGGCTGGAAAATTGTCAGACACTCTTAAGATGACATTTTCCTCGTCATGTAGCTATTCCCTTAATCACCCGCACCGAGCCCTCCCTCCTTCCCAGACTCTCCCTGCCAACCTCAGTTCCCAAGAAGCACGGGTCTCTTCTGAACTACTACGGTCTGCATGTTAGGGATCCTTGCTGGACCCTGGTCATCCTGAGTCCCCAACTAGCCTGTGAACCCCCTGAGGTGCCTTCTGTCACCCCCTCAACAATACAGAGGGACTGATGGTTGGTCCACCTACTTAGTGAGCCGGCCTACTGACTCACGACCCCCTGCATTTAATACACCCTCCCCCTGCACACATACTCCTATCTTCAATCTCTCTCTACCCCTGTCTCGACTCCTTCACCTCCTTGCAAAAGTCTGCCCATCATTTACCAGATTCCATCTTTGGGGCATGGTTCAATTCAATCCGTCTTAAGTTCCCCTAGGCATTTCTCACCCCGCACTCCCCTTCGACACCATGCAAAGCCCGAGATCCCGCGAGATTTGGCTTCCGCTCAAAGGAGCGGTCAGGGCCGCCTGATTCCACCGTTCTCTAAGTAGCCCCTGAGGCTCGGTGCATCCCAGCCCATCACTACACAGCACACCTTTCCTGCTCCTCCTGCTCCCTGTTTGCCTTCCTGGGAAACCCCATACTCCACCCACCCGGCCCAGGCCGCGGCCCACAGGTGTCCTCCTTGGTGTTTTGTAGAAGAGAGAATATTTCATGAGGGAGGGGACTGCGTGACGGGCCCAGCTCCCCAATTGCTTAAGGTGCTGAAAGAGAGAGTACTGACCTGAGGCTGCTCTTCAGGAGATAAGCTCGAGGGGCAGGCAGTGATGGTCACCGGGGATAAATTTTAGATGCCTGCAGCTGCTGAGAGGAACTGCCGGTCCCGAGGATGTACAATGGAACAGTGCGAGCGAGTTGTAGCAGCCTTTGACCTTGGCAGGCATCAGATAGGGGTCCCGCTCCAGAAGCCTCCGCTGCCCGGGCGCTTGGGGCTTCTGATGGCTAGAGATTTGGGACCGCGCATGCGCAGTTCGCTGGCCCAGTGCAGCCTGGGGCGGTCCCTCTTCCCGCGCAGCCTTTGGACCAAAGCGTTTCCCCTCACCTGTGGGATCCCCTGGAGCCCGGAAGTGCTGCACTGTGACTAGGGGGTCGGGTGGGGGTTGCGTGATAGGTGGTGAGATTTAGACTTCACCAACTTCCGAGGGGTAGAGGATAACCCAGGTGACTTAGACAAAGTTCTTGTGGTTGAGGAGCCGGGAGAAGTAAAAGATGCCTTCCCTGCCATTCATATTTGTCTCATCCTTCAGAGTCCCCTAAGGAAATGCCGCCCTCCAGGAAGCTTCTTCCAGGGAAGTGGCTTCCAGTGAAGCCACTCTGTTTTGAGTATCCCTTTGTACGACTCCCCCTCAGGGGCTGGATTCAGCACTTGTGTCTGGGGTGCCCTGAGTAAACAGGCTTTCCCTGAGGGCCTCAGAGTGCTGGAGAATTCTTAGCATCTCCGTCTCCCAGGAGCTCCTGGCATGCAACTGACACTTGATGACTGTTTGTAACTAAGGAACTTATGCACATTTTATTCTTTTCTTAGTATTAAACTGTTTCTCCAGGGATTGGAGAGCCCCTCCCAGTCCTGGACTGTTGCAAGGGGCTATTAAAGGTCTGCTCAGTTAAAGAAGCAGTAAGCACTGCTTCAGAAAATCCTCCCGGCCCAGCCTGGAAAAATCCTAAGACTCAGGGACAGTTGCCTGTTCCTGCCTCTCCTGTACACATTCAAAGTGCCAGCTCTCACAGCTAGTTTCCTAACTCTGTGATTTATGATCTGTTTGGCCTTGGGAAAGTTAAGTCAACTCTCTGAGCCTTGGTTCTCTCATCTGTAAAATGGAGGTTAATTTACCTTTCGTGGTTGTTGTGAGGATTAGAATTGATGTTTTTAACAGTGCTACAATTAATATAGTAAGAATTATAATGCATATATCCTTTAGTTTGTGCTCGGCACTGTTCTAAATGCTTTACATGTGAAGGGGATCAGGATATGCCACCCCCAAATATGCCACTTTGGCATAATGATTATTTTGAGCTGAAGGCAATTAGAATCAGCAGGTGCAGAAAAAGTTCTCTGCCCTCCCCTTATCTGTCCAAAATCAAGGCATAAATTTTTCTTTGTGAAGGTGTTTTCCCCACCTCCCTGTACCAGGAAGAGGAGAATGACTTATCACTGGAGATGAAGAGTCGACACAGAGATGAGTTTGCATACACAGAGCCTACTAAAATAACCCATATCTTCCATTAGCTCCCCCATATTTCCCCATTTATTTCACCTCCCCATGATGTATCATCCCCTGAAGCCCAACCTCCCCTCCTTTGTAAAAAGTCTGTAAGCCGCCAAGTCTAACCACTTTTTTGTTTCATTTCTTTTTTGTGAAAGCTTGCGCATGTAAATATTAATAATTATGTGTGCCTTTTCTCCTGTTAATCTGTCTTTTTAAAATTTAATTCACAGGTCCCGGTTTTAGAACATAAAAGGGTAGAGGAAAATGTTTTCCTCCCCATCACATGAATTCACTCATTTAATGCTCCTAACAACCCTATGAGGTAAGTGCTCTTATCCTAATTTTACAGAGGAGGAAACAGACACACAAAGAGGTCGTGTAACCTGCCCAAGATTGCATGGCTCATTAGTTGTGGAGTTTGTGAGATCCAAATTGCTCAGGCATTCTGATTCCATGGTCCATGCTCTTAGCCTCTGCTTAATAAACAGTAGTTTTTACATTAGCTAACAATAAGCTGCAGTTATTCTCATGGTTAAAAATCTATAATTCTCTACCTTAAAGAAATACTCTGAAGATAGCCCTTTCTATTCTTCAATTGAAAAATATTTGAAGCTGGGAAAAAAGACGTAGTTTATTCAAAGGTGATGCTGCAGGGAAAACATGGACATTACTGTGTAAAATGTTCAGGACCCTGAAATATTATGTGCAAACCTCAGGCTTCCCATTAAGCTATTTCCTAGAAGATTAAGTTCCAGCATAAAATACTAACCAGAACATGCACTTCTGCCTCAACAATATTCATTTTAAAACTTCCAATTTAAATAAAACATTTTAACTCCAGCTTTTCATCCCATAGCTTGTCTTAACGTCCCCAAAGCCTTCATGCAAATCCACTTTACTTTTCCATCACAAATTGTGGAGCTATTGTTTTCCTGGAATTGAAGAGAGAATTTATTCAAATTTGACCTAAAGCTATAGATAATAAGCCACTGAAAACAGTTCCCCCAGACACACAACTATGTCCCCACCCAATATAGTAGCCCCAAAGGAATTCTTATGGCCTAGTTATATCCTCTGGGGATGGGGGTGAGGGTATTCAAACCGAATATGCTGACACTGCACTAACTATATACCAGGTACCCTGTAATGACACCTTTGGATAACACAGAAAATGATTGTGTTCCAAGGATGGGCTATAATGAGAGGGGAGGGTACAGAGAGCCACAGGCGGCATTGTTTCCAATCTAACAACACAACTGGGGGCAGGGGCAGACGTGTGCTTGTTTTCAAACTAATAAATACTGTTGTTTTTGCACAAGGCTTTTGAGGAGAGCATGAAGTTTGAAAAGCCAACCAGCATTAGTAGATTTCTAGTTCCCCTACAAAGGTAGAAGTAGGCAGAGCAGCCTGACCAATGGAATTCTGTATGGCACTTGTTGGTCACTGATAAATTTTCTACCAAGTTCACAGATTTCCTCTTCACTGAAGCTCTATTACTTGGGCAAATGACTGGGCCTCTTTCAGCCTCAGTTTCTCTATCTGTTAAATGGGGATGAATTATAACAGGTAACTCATAGGTTATTGTGATACACACACATATGTACATAATATTTTTATGTTGTTAGATAGAAAGAAAGAAAAATAGAACCCACACAGTACCTGGATCATAGTAAATGAATAATAAATGTTAGCTTCCCCTTATGTCTCCCAAGTTCCCCCTAATTTGATGGAAAAGAAAAAGTGAAATCATCCCGTTTGGAATGAAAATGAAACCCAATCTTTCATGTGCTCTATGAAGACAAGATCCATTCAGACAAAAGAAAGAGCTCAAAGCCGAGCAGCATCACTCTATAATCCTTTACAGAATGGTGACACTTGGCTGATTTGTCAAAAATCCTGCTACATATCCACACTGGGTGCTTCTAATGAATGTCAGATTTTAAGAATCAACGACATTGACATTACTCCATGGAGCAAAGACTGACGGCCCAACTTATAAATTCCCTGACGCATGTATTAGCAAGGAGGCAAGATGAGTTTTCTGTTCACTGGTCTTGTTCTGCTGTCAAATTCTGGGGGACTTGCATTTCAAGCAATATACCTAATCTCTTTAAATTAAATTATCTTCCTTTCACCAGCCAGAAATTTTTTTAGAAGAATATTATCAACTAAGTGGATCAGAAAATGTGGGTTTAAGTCTTGCTTCCTTGGTGAAATGATATTAAAATGAATGTTATTCCCCAGATAAATGATGTGTTCCAAGGGTCATACACTACAGCTGTTAGAAAGGTTTTTAAAAGAACTTTCAAATCAAAGGAGGAAGCACATATAAAATTAGAGAATTTCCTTCTTCAAAGGAATAGTGGGGGTGTTTTGCTTTTATCAGAACAATGATAACTTCCCCATCTCAATCTGGCTTCTCCATTGATATTATTTAATCACCAATACTATTGAATTGTTAGGATGTGTGTAAAATATTTTTCTGTGTAAAAAATACTCTCAGCTTACCAGTTCATTGAGAAGTTGTTTTTAAACTAAAATCCCACATACCTGCCATTAAAAAATGCTAAGCTCTGCCTTTGCCTCATCCTCTCATCATATGGCCTATTTACTGCATAAAGCTTTTTTACGGTGATGGTCACAAATATTGACCCCTCTTTTGGTGTAGTAAATGCTCACTTTGAGTTCCTGCCCAACACATACTTAGACGTTAAAAATTTCCTTGTGGGCTTCCCTGGTGGCGCAGTGGTTGCGCGTCCGCCTGCCGATGCAGGGGAACCGGGTTCGCGCCCCGGTCTGGGAGGATCCCACGTGCCGCGGAGCGGCTGGGCCCGTGAGCCATGGCCGCTGAGCCTGCGCGTCCGGAGCCTGTGCTCCGCAACGGGAGAGGCCGCAGCAGAGGGAGGCCCGCGTACCGCAAAAAAAAAAAAAAAAAATTTCCTTGTGATTTCAAAGCTAAAACAGACTAAGCCAAATTTGCCCGAAGTCTTATATCTAGTAGTTGGAACCCAGTCCTCTTGACATTCTATAAGGCCAAGCTGAAATCTGTACTTTTACCTTTACTTTTAGGCCTTATTATAAAGCCTTCCTCAGTGAAGTCCAGACCAGAGGTCAGCACATTTTTTTTCTATTAAGGATAAGACAGCAAATATTTTAGGCTCTGTGGGCCATATGGTTTCTGTCACAACTACTCAATTCCGCGGTGCTATGCAAGAGCAGCCAAAGACAGTAAGTAAACGAATGAGTGTGATGTGTTCCAATAAAACTATGTCTTGGTTAGACTCATACATAACACACATATCATTAGCTGTGTTTATATCTTATCGCCAGGACTAAGTAGTAAATTTGTTAAGAGTACAGAATCATCTTACCCTGCACTGCCAGCCAATCTAAGTCATGTAATACAATCTCTTTTTTTTAACATCTTTATTGGAGTATAATTGCTTCACAATGGTGTGTTAGTTTCTGCTTTATAACAAAGTGAATCAGCTATATGTATACATATATCCCCATATCCCCTCCCTCTCGCATCTCCCTCCACCCTCTCTATCCCACCCCTCTAGGTGGTCACAAAGCACCGAGCTGATCTCCCTGTGCTATGGAGCAGCTTCCCACTAGCTATCTATTTTACATTTGGTAGTGTATATATGTCCATGTCACAATCTTGACATCAAGTAGTTTCTTAAAAATACCTACCTGATAATTGATAAAATGAGAGGTGGAGGGAGGAATGTATATATACTACAAGGGGTTCCTCCTGGAGATTTCTAGTTACTGGAATCAGCATTGTGGCTAGATAGCTTTAGTTCTACAAATGATGATACATACAATTCCATGTTCTGAGGAAGCTCTGAGGATCTTAGAATGTTTCACTCCTTTTTCCCCTAATTTACCCAATATCCATTTGATAAGGAGTGTTATGGCTAGTAAATAATTCTAGGAAATTAGATTGCTAGATTAAAATCACCAAATTGTTTTCTTGGTTATAAAATATTAAAAGCACACTTGCTTTTAAGTGAAACTTTCCAGTCCTGAAGACTGGGGGGATATAACAAACCCTAAAAGAGGTCCTACCATGCTTGAACATTGTGGGACTATGGGAAGCCCCTAAAGAGCTAAGTCTTTCAAGTAAGTTAGAAAGATAACATTTTCATTCTACTTGACCATTCTCTGAGAGTACCCCTTCCTGTTTCCATATTAGCTTGGAGAAAGCATGGGGTTTAATACCTGGCCATAGAGATGCTGTCTCAAAGACAAAGATACCAAATACACTGTACAGCCTATGAGGACACATGTCATCTTGTACTTAGAAATTACTGAGTAATTACTAAATGGCAGACAGTAGTAATTCAGCTACTATCCCTGTTTGTTCAAGAGCTTTCTGTTCTATAATCTAGTCAAGTCTAGACTGCCATTACAAAATGGGCAATGGTTTTCACTCCACAATACAGGTAGAAATGAAATAAGCTTGTGAAGGCATAATTTTTTTCCTTCCTATCAATAAACTTAAACATTGGAGATTATAGTGCTCTGGATGGTAATTATTTCTAAAGGTTTATAGTCTATCTTGTTTGAATTTATCCCCTCCAAGGAAGGGGACAAAGCTACCCCTGCACCAGGTAGATAACATAACATGTGACTTCACCATGACCAAGGAGAACGTGGATGAATTTTGAAGGTGAGATCAACAGCTTTTCAGGAAGAATATGAAATTTTGTATGACTTTAATGAAAACATCAGCCTTCTTTTTTAGGGTAATAACAGAGAAGGTCATGGGTGTGGCAAGAATGATGGGGCCTCCATAGCCCAAAGAGGAAGAGAATCAAGAATAAAGTCAGGGGGCTTCCCTGGTGGCGCAGTGGTTGAGAGTCCGCCTGCCGATGCAGGGGACAGGGGTTCGTGCCCCGGTCTGGGAAGATCCCACACGCCGCAGAGCGGCTGGGCCCGTGAGCCATGGCCACTGGGCCTGCGCATCCGGAGCCTGTGCTCCACTATGGGAGAGGCCACAACAGTGAGAGGCCCGCGTACAGCAAAAAAAAAAAAAAAAAAAAAAGAATAAAGTCAGGGTCTGGAATTTGAACATAAGTTTTAGACTAAAATTATTGAGACTAAATGTGGATTTTATGAATGATTTTAAATCTGAAAAAATCTAAAAATTTAATTTTAGTGTGGAAAAAGCATAATATAATCACTAAGAGATTAGGCTTTAGCCCCAATCAACCTGAGTGTGAGTCCCAGCTCAGCCCATTCTCAGCTGTGTGACCTCTGGCCCACAGAGCCCTCTAAGGCTCATTTTATAAGTTAGGTTTTAATCTAAACAAGAGGGATAATCATAGTACTCACCTAGGTTATTGTGAGAATAAGTGGAATAATGCATCAGAAGTGCTTGCCCAATGTCTGCAGCACAGTAAACACAAACACTCAAGATACGGTAGGTTTTATGGGATACTTGTGACCAGAATGGAGTAAAGTACACCATAATTCCTGTAACACCAAAAGAGTACATAATACCCAGAGTTCCTCCATGAAACTTGACCTGGCTGTGCCTGCCAGCCCTCATTTCTTCTTTTCTCACCATCAACAATCCTCAACCATTCATGCACCAAGATTTTACTGAGCACCGGCTGTATTCCAGGTGCTTTACTAATCAATGATAACAAATTAGACACCTTCTGTCAGCCTAGATACTCTCTAAGTTACTCTCTCGGAGGGAAAGAAAAATATCTAAAAGGCAGAATGTGCAAAGTTCCACAATAGAGGTATGGACACTGAACAAGAGCAGGGTGGAAGAAGGCAAAGAGATCTCATTGGGGGAAATCACAGAGAACTACCTAGAACGGGTAGTGTTTGACTTGGGCACTGAAGGATGGATAGGATTTTTTCTGATGGAGGTAGAAGAGGAAGAAGTGAATTCCAAATTAAAGGTTCAGTTGAGGAAAGAGACGGGTGGTCAAGCACTGGGGGTCCACTTAGGGTCTAGTGAGGACTCTAGCTGCACTGGATAATAGGGTGGGTGGGAAGAAGTGTTAGTAGAAGTTGTTGGAAAGGTATGGTGGGGACAGTGCGTGGACCCCAAATGCCAGGCTGATTCAGAAGAACCTGCCCTCCAAGAGGCATGTTTTCTTTAAAAAAACACCCAGCAGTGGTCAAGCAAGATGAGGACTGAGATAAAGCTAAAGGTTTGAACATTAGGAAGCCACCAAATGCAGTTTCTATGAACTAATAGGAGCAGAAGCCAAATGCAGTCACTTGAGGAGCTAGAAGTTGGTGCGGAAATGTGTTTTGACTTCTTTTCTAAAGAAAACTGGCCATAGCTTGATATGAGAAAAAAAGGGTTTTGTATTTATTTTTGTTTCAAAAAAGGGAGGCCTAAGCATATTTTAGGCTGAGGGAAGACAGCCAGAAGGGGCAGAAGAAAGAGCAAGAAAGAATGTATAGTAGAACTATCTTCTCCAAGACCATACTTCATACTAGCCATGAAGTTTCCTTATTTTGAAGACTTTGAATTCTGCAAAGATGAAGCTATTTCTTCTGCAGACACAGGAGTGAGACCAAGGTGGTGAGTGAAAATACTTGAAGATCCTCTGGTTAAAAGGGGGTAGATTGAAAGCTCTCAAGTTGTAGAGCCTTGAGCAATAAAGATGATGGGACTTAATCTTCTCCAGGTGCAAGGAATGGAAATAGGCATAGGAGTCTGAGAAGCCTGAACAATGGTTGGTTCAGCCACTATGGGGAATACAGCAGGTAGTTGACAATAAATTTATGGAGCCAGAGGCTAGCTAGGGTAATAGAGACCAGCTATTGAGTGGACCATATTACCAATGTTTTCATGACTTTCTCTAGACAAGGGAGATGAGAAGGCAAGCGATAACAGGTTCCTCAAGTTGGAAGTTGTCAAGGAGGAATGGTGATATATGATATCACTGATAGTGGGAGACAATAGGGAAGAAAGAATTCTATGAAAGGAAGGAGTAGGTGACCATTGGGTTTTGGCCAGAAGGGAAGGAAAGTGGTTCTAGGAGAGGGATCAAGGGACTTATCCCTTGGTTTTGATGCTAAAGACTAACAAGTACCTCATGAGGAGCTAGGGTAGAAAGTGGAAGGTGGGAGTAGAGAGAGGTAGAAGGTGCGGGATTCTGCTCAGAAAAAGGAACTTGTGACTTCTGGATCTTTTCTGGCCCACATGTTTGTGACACCAAGAATACTAAAACTTTAGGTAGCCAAAATTTGCTTGCATTCACTTCCGCACTTAATATATACTGTCAAATACGTTATGTAAACACCTTGTCAGTGTAATAAAATTGTGAGTTTCCTCACAAGCAAGCATAACACACTCCTTTCTTTCATAATGCTGAAATATGTAATAAGATAGAGGTTTGTCATCAGTGACCAATAATTGTTGATGAATTGAATTGAAATTCATTGACAATCATGGTGCTTGACTCCTCAAAGCCACTACTCTCCTTCTCTGTAACTGCCAAGGATTCCACTATGAGAGATGCAATCAGGACATTGCCCAGGTACCTTCTGAGGCATCAGAACTCCATTTCTGGCACTTAAAATCTAGAATATGCTTACAGATTCATAGAACAACACTTGGTAGCTTTAATCCATCCAGGGATTGAGAAACCGTTATTGTTGTGGCTAAAAGGATGGCTTTTAGAAGCCAACAGCCCTGGGTTCCAGTCTGAGCCCAACCCCTTATTAAGAGTGTGACCTGGGACGTCCCTGGTGGCGCAGTGGTTAAGAATCCGCCTGCCAGTGCAGGGACAGGGGTTCAAGCCCTGGTCCGGGAAGATCCCACATGCCGCAGAGCAACTAAGCCCGTGCTACTACTGAGCCTGTACTCTAGAGCCAGCGAGCCACTACTGAGCCCGCATGCCACAACTACTGAAGCCTGCGCACCTACAGCCTGTGCTTGGCAACAAAGAGAAGCCACCGCAATGAGAAGCCCACACACCGCATTGAAGAGTAGCCCCTGCTCGCCGCAACTAGAGAAAGCCCGCATGCAGCAACGAAGACCCAGCGCAGCCAAAAATAAATAAATAAATATTTTAAAAAAGAGTGTGACCCTCTATCAATTATTTAGCTTCCCTATTCTCTGTCTCCAATCTGTTAAAAAAAAAAAGTAGTGGTGGAGTGGCACAGTATAAACCTCATGGGATCTTTGTATAAAGCATTTAGCACAGAGCCTGCTATATAGCAATCTACCAATAACAACAGCGACTGTTTAGAAACATACACTGAAGTGCTATGCTACCTCTAAGCTTTAAGCAAAATTCTGGAGAATTTTGATAGGAGGAAGAGAAATCTTATAATCTCTACAAATCTTAACCTCTCTTTGCATCAATCTCCTTATCTGAAAATAAGAGTAATCTAATGCCTACTTCAGAGAGTTCTTACAATCATTCAATGAGTTGATATTTGCAAACTGCTTGAAACAATGTCTGAGAGCAATAAGCACCATTCAGGTATTTTTAGGGACTCTGGGTTTGCGATGAAAGGTTCTGCAAGTCAGCTGTCATTTGCAGTTTCTTTCTCTTCAGGAAGATTCTAGGAATAAATGTGTGGCCATGGTTCTGTAAGGCCTGGACTATAAGCCAGCTTCTCAGAATGTCTTGTCTGAACAGGCTGTCATCCCCATTATCTTTATACAATAGTCTAAAAGAAATTACAAACTCTTCTCATTACTAACTTCTTCTTTCCAGTTCACATCAATATCATCCTGGCTCTTCTCCCAAGTCCACGGCACACATCTCCCAAGCTGCTCTATGTTGGGTTGAAGTGTCTTGCCCAATCAAGGTGGCAGATGGTCTGTGGTTGTATCTGAGAGTTCTCACAAAGAGAACCAGGTTGACCTTTCAAGTTCCTGCGTTTCTCCAACTCAGGACATATGAGTGGGGCCCATAGGTGGAGTACTGTGGGAAAATGTCAGTAGACTCAAGTTCAAGTCCATGTAATTTTCTAGTTTCAGAGAGGGTGCAGGGAGGTGCACCTCCAGCCAAATGAGCCCAAAGAAGTGTTTCAATTCATCAGTGGAGTGACAAGGCCTCTGCTGGGTCGGCCTCAGAGCTGAGGGGGGAATGTTATGTAGCAGAGGCAGTAATAGAAAATGATTTGCAGGATTAAAAAGGAAAAGGAGGATGGCTTCTCTTCATCTCTGAAAGAAAAACTGCACAGGCTAGTCTTAGCAGAATTGCCAAGTAGGCACATTTCACGGAGAAACACTTTCCTCCCTTCTCTCCCCTTCCATTCCCATGCCTCTGCCACACTTCCACCCCATGCCTTGACTCTTCTCAGACTTTTCAGGCTCCCAGAACCGACCAAGTTAGGTGGACAAACCAAGCACCAATTAGAACACTCACAAAACAGGGACAGTGATGTAAATATATTTTGCCATCATAGGAAAAACCACAACTGAGTTTTGACTTTTTTACCCTAATTTTGTAAAATAAAACTGTCTTTGGTTTGCACTGCATACTGGAGGCAATGGACCATTATGTCCTCCGTGCTTGGGGCCTCCATGGTTCTGAAAGCCTTGCCTCTGGCCTGCGCCCCCTGGTCTCTAGACCCACTGGTCCCTCAGAGGCCTGATACAGATTGCTGAAGCTGATGATGCCAAAATGTCTGTGATTGCCAGTGCATTAGGATGGGAGCTCCATCCAGAAAACCCATTTGTATCTTAACAGGAACTTCAAGGAGATGGATGGTTAGACAGATGGATGATGGATACGTAGATAGATGATTAGATGATAGATAGATAGATAGATAGATAGATAGATAGATAGATAGATAGACAGATAGATAGATAAAAGCAAGGGGAAATTCCAGGCACCTTGATAGGTCAGAAAAGTAGATGTTTGTAGAAAAAACTCTTTCTGCTTCCCTCAAATCTTATTGCATTAGTGGCTGTGGTTGATCCTGGAGTCTGTCTTTGCGGGCTATTTTCATCTAACTTTCAAATAACAGGTCTGGCAATAGGGCTGGTGGGTAAGGGTGGGGGAAACACCTCCTCTGAGTCCTTTACTTCCACCTGATCGTCAGTTATCCACAGAAAGTAACCCTAGGCACCTTTCCTACTGTGCTGTTAGTTTATTTTTCTTCTACAGTCTGTACCCAAATATATAATTTTTCCTCTTCTTGGTTTGTAAACGGCTCAGTCACTAGGGAAGAAAAGCACAGTGATTACTAATGGGAGATGCCACTAAAGTTTCAGCTGTGAACAGGAGAAATCCAAGATGACCCATCATCTAAATGTCAACGCAAACACCATGCCATTCAGAATGAAACAAGGAAGCCTGCATGCAGACAGCCAGAATATATTACCAACTGCATATTTAGCTCCAGAACTCTTGAATCTTTGCAAAGAAATTTAGGGGCTTCTCGCTTGATTAAATAGCCTGTGATGGAGGATTCAGTTGTTCCCCACAATAGTTGCATGCAAATGATAGATTCACATGGACTACAGCATCGAGAGCCCTTAGGGGGCTGTACATTTTTAAGTAATTCTGCCATTGTTTTTGCATAGTAATTGGAAACTTACGTTCTATTGGGATGTGATTCTTATTAGAGGAGAAGGTAGCTGCTCTCTGCTACAGGATTCTATTCATTTAGGGTCACGGGGACTTAAAGACAGAGGAAGAGCCTACATTTATGCTCTAAAAGGGGATCTGCATAAAACACCAGCAAATGTCTAGCCTGCATTAAAAGCTAACTTCCACTTTCTACTTTCATCTGCCTCTTTTCCCAGCTTCCTATTATTTATTTAGCCTGATTCTGCTTTGCGAATAAGTGACTCCCTAATGACCGAGTAGTAGCTAGAGTTAAATTAGTCATGTAAGAGCAGCAAATTAGTAAATGGCACCCCCGTTACCAGAGAAAGGCTGTATCATGTGATGTGCTTAACGTGCTATTATCATCCAGAAGCAGGAGCTGTCCTGTGCGTATGATGCGTCTCAGCGGTCCAGCTCACCATATGGCATGGGACTTGGCTGGGATGGAAAGCTGTGGGGTCATCTAACCATACCCTCCCACCCATTTCTTCCTTGTGCTTCTTGGATATTTGAGTGAATGCTAGCCTAAGTCAGGGTCATAGAACGCAACTGACAGCCTCACAGGAAAGGTCAAGTCTGTGACATTGCGAAACTCCACTAACATAAATGAGGACGATCAGCCAGCCGCGTAGGGAAGGAGGGGGGCAGAAGGGCTTTGCATTCTTGCTATGCAAAGTATAGGCTTTGGACCAGGAGCCTCAGCGTCACCCAGGAGCTTATTAGAAATGCAGGCTCTCTAGCCCCACCTAGACTTCCTGAATCAGAATCTGCATTTTCACAAGATGCTCAGATGATTTTTATGCACATTCATGTTTGAGAAGCACTGGCTTACATCTCTAAATGTCAGCATCCAAAACACAGAGACCCTGTGAGCCTTAGTCAATCCTCTACTGACAGTGTCTGGACCAGTGCCTGGCACACAGTAGGCACTCAGATATCTGTGCAATGAATAGAATGGGCATGAAAAAAGAGAAGGGAAAAAAAAAACTGCATGGAAACATAAAATAACTTTGGCAGCAATGAAATGGGAGAGAGGGAGGAAAAATCAAGTTCCAAAGGAAAAAGGAAAATCAAAGGCAGCACAAAGCATCCAGGGGGCTCCACCTGGCTGGTGGAGATGGGCTGTGGCCCCACCTACTGGCCAGAGTGGCTGGAGTGCCATCCTTGTCCATGACCTTCATTCACAAGTCTCTGCCTCTCCCACTGGCCTTAGGATGCTGGCCCCCTATCTTGCTCCACCAGGCCTGTTAGGCACAATTATCTGTCCCACACAGCGCTATCAGGTTACGTTAAAGCTGAAGCTTAAATGCACCAATGTAAACTCTTTACAGTGTCTTTAAAGTTCTGACCTCTGGGTTTTAGTGGATAGGAGGTCAATGGTGATTTACAGTAATCAGTCTCCTGGGGAGCTCGTGAGCCCAGAGCTTGAGCTTTCCAGCTAGAGAGGAATCATCAGGACCCTAAATATTGAGAGAGAAAAAAAGTCAATGTGTCCCTGTAGACAAAAAAATAAATCAACCCCAAACTCTGTTTTGTCCTCAATTCCCTTTTCATCTGGTCTGGTGGAGGAGAGTGTGGCCATACACGTGAAGGCAGGAAACTGAGTGTGCATGAGTCTGGGGTATGTGGAAAGGAGGGTATGTCTGTTTTCCTGGGCATGACAAAATGAAAGAGACTATTCAGCCCCCAATTAGGTTAATTAATCCAAATATGTAATTGTTTTTGATTTTTTAATTAGATCGGTATGGGAAATCACTAACTGAATGGATTTACTCAGTTTTGGATGTATATCTTACTCAAAAGTAAGATGCTTTTGATATGATAATGGCTAATATCTATTGGGATCATGTGGACACTCGGCTGAGTACTTTATTTGCTCATTCAATCCTAACAACAACTCAATGAGATAGGAACTATTATTATCACCTTTTTAGATGTGAGAAAACTGAGGCACAGAGAGGTTAAGTAACTTGCCCAGGGTCACACAGCTGGTAAATAAGTAGGGAGTAGAAAATACCGGACTCAAACCCTGGTCTATATGATTGCAAGCCAGTGCTCTTAACCTCTCCACTACCCTGCATCTCTCTTATGTTTTTTTAATAAAGAGAAATGAAAGAGAGAGAGAGAGACATAGAGTCAGAGATGGTTAGGAAAGGGAGACTAGAAGCTAGCAAATTACCCTGTGTGGCTAGAACTTACACTGTATAAAGAGAAAAGGCTTTTTAGGAGGGTGATGGTTTTAGAGAACTATTTGCAAGGTTGAATTCACCTCTTCTGGCCACTCTGAGGCAATTTTTTAGATTTCAAGAGTTATTTAGCAAATGGATCTTAGTGATCCAAGGAAAGAAAATGCTGTCCTTAAGGAGGAAAAATATATTATTTTCTTCTGGTAGGATCAGGAGCTACCGCTGATTTGAGAAGAGAAATGGTCTCTAAGATCCAGCAAGACGTGACAATAAGAGAGTCACAAATTTCTGTTTCTCTGCCCGGTCTTCCTAGGCCTGACTGAGGTAGGCCAGTAATTAGTATAACTTCATGTAAAATGTAATCACTATTTCTCTGATGGGGTCAAGCTCACAATGGAGGGGATTCTGCTGTCTAGTTTCACTAACCTCTCTGGCTCCATTTTTCTGGCTGGGTTGAGGTTTATCTCTTTGTGCAATTCAGTTTAATAATTTAAAAAAAAACCCTAGAAACTAAAAGTAGCATATGAAAATTTGCAATGCATATAATTGTATTATAATTGGAGCCTCCAAAATAAGTCATGGCATTTATTTATTCATGTACCACATACCCTGTGGTCCCTTGGGAAAAGAAATGTTTAAATTAAGATGTATTATAAGACAGAATGCAGTGTTTTACGCACTCAATTACAGCTCACTAGCATGTAGCTAGTGCTTATAAGATTTGCTCCCACATACTCTGGACTTGATTCTGGACATTTTTACCAAAAAAAAAAAAGTCCCCTAGTCTCACTCCAAATTTGAAAAGCTCATATTATTATTATTCTAACATATATTTCAATTTTATTTTTAGTTCATTTCCAACCAGGAAGATCTATTAACTTGATGAGGGGAGAAACATCAAAAAGAAACTCACAGTACATGCAAATAGAAATGAAAATCCTCTTTGCTTTATTATAATTTCCACCCTAAAAACATGTGCATAATTCATGATGGGGGATAAGGGGAAAGTATCAGATGTAGGGCTGGGCACCAACTTTTTAATAACGATTAGTGCTGTGAAAGCAGAAGCTTTTTCCTAATGAGTCAAGAGCATGAGACAGAAACTCACAGAGGCAATGTTAGTTTGATCTTTCACCTTTACATCTTTGGAAACAGGGAGAACAGAAAAGAAGTTTAGCCTTTAAACTTTCTGAAATGACCGTACATTTAATGAACTAAAATGTCAAATATTTGAAACTTTTAAGAAATCTTGCTCTTTTGCTTAATACACAAGATCATGTTTAAAAAAAAAATACTCAGTAGATATTCACATCCATAACCTTATCTTTCTACAAGGAAAGAAAAAAGGCACGGAACTCTATGGGGGTGCCCAGGCTGCTGCTTTACTTCACTTCCACCTTGGCCAAGGACAAGATTTGCCTTCAGGAGGTGAGACCTTGACCTAGCCAAAGGGAAATGGCCACAGTGAGAGGGGGCGCTTCTTCTGCCCGGACACAGTGCAAACTTTAATGAATCCTTTCCCTCTGCCACGCACCCCAGACGGCGATGGGAAATCTGAGTGTACCTGCTGCATCTCCCTTCATATCACGTTGCTGTTATGAAAAATAGTTTGCTATTTTGGAACCCCCTGGCAGCCAGAGTGAATCGCCCAGGGCCCCAAGCTCGTTTATCTTGTGTCAGAAGCAAAGCCAAATGAACGCCACCTCGCCCAGCACCTGAAGAATGGGAAGAAGCTCAGAGAGAGTAAAAATAACCAAGGGCTGGGAAATGGTGCCGAGGCCAGCGGCCTGTACGGGTTAAGTAGGGCTTCTTGCAACCCCTCTGACTTTTTAGAGCACAGCACTTGGAGACAGGAGGCGGAGAGCATTTCCCACAAAGAAGTGAACTTTGGGGGTCTGAGGTCTGGGGTGCAGGGGGTTGTTCCTGCCCAGTTTCATCCAGTTCTGGAAAGCTGGGACTCCGATGTTATAACGGGAACTCCCATTGGCATCCGGGCCATTCTTTCTGGGGTCTGCTGGGCTTGGACTGGAGGCGTGGACACAGACAAGGGGCATTCCTAGAACCCGGGCAAGTCCAGCCAACCAGCCAGTATCACATTCTCTCCCCCTCCCTCAAACCAGAGGACGGTTGAGGGTGAGGTCATGAGACTGGGGCTGAAGGAAAAGGTATTAAAAAAAAATAAAGGCAGAGGGAGAGAGAAAAAGAGGAGCTGGAAAGGCTTATGGCAGAGACTAAGCTAGTATCCGAGTTTTAAAGACGGATAGGATTGAGGCTGTGAAGAGGAACAATGAACAATGACGTTCTACCGGTGGGTGGGGGGGTGAGGGAGTGAAAACAAATAGGTAGTTGTGAGAATGAACGTGTAATTTGCTTATCAATGTTGCTTTCAGAAGCCACAATCAGATATTATGGTTTCAAAGCCTTCATACACAAGTCTTGAGTCTGCAACTTACTTTCTGTGGCCCTAGGCAAGTTCCCACCTTAAAACTTCAGTCTTCCTCATCTTCAAAATAAAAAGGAGGCATCCATAGTCCCACCATATACAAATCAGTCACTACAAGGATTAAGTTAGAAAAGTAAATGTGTCTAGCAAACACCTAATAGAATGAGTGTCTGGTCAGTGTCGCTGAGTCACAGAGTCTGGAGAAGGGGCAGTACCCCTGAGAGAAAAAGACGACACAAGGGAGGAAAGGAGAAATCAGAGAGGAAGTCATGAACTACCTCTGGTCTGCCAGGAACCATGAAAACTGAAGCCACAAGTATACTGACCTGACAGACCTTCCGCTTCTTTATAAGCAGTACATGGTTCTGAAATCATCCAGAAAAAATAAAAATAGAAAAAAAAACAAAAAAACAAACACTAGGTGCTTATAGGGCCCCAACACCCTGAAAGAGAAACAATGTCTGAGGAAAATAATCAGAAATGATGTTGGGCTCATTAACACCAGAAGTTAAGAGTTTTCCATAATTTTAGGTTCATGTTTCAGCATTTCTGATGTCAATCATTTACAATAATTAAACAGTGAGAGAACACTGAGATTATGTGGGTTAGAAATAAATGCGGGTCTTCAATGAATGACCCGAATCTGTTACAGTTAAAAGGGGACTGGAAGGCATTGAGATCTTAGGGCATGAAACCCCTCTTCTGCTTTAAGAAAAATCTCGCCCAAGTCAGCAGAAACAGAAAGTTTACCATCTGTTTGTTGGCTTTTGACATGGTTATTTCAGTTCAGTTCCAAAAGGAAAGTTGTATCCAATACAATTATTTTTAGAGTATCTCAAAATTATTTTTATTGGGGGTAAATAAAGCAAGGAAAACATTATTCAGCAAAATTTAGTCCATTAGTTTCAAAGACTGTGTCCTATCTTTCTGCAAGCGATACAATCTGCCAACAACAACAATCCTTGGATTTAGGGACCAAGGACATGCAACAAGGCACTGTAACTTTTCCAAATGCCCCAAACTGTCATTCCTGTAGAAATGGGATGTATAGGGCATAATGTAGACAAGAACTAGAAGATATTGCTTGAGGCAGCCCTTCAATTCAGTTCCAGGGTGTGGCTCCAAGTCAGATGTGCTTAACAAATTGGAAATACTGTTGCAATGGAAGAGTGTGGCTTTTTTAAAAGCAAAGCCAAAGCAGCACAATTCAAAACGTTATGTGCATGCTCCAGGTATTCAGATTACAGGTAGGACCTTGTGTAGCAAGTTCCAAGCTCAGAAACTCCTCACAGTTCTATATACAACGCCTGAAATGTGTCACCTGTGCCCAAAACAATGTGATAGCGCCACTGGTTGGGGGTCTCAACTTCAGGGTACCAATGACCTTACTCTTCAGGATTATACAGAATGATTTCTTTTTTTTTTTTTTTCAGAACAGGCTAATATCCACTTCCAGAAATAGTTACCTAAGGGAAAGTTTGCCTAAGGTGGTTGTTGGCAGAGGATGTCTCTGGGTATAGCCTATTGGTACAAATCTTCTGGTAATTCTCTGCAGGGGTTTTGTGAATGGGTCCTTATAAAAGCCAAGTGCAGCCAATGATTTGTTGATACTGACTTATGGCTACTCCTCCATCGTGGCACTGGAGCTTCATCTTACACAACCAATGGTTACCTTAAGAGAGATTCAGCCATGATAAATTTGTCTCTGATACTGAAGTACCTGAACTAGTTGAACATGTCAGTTTATCCTCAACTATACTTGACCTTATGTTTCAGATTTGCTTGAAAGTTTCTTTTGTACTCCAGCCTTTTGTTTTCAGAAGAAATGCAGAGGTATATATGTGTAATTTCATCTTCACATGTTCTGATACCACTGTCAGACATCAATCCTTATGACAGTGTCTCTTCGGTCATTTGGTAGATTCCTTAGCTGTTCCCTGAATTCTAGTATGTATGTCACATGTTGCTACAGTCTTTATACTTGAAGATCAGTTTGGCTGGGTATAAACTCCTTGGCTCACTGTTTATGTCACTGAGTATCCTAAATATATTTCTCCCTTGTCTTCACATAGTAAAGCATTGCTTTTGAAAAGACTTAAGACAATCTGATTTTTTACCCTCTCTTGTGAATGATTCAATATCATGGTGTGGATGCTCAGAGAAGCCTTTTCTTTTCATTTTCAAGCCCGTTTGGCCACATTGGATTGATTTTGCCAGAAAAAAAAAATTTCAATGTATATTTTTTATTTACCTTTTATATCAAGAAAGATTGTTTGAATTAGAGTTTTTAATATCAATTCTGTTCCATGCTTTGGTTTCTTTTGGGGGAACTTCTTTTATACACTTATTGGATCTTCACTGCCTATCCTCTATCACTTCTGCTCTAATCTGTTTTACTTGTCAATTTCTTTCTGATTTAAACAGTTTTTCATCGCTTTTCCATCTTCTGTTTCTCATAAGGAATTTTCTGTGGTGTTTATTCACTCTTGTGTTCCTTCTCATCAAGTCCTCATTTCTAATATTTTATTTTATTTTTAATTATTTTCTCAGTTTAGATAGATCTTTTTTCTTTTTAAAAAATTTATTTATTTTATTTTTGGCTGCGTCGGGTCTCTGTTGCTACACGTGGGCTTTCTCTAGCTGTGGTGACCAGGGGCTACTCTTTGTTGCGGTGTGTGGGCTTCTCATTGTGGTGGCTTCTCTTGTTGCCGAGCACGGGCTCTAGGCGTGTGGGCTCCAGTAGTTATGCCTCACAGGCTCTAGAGTGCAGGCTCAGTAGTTGTGGCGCACAGGCTTAGTTGCTCCATGGCATGTGGGATCTTCCCAGACCAGGGCTCGAACCCATGTCCCCTGCATTGGCAGGCGGATTCCTAACCACTGCACCAAGGAAGTCCTAGATTTTTTTCAAACTACTTTTTCTCTTTTTTCCATTCATATAATTTCTGAATTTTTCTAATTCATATTATTTCTGAATTTTTCCAATTCATATTTTTGTTGTTCTTTCATAGCTTCTATTATTTTCTTACATCTACTTTGAAATATTACTTTATAATTTTCATCTATATTGTGGGCATGCTTTTCTGCTTTCTTTGATTGTCTATAGGGATGTTTATTGGGTCTTTATAATAATTTGTGCGGGATAGGGTTTTTTTTTTTACAATAATTTGTATGAGATTTGCCCACAATCCTTTTCTGTTTCTTGTTTTAAGTGAAATAACTTTTCCTGTGCTAGAAGGAGAAGATGAACCAGGACAGCATTCTTAGAGTCATAGCTCCACAGCTCCCTTTTCTGTTATTTTTGTTAAGTGCTCAAAATCATTTGCCCTGATACTTCCTGAGATGTGCTGACTATGCTCCCCTTCCCTACTTTTTTCTTCTTTTCTTTGCTCTTATTGTCCCTAACCTAACCAATTTGAATTCTACTCACAGAAGTTTCTCCTCCCTGGGGGAATCACCTTGTAAGGAGGACTTGGATGGTCAGTATCAAAATCACATAGGTCCTAGATTGCTCTGACAACACAAGCCTTACCCATGAATTCTACTCTGCTAACTTCTTTTCCAGTTTTGGCTGCTCTCCTTGGATTAGCTTGCTGAGCTTCCTGGTGAGCATCGGTTGTTAGCTTGGGAATTCTCAGTCAGTTCATAAGAAGCCCCTCTTTTTTCCTGTCTACTTTCTCCTTACCATGCTGGTCCAGTTGATATTGATCAATATTTGGCATTTGTGGGGATACCTTTTCACTTCGTTTTATTGTACATGGCTTTTGGTTTTGCTATCCTAGTTACTCTTTTTTTTTTTTTAATGGGTGGCTCTAGGGAGATTTTAGCAAGTACATCATAGCCGTGACCATCTCCCAGAGTTTTCCCAGTGCTATTTTAAGGAATGTCAAAAAGTAATTCTGAGAATACAATAAATCAATTAATTAAAAAAGAAAAACTACCAATACATGCAACAAAGTGGATTAATCTTTAAAACAGTATGTTAAGCAAAATAAGGCAGACACAAAAAAGTATGCACCATATGATTCCTTTTATATAAAGTTCATGAACAGAAAACCAATATATGACGGTAGAAGTTAGAATATGGTTAGTTCTGTAGCAATCGTAATTAACAGGAAAGGGGCATGAGGGAACTTTCTGGAGGGGTAAAAATATTCTGTAACTTGATCTGTGTGGTGGGTACCTGGGTGCCTAAGTATAAAAAGTTTATCTAGCTGTACACTTAAGATTTATACATTTTACTGTATGTAGATTATACTTCAATAAAGAATTTTAAAAATATATATATTTTAAAAGTAATTCTGATTGCCCCCAAAAGAATTTCAAACTACATTCTAGTTTCTTTCAACTTAGCACAATGCCTGCAACATAATAGGAATGCAGTAAATGACTGTTAAATGAATGAAATAAATTATCCACTGAAGCCATATATGACTTCATCTCTTACTACCATGTGTCAGCTTCTTTTCTAAAACCAATTTCTTCATCTCTCATTAGATAATGTGTTGATGACCACTGAAGGCCATAGTCATTATTTTTGTTCAGTTTAATTTAGAGACTTTTGATTGTATATCTCCTATGTTTTAAATACTATTTTAGGCACCATGAGGTATAAAATCATGAATGAAACTGTTCTTAACCGCCAAGTTCTTACAACATAGTCCAGTCTTTTAAATAGCACTTAATCTATAAATCTTAAATGGGAAGATCCTCTTCTCCAAATACATAAGAAAAAGGCTGTAAGCTAAACAGTGGGTTTAAAAATCATTGTTTCCAAAAGATACTGATCAAGGCACAGCTACTTAAAATCAACACAATACTAGCCATCATTAGGAAGAAAATGCTGAGTAAGAACAAGGATTTGGGTATCAGTTGTCATAGTTGGATGCTGGTGACAAGGAATCACAACAAGGAGAAGGAAACATTTGCTCCAGTTCTCTGACAAACCCGGCACCCCAAGACTAGCAACTCTGGAAAAAATAGGAGAAAATATCATGTATGTAGTGTTCTCATGATGACCACCCTTACCAGTGGCTGGAGCATCAGCTACTCTTCTTCCAGCATACCCCCACGCCCAAGCTAATTAAACCAGCAACACCAGAATAAACAACAGTACATGAAGTTTTCACAAGTGTAGATTCAGAAGAAGTAGATAAAAGGATATTCTTTTTCATACAGGCAGGACTTAGCATAGGAAAATTATTGAATCAAGATGAAATATTAACTGAGATGATAACCTATAAATTAACAGTTGAACAATATATTATGAGGCTCTATACATTTTTTTTTTGTTTCTTTTCCTACCCTTTTGGTGTCAACACTGACAATCTTGAAGCTGCTGTTAGAGCGTATTTTGAGCAGGATGTGTCTGACCCTAGATCCCGTGTCTTATGCTCAGTTAATATTCGTGGGTGAAGTGAGACAGGAAATCTTATGAGAATAGAAAAGGGTGGCTTGATAATATCCCTTCTGCCATTAGCTCCCAGAGCCTCTTCAGAAAGGTCAAACTCACATCTTTCACATTCTACCATTGTTCTTGAACGTTAAAATCTTCAATATAGGGATGACAGATCAACAGAAGAGCATCTGTCAAAGGCGAAGGTATCCATAGTGACATTTTTTTTCTGGCCCAAGGGAGCAAAGTCATTTGGGGAAATGAGCTGATAGATCAAAAAGGCTCTAAATCATTTTTAAGTCAGTACTACAGTTAATTTACTATCACAAATCACCAAAATATTTATAGCTATTTTTCCAAAGCTTACTGCATATAGAAAGCAGTTAAATAAATCACCAATGTTAATTATCATAATTTGTATTAATAGAGAGGAAGTAATTTTAGATTTCCTAGCCAAAGATCACAGACTGCTGACTATGTTCTATATGTTCAAAGTGTCTCTTCAGTTATGCACCAGGAAGGTGAAGTAGTTGCTATGAGTTTTAGAATTTGTGACTGATTAACTTGGCTAGTTACCAAACTTCAAAGGAGATCAGTTTCAAGGATGTGAGCTCCACCTGAGCTAGTTAGAACTATTCTGCCTGGATAAGGAGAGAAGAGACCTATGTACTAATCTTGATTTTTCCTACTTTCTAACCATAATGAGCCTGGACAACATAGTTGACCTCAGTGAGACTTCATCCCTAAGATGAAGATAATACAAATCCTTTTCGCTTTTTCTGGACTTTTTGGATATCACTTTCAACTGTATATAACTCTTTAATACCAACATACTGACCCTCAAGAACAGGGTCAGCCATCTTGAAACTCTGGTTACAAGGGAGGCTGCGTGAGTTCAGTACAAATCCTCACCTTCATCGGGAAAACATTTCAAAACCATCTTCCTCTACAGAGACAGTGTTCTGGGTTGGAAGGAAAAGTTCTTTCCTAATTGAAAAATGGAGTTAATTAGTGAGAAAAAATACAATTCCCCAAATTAGGTTCTGGCAAGAACATTTTGATTCAGGATTGCCAAGAAATTCTTATTGGTCACAGAAAGGCCACTTCTACACTAGCAAAGCAAAATGTACCTTGGCAATAGCTCCACAGAGTAGTCACAATGGAGGTATTTTCTCAAAACATCAAGCCACACATTGGAGTGTTAAAAAAAAATTACCAAAAAAATCCCTTTTTGTACACATATATAGTTCACTTTATCACAGAAACAATCTTTGCTCAAATAGAAAATCACCCAAAAAAGTTATTTAGGCTTCATAAGCCATCATTATACCATATTAAGGACTTGGTATACTCTCACCAATAACTCCTCTTGAAAAACAAAAGTGCAACCTCATTGTCTTTGGTTTCCAAAAGGATCTCATCTTAAAGTAATGAGGTCAGAGAAGGGAATGATTCTCAGCAGCTGTTCGGTGGCAGCAATAGCACTCAAGCAGGAGTTAATGGATAGATGATGGTGACTTTAACACTTCCTAGTCCTATAGTATGTGTGGGGACTGTGCTACACTTGAGAGATACAAGAGGGAAGCATTCACCTAAGGAAGTAACTGACCATCCAGTTAGGGAGACAGTATCAATAAACAAGGAATATCATATACAACAATATATAATCACTATTAGTCCATGATATGCAGATTATGAATCAAATACTCTGCAACCTTTTTTAAAGTAGGAACCCCTTTTTTATTTTCCTCAAGTCTTATAAATAACTATAGGGAAAGGGGGAAGAAAGAGCTAGAACAATATCTCTTACAATCAAATATATAAGGCCTTGAAACACAATCAGATTTCGGAAAATCCTGCAATGGGAGTTATGAAAGAGTACAATGGAGAATGGGAAAGACTGGAAGGTGGGAGAGATTGCAGGAAGAATCACATGAGGCTCGCCTACCTCATGTTTTGCCCACGTCTTACTCATGGGGCCAGAAGGACCAGGAGAGAAGTACTGCTTTCAGTGACTACAGAGGCAGGAAGAGGTTGCCCAGCAGGCTCTCAGGCTGCATAACTAGAGGGAGAGGTCAAGAAAAGAAGCCAAGGACCAAAGCCAGAGAAGCAAGGCCAAGTGAAGCTCAGCTTCAAGGGTTGAGGCAAGAAGCTGGTGAGATCAGAACAGGAGGTGCTAAAGGTAAGGCAAGTGAGGTAACTGAGTTCAAAACTGAGATCCTCAACAATGTCAGGGTACTAGGAGGCCGATCCCAAACTAGTGCCTGCTTTGCAGCCTCTGTGTACATGTAACATTTCCAAGAATAGAGGAGCACTGAGCAACCAGAAGTAGACAGTATGCAAAGAGCAGAGGCAGAATAAAACATTTCAAAAATAAAATCAACAGCTAATGCAACCAGGTTTATCTAATAGGACATTTCGGAATAAAAATCTTTTCATTAGTCAGCTGGTCCCTTTGTAGCCCTTTTAAAGACTTTTTCATTGTTATCTGGGTTGACATCATTTTTATGATGTCAGAAAAGAAATTATTTTCCCAACCTACCCTCCATGGGAATGAGAATACATGGAAAACCATATGAACTGTATTCCAAAAATACTGTTTAGGTTAAAGGACATCCAAATACAATGCAACAATTGAGCCAGATAGAGTCAGGGGTGACCTGGCACAGATTTTGCCTGATGAGGTGGACTCATCCTCTGACCTCACCACTGTCTCACTCTGCTACCATTTTCATGTAGAATTCCTCCATTTTATTCATGCACTTTCTGCATACTCGGCAAATTATTAGACTAGGAACCAGTTTCTGGCTTCCCAGTTAAAGCTATCAGCGAATATTCAATGTAACCTAAGTCACCTGATTAACCCTATCTTACCTTTACTTTATACCTGAAAACCAGTCTCTGATGTAGGGTGAAGCATAAAGGCCAAGGAGAGAATCTAGAGAACAGATCAGGATGGTTCCAGCTCATCACACCCAACTTGGAGCTATATGTCTTTTTGAAATGGATTTTACAGAATTTCTAGCACTTGCACAAAAATCATCAAAAATGTCAAAAATGATTGAAATTGACAGATTCAGTGCCAGTTATTAAGGTTAATGTTGAACATAACTTCATCATAAAGTAAAATCACATTTGTTTCATTTGCTTAATGACTAGGCTCTTCAATTTAACATATATTGAACATCTACTGTGTATCAGGCTCTGCTAGGCACTAGGAGCGTGAATATGAATAAACAGGGTAAGACATTGTTCCCATCCTCAAAGCACTCCCAATCCAGTAAAGGGAGATGGATCCATAAACCAATGACTAAAATACAATGTAAACCTATTACTGTGGAATTAGTTAAAAAAAAAAAAAAAAAAAGGCATATATATATATATATATATATGTATATCACAGATAAGGAAGCAACTTTTGAATTCTACTGCTGTCTGCATGAAAGAAAGGAAAGAAAACTACAGGAAAGGAAAAAATATCTGTTCTTCTATTGTTAAATTATTTCATCATCTGATCTATCCGACTTAATCAATTAATCATTTCTACTTATTTAATGGGCCTGAAAATCTTTACATACTATATTACTCTGTACATTGCACTTTCTAATAAGTTATCCTATTCCAAGATTACAGCAGCCTTCTGGGTGAGGTAGTTGGAACACTGTACACATTTTACAGATAAGACTACAATCCGGAGACCGGAGTGAACTGGAGTTTGGGAATCAAAACAAATCAAGATTGAAATAGGGCTGATTCTGCCTAATTCAGCCCCTCTCTGAGTTTCCCTCGGAAAGATGGAGAACAAAACCCTGCGAGTGCAGACTCTGTAAGCTGTGAGAACAGACCCCCTCTGCCACCATAGAACATCCAACCAGCCCTCACCCAGCCCGACTTCTGTTAAATGCTCCCTGCCGCCCTGGGTTTTAAATTATTTAAATAATTAACAGGCTCTATAGATGTAATGCTGTGAATGGCCTTGTGATCTGGGAAGACAGTTACACCTTTGGAGATCTTTAGCAAATAAACTGAAAACTCGGCTGTGTGAATTTTCTCTCTGCCATAATTAGCAGCAGATGGACGACTTTTATGGAGCCACCTGTCAGCAGGAAGACTCTCCTTACAGTTTCTAGTTTCTGGAAGGAGCAGGATTAAAATAGACCAGCGCCTTTCCCTTCAAGTACTCTTAAGGGTCCCAGATGTAATCGGATCTGCCAGAAACTGACAGGATTCAGGAGGCAGCCACTCCTCGTGGCGCTGGCTCACCTGTGAGGCAGGAGCAGGAACAAGACAGAACATTACTTCTCAGCAAGTTTGGGCAGCTGATCGTTTCCGAAAACTTGGAGAGCAAACCAGGAGCCAGCCTGTGCTGAAACGTTCCATTTTACTAACGTTTTTATCCAATTTGAAAATACAAATAGAGCTCTCAGGGCATAATTAGCGGCAATGACTCTTAATACCTGCTTTCCAAATTTGACCTTAATGGACATTCATTAAAATGGGCTCTGACTTCATAGCAGCGTTAGCAGAAAATGGAAAAGTCCATCTATCATTGTCAGCTCCCATTTTCTGCGTAATCATTCCTGGAAGAAAGAGGCCTGCAAGTGTGCACAGGGGTGGTGGAGAAGCTGGAGAGGAATTGCAAAGAGCTATGCCAAGAGCTGGTGCCTGAGTTTCCCTAAAGAGTACTGGTGCCTTGAGAGAGGTGTGGCCTGGAATCCTGGCCAGAAGTCAGGGACCTGGGTGCTAGATTCTGCTCCACCATGGCCTTGCTGTGTGAGCTGAGGGGAGTCACTGCATACATTTGTGCTTTTACCACATCTGTTAAGAAAGGGTAATAATGCCACACTTGCTGCATAATGCTTTGTGAGCACCAGAATAATGCATGTAAAAAAATGACTTAAAAAGCATAAATTGCTATGTAATTGCTACGTGATTGGGTTTTTTAAGAATGCCAGTATCAATGACAATGGAGGGGCGGGCGGGGATGGGGGAGTAAAACAATCCTAAGGTTCTGTTAAGTCTGCTCCGTGGGGATGCACTGATCCTATTTTGCAGAATAAATTTGGGGGGGGGTTCCTTTCCAGATTGCAGTGAATAAAGTATTTCTCCAAGACAGATGAGGGGTAATGCAAGGTGGGGAGGCTGATGTGGAGGTGTGCTCTTCCTGAGAGTTCAGGTAAGAGGAAATGCCAGACCTGGGCACCTGAACACCAAAGGGTACCTAAGTGACTGAAGGAAGAAGAGCCCTGGGCCAGGAGCCAGAAGATGGGGGACGCTGCCGGGCTCTGACAGTAACTCGCCGTCATTTTCCCAGCCTATGACCTCCTGACTTCCTGATATCAATCGAAATCAATAGCAGGATGCTTTGTGGGACAGGAATAGGGCTAAGGGCACTAGGAAAATTGAGGAAGTTGAGGACTAATTGGTTTGTACTTTAAATTGGCCCCAGAAGAAGATGCTTGAGGCAGATACTGACTTGAAGCTTCACAGCGATTCACTTCTTCTGCCCATAGTCTTCTTGACTGCTTGTATCAATAGAGAATTAAGGTCCACAAGAACCAAAGGGTCCCCTTGGAGTTTGAAAGAAGCAAATGTTGGATAAATTAAAGGGAAAACAACTCTACACAGTGGGTGGTCAAATAAAGGAGTTAAATACTGAAGCGTAGATCCAGGATCTAAATTCACCTAAAAATCTCCAGGGTGGATTTTTCATCCAATTTCATTTGGATAATTAAAGAGCCATCTGTTCTAAGTCACGCTGCCTGAACCTTATCTGATGAGAGATTTGTCTGAAGCTTCTGACCCTCTCCGCAGCCTCTCCACACTCGGGTTTCAGCCTCCGCTCACTGAGCACTTGTTGGTATCAGGCCCTGTACCTCATGTTTTCATGAACTTCTCTAACCTTAATCTTCTTAACAAAACCATAAAGAAAGTGTTTATGGCTCCAGTATTATACAGGAGGGAACTGGGGCTCAAACAAGCTAAGTAACTTAACCAGAACTAAAAGGCAGGATTTAGATCTAGCTACCCTGGGTTGCAATCCAATTCTTTTTCCATCACTGCACAGGTGATTTCAGCAAAAGCTAGTTCTTCCTTCTAAATGGCCAATTTTGACAGCAAAGCCATTTGCTGACATTCTTATATTTGCTGACATGCGGTGGTTTTCGTTAGTTGCTTGGTAATTATACATATTTCAATGTAGCTTTCTATCACTTAAAGGCAATATTATTCTGTCAATATTTTGGTTGTCTGATGCTCTAACAATCATTGTTGCATCCCCGGGGCTTAACATTAAAAGGAACATGTATAAATGTTTGATGAATAAATGAATGATGGGAAGAGACTTAAACTACAAGGTTGCCCAGGCAGCTGGAGTGGCACCCCGGTATAAGGCTGAGACGAATGAGGACTCGGGTACGTTCTGGTCGCTGGCCACCTGCAAGGCCCTCAGAGCGTGTGAGTCAGCTGTGCTATGGGCCTCTGGCTCCTCTGAGCCAGGTCAGAGAAAAACAGAAGCCATCACATTCCCAAGGCACAAGGTGAACTCATGCAAAGGCCCTGGTTTGCCTCACGTGAGCTCTTGGGAACATTCCTTCTCAACTCCTTATGATGAGGGTCTGTGTCCTTAAATGACAAGCATATTTCTCCCTGGCATAAAAATAGCTGAACTTGACACACTGTGCTCCTTTCAGCTTAATGACAACTTCAGTTTACAAAAGAGTAGTGCCAAGTCCAAGTTCAAACATCTTTGTTTGTGTAACGGCAGCATCTAAAAGATGCCAAACACAATCCAGAATCCTGTCCCTTAATTGACTACATTTGTTGTCATGGAAGAAGAGAAGGAAGTAGCATTTACTGAATGCCTACCATGGGTCAGGAAATTCACATGCATTTTCTCATGTAATCCTGGGAGGGAGACATTATTATTATCTTCATTTTAAATAAGATGAGACAACTGGGACCTGGAAAAGTTATCTAGCTTGACCAAGATCGCTCATCAGTGAGTGGTGGATGTAAGAGTCAAGCCCAGATCAGACACCACAGTGGAAGACTCTTCCAAATTCCAAGGTGCCTCTGTGGCTCAGATGCCAAAAGAGAACCCAGATGTGTTGAGAAGGGACTAGGGGAGGCTGAACTGAGGAAGAATAAGAGGAATATCAGGTTCCCATAGGTCATGTACTAGGTTCAGAACCAGGAGCTGTGAAGAATGATCTGGATTCTGTGCTAACAACGGTGTCACTTTGGAAATGGCTGCACCACCCCTGGCCTTAGTGTACTTACCTGTGAGGGACGGAGGAGGGATGGCGTATTCAGAGTTTCTCTGCTTCCCTCCCACTCCCCACTACTGGGGAGAATACCCCATTTTCAAGATGGGGAAGTAGACGAGGAACTTCAGTGTTCATAGTGCTTGTTGCTAAGTCGATGTTTCCCTCGAAAAGCGTAAAGGCTTCACATGTGGCTGCCCCTATACCATTTGCCACCTCTGAACCTAAAACTGACAGCCCTGACCAAAGGTCCACCTTCAGCTGCCCCCACCTGGAGGAGGGAGAGGGTAACGACAAACGACAGAAGGACTGAAGAAAGGGGAGGCCTTCAGGCCCAGGCTGTTCTGATAAATGGAGGGGAGTAAAGGCACCAAAGACTTAAGCTGGGCAGACGGCTTCCATCTCCCTGCCCGAGCTCATATGACAGCTTCAGAGTCTCGGGTAGGGTCTCCAGTGGCGCAGCAGTGCAACAGGATAAGAAATCACCCCCTATACTCCCACGACACACTACTTCATTACCCCTTCCCTTGTCTTCTAGTACAAGTCCAACTCATCTTCTCAAAGTAAGGAAAGGGGAGAATTTGTCCCCACTTAGAAGATGTCACCTCTGAGCTCTCCTGCTCCCTGCTCCCTAGAAAGTCATGGGTGACACTTTTATCATCTTGTCCAGACTTGAAAATGACATTGCATTGTATCTGCCACTATGCTTTTGGCCAACTCAGATTTCTGCATTGAAAATTTTCCACTCAGCCTCCAAAAAGCAACAACAAAAAAAGATAAGGTCTTGAAAAGCTGGTCGGCTACTTTCTTCCAAATCACATCTGAAGGAAATTGAGATGAGGCGTTACCTTGTCACTGGCCTTCTGCCAAGAGAAGCTGACTGAGGAAGCAAATCAGACGTCTCTCTTGGAAGAGGCTGCGCTCTGGGGGATGCTCTCCACCTGCTGATGCCCAGGGCCTCTGATTCAGGGTAGCATCCTCTGAGGAGATGCTTCCCTTGGACTTCCTGGAGCTTCAGGGGATTGTCCTGCCCTGTGACTGGCTCTCTCCCTTCCAGTGCTCCAAGGGCATCCTCTGCCGAGCTGCAGGAGCTGATTATTTATCCATAAAACATGAGATTTGTGGAGAGGGTGGTGGAGAGGCAGAACGGGGGAGGAAGGAACGTTGGTGAAAGGGAGCATAAATAGTTAATTTGATGATGATTTAGAATGACTCTGCTTGCTGTTTGAGATGAAAAAGCTGCAGTGAGTTCAGAAAATACTAAAATAGGGCCTCATACAGGCATTTCATTTAGATTTAATAAGACTTATTATTAAGAGCATATTTCATGACAATTAAGAATTCTGACAGTCTCCCATCCACCAACTTTAATGTGCGCCACAAAAATTAAAATACTTATTTATACGACTAAAGTGCTAATAAGTTCATTTTGAGAAATTCTCTTTTGAGGACTTGCATAGGCTTTAACTTTTTATAGGAGAAGTAGAGAGACACCAAGATGGTAGGCTCTAGAGACCAAAGGGAAACTTGGGAGAAATTGCAGTGAGAGTCCCCTGCCTCTACCTGAGTTAACAAAAAAGAGAGCCACGCCCCCATCTCCCTCCCAGTCTTTATGAACACACAAGCGCAGGCACATAGATGAAGACATCGTTGTGCCTTTCAGCTGCTGCCTCATTTCCTCAGCCTTCTTCAGCTCGTCAGGGCTGGGTGCGCTATTACCCATCACCCCCAGCCCATTCTCTTGCCTCTGACCTGCTCTTGAGGTGATCTGAGTTTGAAGCAAAAATAACTGAAAGAGCTCACTCCCTACTTTAGGAAACTCCTAAAAGAGATGGTCTCTGCATGCCCCATCATCAGGCTACTTCCTTGCAAGAAGCCTGTCTTACTGCCCCCACTATTCCACGTGCAAGTCACAAGCTGTGAGGTCCGTGACAGCCCCTGACATCTCTGGTGCGAGCCTGGTCTGCGAGACTGTTCTCAGCCTCGATCCTCACCCAAGGGTCCAGCTGGCTTTCCTGACTCATTCCCAGCTTGAGGCTCTACCCTGAACCCCAGCTCTCTGACTGAGGCCTTAATTCTTAAGGTCTCCCCTCTCCCAGGGGCTGGCTCTGTGTCCCCTGCAGTCCCCAGGCACCAGCTGGGCCCTGCCAGATATGGGCAGATCTGCACCCATATCCTCAGGCAGGGACTGAGGGAGAGACGCTGAACTCACACTACCCAGGATGTGAATACCAGCCCCTCATGGGCTGTGAAATAAAGCAAAGTTCCTGAACCTCTCTGAGTCTGAAATTCTCCTTTGAAGAACAGCGCCTACCTCACAGGGCTGTTGTGAGAATTAAATAAGATAATGCCAGTAAAAATGTTTAGCACAGAGCTTCCTCATATACAGTAAGCTTTCCACGGATGGTACCTATTGATACTACTAACTATATTATTTACCAATGACAATGATGAATTCCAATCCTAGCCTGTCTTGCCGAGTGCTCACTGTTCTATCCTTTGCTGAGAAAATTTTGCACTTGAAACCATTTATCCAGTCACCATCCAACTCCATCCTAGTTTCCTACCAGATTTCACCATGGCGGTGTCACCTGGGTTTCAGCATGCTTCGCATCCTGGGCTCTTTCCCCTTGGTAATTCCTGTCGCTAGTCGGCAAACTCTGGGTCCCACCATTGGCTCAAACATCTTGACTTCCCTGTACAACCTCACAGAGTAAAAACTCAATATATCTTGGCTGTTGACAGCTGGAGTCTGGTGTGGGCTTTTATCCCACAGTCCCGGCCCCTGATGTGCCAACGGTGCAGATCCTCTCCTTTTCTGCAACTGTCTCCTGCTCCTTCTCTACCCCATATGGTTCTTCCCTATGTCCCTTTTGCCTGCATTGATGCCTTTGCTCATTGAATGCTCTCCTCAGTTCTGGCTGAGCCCAGCTGGTGGCATCCAGGTCTGAAACAGGTTGAATGGTGGCCCCCAAAAGATATGTTTATGTCTTCACCCCAAGAACCTGTAAATGTGACCTTATTTGGAAAAAGGTCTTCACTGATGTAATTTAGTTAAGGATCTTGAGATGAGATCATCCTAGACTTGGGCCCTAAATCCAGTGAAGAGAAAGGCAGAGAGGGAGATTTGTGACCCCAACATACAGGGGAAAAGGCCACGTGAAGACAGAGGCAGAAGTTGGAGATGAGCAGCCCCAAGCCAAGGAATGCTGAAGCCACAGAAACTGGAGAAGGCAAGGGAGCATTCTCCCCTAGAGCCTTCAGAGGGAGCGCGGCCCTGCTGACACCTTGACTTCAGACTTCTGGACAATAAAACTGTGCGGGAATAAACTCCTATTATTTTAAGTAATTTTGTAGTATTTTGTAGTAATTTCTTACAGCAGCCCTAGGAAACGAGTAAAGAAGCTAAAGAAAAGCTGGCCAATAGTCAGAAGCTGTGGTTACACGCATCTGTGGAACACCCAGTCTCCCAGTTCACAGAGCATCTGAAGGAAAGCTGTGGAAAGCAGGTGAGTTGGGTCAGAGGGCAGGGAACCCTGGTAGTGACCTTGACTCTGGGGAGTAGAGTCTGGCAATGCCACAGCTGCCCACCGTGTAAAGAAGGTCCTCATGGTCAACATGAAGTATAACTTTTAAATATCTAGACTTATGATACGTGGGCCTCCATTTGTGCCCTTGTCCCAGCCCCCGAGTGTCAAGGTGGGGCTGGTTGTAGAGACAGTAGCAAAGCTCAGGCTTGGAGTCCCACACAACAGGCTTTTACTCTCTGCTAAGCCAGTTGGCAGCTGTGTGAGTTTGGGCCAGTGATTTCACCTCTCTGCACTTTGGTTTCCTCATCTGTCAAATGGGACAATTAATATCTTCCTTGCAAGTTAAAGGTTAGAAAGAGCAAAGGACCTACCTCTCTACAGGTACCTATAGGCACAGAATAAGAAATGGGTTTTCTTATATTATTATATTTTAATAATATAATATATATATTATTCGTACTTTCAGGGGTAGAAAGTTCCATAAATTCCTATCTCCTTTTCTTGCTCCAAGGAAAAACCTAGAGAAGACGGTAACTGAAAAAGTATTAATTCTACATTAAGCATTCAGGAAGAAAGCTATTATGGATTTCACCCATGGCCATTATCAAGAGCCATAGAATCACGGAATGTTTAGTACCAGCAGGGTCTTTAGCAACTATCTAATTCAAGCCCTTTAGTGTGTAGATGCGGGAACTGAGGATCAGGGGGAAGGAAGTTGCCCAAGTCATTCAGTGGATCTCCCTAACTAAGCTGGTGTTAGCAACCGGGCCCCGGATCCCCCGTCCTAACCTCATTCTATTTTGTCAGATAGTGGTGGTGCCACCGCCACTGGGTACAGCTCTCTCTCCTGAGGTTGGAGGGAGCCTCTGTCTGACAAGTTAAGGCCACGTTAACACAAAAATTCAGCTGGGTGAGCCAACGTCCAAAAATCCATTTAAGACTTGCTTCATGTCCCAGTGAAAAGGAAAGATGAAAATTTCTTTTGAAACATACCTACCACACATTCATCAGAGGCAGAAAATTGTTGTCCCCTTTCAAAGACTATTGTGCATCGTATGGTCACCTTATCTTTGATAAAGGAGGCAAGAATATACAGTGGAGAAAAGACAGCCTCTTCAATAAGTGGTGCTGGGAAAACTGGACAGCTACATGTAAAAGTATGAAATTAGAACACTCCCTAACACCAAACAGAAAAATAAACTCAAAATGGATTAAAGACCTAAATGTAAGGCCAGACACTAT